>NC_066862.1:9837209-10172834 GCF_025177605.1 Cucumis melo
AGACATCCTTCAATTTCGCTAAGAAGCAAGAATGAGTTGTGTTTTGTAGATAAAGTGGGAATATTCAGTTTGCTGTCATATTCACTTGAGCAATTAAATTCATCTCCACATCTTGAATTCTACATACTCCATCTTTGATAGATAACTCATACACTTTTTCTAGCAACTGGCTCACACTCAAAAGATTGGTCTTTAAATCTGGAACAAAAAGAACATTAGAAATGGTGTGGGTAGAGTTCCCTTTGGTTTGGATAGTCACCTGTACTTTTTCCAAGACCAAAGCAATGGAGTTATCACCAAATTTGACAGTATTGCGGAATGACTCGTCAAGTTCCAAAAAAGCTTTCTTGTCTCCACACATGTGATTGTTGCAACCTGTATCTAAATACCACATGTTTTGTTGAGTTGCTTTATTTACATGGCACACCATTAAAAGAGATATTTCATTTTCTTTCTCTACAAAGTGAGTTCTTTCTCCATTTTGCCAATTCAAAACATGTGGTATTTTGAATTGGCAAAACATGTGGTATTTATATTAAACTTTTAAGAAATTTTTCATAAATATAACAAACTACTACAATATTTACAGTATTTACAGACCGTGTAACAAAACCTATAAAGTTACCCATTTTTTAAATATTCCATATTCTTTTTTTTCCATTGCGATTTCTTTTCATCTTTTTTCTTTTCCTTTCTTTTTCTTACATCGTTTAGATTTATTCGTCTTTCTGCATCGTCTTTCTTCTTTCTCTACAAAGTGAGTTCTTTCTCCATTTTGCCAATTCAAATTTGTTCGATATTCTGATTGATAATGACCATATACTTATAGCATCGGTGGCATTCGATATGTGACTTGTCTGTTGGCTTGTAAGTTGTTGAGTGATGGCCTCCTCTTTCCTTTCCTCTTCCTTGAAATTGATTCTCTTCGTACTGATGGTGTCTTCGTTGGCTGCCACAATCGTTGCTTCCTCTGTCTTTCAATCACCATCTTCCTCGTCCTCTATCTGCTTTGAATGTTGACTGATTTTCAGTTGAAGCCTTCAATACTTGCTCCTTTTTTCTTGCTTGGTAACTTTTTGCTCATGAACCAGCAAAGAGCTCTGCAACTCATCAATTGAAAGATTATTAATATCTTTAGACTCTTCTATGGAACATACAACGAAATTAAACTTCGGTGTCATTGATGGAAGAATCTTTTCCACAATGGTGACGTCCTCCATTTTCTCTCCATGGATTCGCATTTTGTTGGCGATTTTCATTGTTCTTGCAAAGAAATCAATCACTGACTCGCTAATCTTCATTCGTAGAGTCTCGAATTCGGTTCGAAGACTTTGAAGTTGCACTCGCTTTGCCTTCATGTTTCCTTGATGCTTCTTTTTCATAGAGTCCCAAATCTGTTTGGAGGTTTCTTTGCAAAGAATTGTTTCCAAAGTTGCTTGATCAATTGTTGGAAAAGATAGTTTTTTGCTTTAAGGTCCTTCAGCTTCAATGCTTCCAATTCTGACTTTTGTGTATCAGACAATATTGCTCTAGATGCAGGCTCTGCTACTCCTGATTCAACAACCTGCCAATATTCCTTAGAGCTCAAGAAATTTTTCATTAACATGCTCCAATGGTCATAATGACCATTAAAGCGAGGAATTGTTGGTTGGATAAAGTTATCAGTTGTCATGATAATACACTGCTGCTGCAAGACAAATCAAAGAAGCATTCGCTCACTCACTCATTCCTTTTTTTACTCACTAACCCAACTCTCAGATCACTCACCCTTTTTTGTTTGTTTAACCCAATATCACTCACCAACCCAATGGCTCAGATACCAATGTTAATTAAATCAGAAGAAACTATTCAATACTTTACTTAATTTTATTAATCAATCAAATGGCCTATATATAGGCAATACAGGCATGTTCAACTAATGAAAGATGAACAAATCAGAAAGTGGAAAACCTAAAACAAACTCTCCTATAAACTAGGTACTAGTGTGCTAGTGGTGATGACGCATACTTACCCTACTAACACGTTAGGCCTAAACACAAGGACAATAAAAAGAAACTTTCAACATTACTATCATTGACTTATGAGGGAAGGGTAGAAGATTATTGTTCTTCAGATTCAAGTCATTTAGTGTATTTATAATGTGTTTTTTTTTTAAAACTAGTTTTCAATTTTGTAAATATAAATGCACGCGAAATGAATTCAATTCAGTAATTATGTGGATGTGTGTGTTTTTTTTTTATAATTTTGTTGAAAATATTGATCGTTGTTTTGAATGTTTAAGGCAAGTAATAATATTTAATTTTAGGGTTTTCATTCTCGATAGAACAATTTTTTCTTTTTTCTTTCTTTTTTTTTTTTTTTTTTGCAATAAAGTTTGAAGTTAAGAAAATATAATTTTAAATAAAAATAAGATTTTGGATTACTCAAATAAAAAATTAGTACTTTGGTTTAATTAAAATTTGAAATCACCATAAAATCATATACACGCCCAAAATTAGAAAAAAAACTATATATATAAAAGATTTAGAAAGATCACAAAATTTTAAAAATAAAAAATTTGTGAAAAATAGCGAAATTTACAAAATATTTACCTCAAAGTGTTGTTAGTTTTTTTTTTCTTTTTCCTTTTTTCAATTTTTGAAAAAATCGTGAAAAGTTGTTTTGATTCAAATTAAAGATTCAATTCAGAAAATGTTGAAATCATACATATCAAAAGAAAAATTTATATTTTATAATTTACATTAAATTAAAACTCGGGTCTTTTCAAAAATATAACAACGCGCATAATATATTTGGTACACGATCGTTTAGATTTGACTATTATTTGTTATACGATCGTTTAGCCTTTAGATTTGGATCCAAATCTAAACGATTTATTTTTTTCAATCCTATCGTTTAATTTGGTTACACGATCATTTAAATTTGTTACACAATCAACGATTTGACTACATGATCGATTTGGCTACCCTACCCCAAATCTAAACAATTTTTTTTTCAAAATTTGGTACACGTTTAGATTTGGTTAAACGATTTTTTTTTAAGATTCCTTATACACGATCTTTTAAATTTGGTTACCCAAATCTAAACGACGTACAAAATAGAGGAAAAGAAGAAAGACGATGCAGAAAGACGAATAAATCTAAACGACGTAAGAAAAAGAAAGGAAAAGAAAAAAGATGAAAAGAAATCGCAATGGAAAAAAAAGAATATGAAATATTTAAAAAATTGGTAACTTTATAGGTTTTGTTACACGGTTGTAAATACTGTAAATATTGTAGTAGTTTGTTATATTTATGAAAATTTTCTTAAAAGTTTAATATTTAACTTTGGTTAATTTTCATAAATATAACAAATTGTTCAAAATATTTACGATCCGTATAACAAAATGAAAAATCTCATAAAGCTAACATTTTTTAATTATTCCAGGTTTGTCTTTCTTTTTTTATGGTGTACCAGATTTTTTTAAAAAAAATAGTTTAGATTTGGCTATTTAAACTATTAAATATAAACTATCGTGTACAAAGAATATCCAAATTTAAACGATCAAATGTAAATGATCGTGGAAGAAAGAATGGTCAAATCAAAACAATCGTTTACTGAATATATTACCGTGACAACTAATCACAACGCATTTTTGAAATTTTCTATCGTGGAGGTGTACGTTTTTTTTTTTTTTTTTGTTTTTGAAATTGTTGTATGCAGGATAAATATTTTGCTGTTATATTGTTTAGAAAATCCTTTTAACTTTTATATAGCACCTATTTGATTAGTAGTAGATTAAAAGTAAAAGTTTCAATGGTTCGAAAAATAAAATAAAAAGTGTATATTTTTAATATGTAAAGATTGCTACGGTGATATATGTTATATAAATAACAAAAACAAAAAGATGAAAGGAAAGGACCATGCTGTACTCACATATATTGTTTTATATATTTTCTACACCAATTTAATAGAATTCATTTAATTTTATAAAAAAGGTTTCATTGAATTTCAAATTGACCGCATAGCGCAGTGGATTAGCGCGTTTGACTTCGGATCAAAAGGTCGTGGGTTCGACTCCCACTGTGGTCGCTTGTTATATTTTATGTTATTTCCATTGTTTTTCCACCAACAAAAACCCTATTTTTCTTTATTTTAAAATTCCTCTTATTGAAATTTTCCTTGTACCTCGTCTAATTTACTATGGTATTTACTCTTTGTTATCGTTTTTACTTTTTACTATTTGACATTTATTGTTTTTTTATTCTCTGTTACAATTTTTAGTGTTTATTTTTCAATCTAAAATAATCTATATCACAAATACACATTATTATAACCTAAACTCTGCACCAAAATATAAACTATTATAACTCAACTATAATAATTTAGGATTATGATGACTCACTTTTTACCCTCAAACACTTCTTAAGGATGAAAAATTATTAAATATTCTATTAAAAATTAGTAACATCTTATTCAAAGAATAAAAAAAAAGTATATTAGTGTAATAGAAATAAAATCCATGACATAATTTAGTAATAATAGCTAATTTAGTCCCATTAATAATTAAAAAAACAAATAATGATATATGTCTATCCATGACTATTATCAATGTATAAATAACCATACGCTAATAACAGTCCATCACTTTTATTATATATAAAAAAAATAGTGATCGATATACTTATTTATTTTGTCACTTTTATTCTTGATAGACTTTTATTTGTTACTTAAAGTTTATCAGGGAAGGTAGCTAATAAAGTTAAAATAACAAAAAGTAATGATAATAATAAGTGATAGACTCTTTATACATCTGTCAAAGTAATTAATTCGTTGGATCTTAACGATCATATTACTAGAGATTGACACTATTGTCACATCAACTTGCGCCTCTATTATTTTCTTTTACTTTCTTTTTCTTTTTTCTTTCTTTCTTTCCTTTTTGTCTTCAAATGGGATCAAACAATTTGTATAGGTGTGAAGATAAACCATGTTATGTTTTTTTAGTACAAGTTGGCAGTGAGGAATTTGAAGCCGGAATCTCCTAATTGTCAATACATCTAAGTGTCAATTGAGTTAGAATTTTAACGGCTAAATCATGCAATGTTGCTTAGTTTTAAGTCTTGCTATTTTTGCAATATTTTAACCTTGTTTTGCTACATGCAACGCCCTAATAGATCTTAGGTAGATTGATGTCATCTAATATTAAATCGAAAAATATAATTCTATCATATTCTATCAATGACACTTCATGAACAATTAGTCATATAATTATAATTCCATAACTGATACATTACTTTTATATATTTTTATAATTTTTTATCAACATATTGGTCATAAACTTTTATGTACTTCTATATAAGTATATGATCAGTAGTATAATTCTATCATCGTCTATCTAAAATAAAAATAAAACCAATAATAAATATATAAATAGTTAGTAAACTTTTAGCATTTAATCACCCACAAATAGTGATATTTTGTTATTGAAATAAAATGATAGAAGTGATATAGAGTGACTAAAGTTTATCCCTTGTATTATAATTACTGATATAAAAACGTAAAATCAATCATTAATAGATAGTAAAAGAAGTCTTTATCTCTCTTAACTCGTCGTTTTATCTCTTATAGTATTAATAGAAGTATATCACTAATTTATTTATATTTTCAAATGTACACAGGAGTTTCAAGAGCAGTGAGAACTCGTAAATGTTAAAAGGGATGAATTGATGAGCACACATACATTGTTTAGTGATAGCAGTCAATAGATTAAAATAATAATAATGATAAATCAACATTGAGCTTTTAGCTACATCTACTAAAAATAGTCATATGATGTATCAAAGTCCATACGAGTCGATTAATAAAAAAGGGTCTATCAAATTACTATATATAAGTTTGTTTCATTTGTTATAGCTAAACTAAAGTGTTTTATTGACATCAAATTACTATAGAACACTATGCATTCTTTATTTAAACAATGGTTGTTAGAATTGGTGTCATATGAGGTCGTCACCTGATGGTCGTGGTTGTGGTGGCGAGGTGTTGGACAATGCTGGTAGCTAGAGTTTGGTTTGCAACGATCTTCGAAAGTGGTGGCTAGAGTATGTCTGCTGCTATCTATGGTGGTGGTGAATGGAGTTGGCTGATAATGATTGTGCAAGGTTGTGGCCAGAGTTTGTTGACAATGATGACCAAAATTTCTCATACAAATTAGGAAAAATTAATCACTACAGACTCAAAATTCATTTCTCTAAAAGTTGATTTCAATTATTTATCATAATCTTACTTATTGTATAAACTAATTTCTCCAAAATTCATTTTGAGTGATTGTCAAACACTTTGATTTTTTTTTTTAAATTAAATACTTGAAAGTGTATGGAAGACACTTAAAAAAGCATGACTACAATTAACTTATTTTGTATGTTTATCGTCAATGTGGCTAACGTGTATAGACAAACACTAAATTTATAACTGAGCAAACACCTCACACAAATAAAGTATCAAAAAAGTATATCAATGGTATACATTTATATCATTGTACATCAGAATATAAGAAAGCCTTCAACATTTTTTTTTATCTTTCAAGGGGCTTCTTGAACATCTTTTAACGGGCTAAAGGTAAGTATTAATGTCATTAGCACATTATGGAGCAAATCAGCTACAATCATGGAGTAATTTATCTTTGCATTTAACACAGATTATTTCCTTATTTGTTCTTCTTTTTTTGTATAAATGTATTTGTATATTGAGATTATAATCAAGAAAATACATAGAAATTCAATAAAACTACATGGTATCAGAGCTTCAAAAATAACCTAGCCGCGACCCTCATTTTCTGACCTAGCTGCTGTCGCCGCCTTCATCTCGTTTTTGGCATCAGTTTTCTGTTTGTTGACATAAGCTTTTTGCGCCCATACGGGCCCGATTTGCACATTCATCCGTGCATCCATATACATCCGCACGTCGATTTAAGCCACAGTCCATTCAGATCTGTTCAGATCCGCCTGCTTGCTGCCGCGTTTGCAGATCATTTGCAGATTTGTTCACAAGACCCGCACGCATTTGCAAATCCACTTGCCGTCGCGTTTGCAGACCTACATCCGCCTGCCAACTTCTTGTCGCATAGTGCCCCAGATCCAACGTTTGCAGATCCACTGTTTACAGATCTGCTGCCACCGTTTACAGAACCATTTCCACCATGCCCCAAAATCTGTGTTTGCAGATCCATTTGCATTATCCGTCGGCTACAGATTCGCCATACACCATATCCGTCACCGTTGTCTCCTCTAATATTAGATCCGCAGCCGCCATCTCCTCTAATATTCAATCCGTCGCAGCCCTACACCTCCATAGCTCCGCCCACTTGATATCGCAGCCCCGTCCTTCTCTAAAAAACAGATCGAAGTTCTATCACCATGGAGAAAAGTGACATTGCTTGCCCTATTAGCACCATACTAGATGGCTCCAATTACATCACCTAGGCTCACCAAATGAGGAGTTTTTTTATAGGTTGTAAGTTATGGCGTATGGTTACGGGAAATATCACCAAACCTGTCAAACCCACTCCTCCAGTGCAAAATACCAGTCAGAACAGCATTGAACATAACGATATCATTGATCATGGCACAACTGCAGAGGATATTAAGTACATTGAAAATCTTGAAGACTAGGATAGCAAAAACCATCAAATCATCACCTAGTTAGGTAATACTTCTATTCTAGCCATCCATACTCAATTTGATGCTTTTGATACTACGAAAGAACTTTGAAATTTTCTGTACACACGTTTTCAGTCTATAGGGCTTGCTCATTATTATCAGTTGCATTCTACACTTGTTAGTCTAAATCAGGAAGTAGGATGATCTGTGAATGAATATCTAGCTACACTTCAACCCATCTGGACTCAGTTGGATCAGGAAAAAATCAGCCCTGACCATATTCGTCTTATAAAAGTATTAATGGGTCTTCGGCCAGAATATGAATTAGTTCGTGCTGCTCTCCTACATCACAACCCTCTACCATCCCTTGACGCTGCGATTTAGGAAATCCTATTTGAGGGGAAAAGATTTGGCATTGTCTCCTCTTTGCCATCTGACGTCGCTCTTGCCACTACTCGCTCCGACCTGCTCATGAGACCAGTTTTCTGCAAAAATTGCAAACTTTATGGCCATAAGTTTGCTAGCTGTCACTCCATTGAGTGTAGGTATTGCCACAAACGAGGTCAGATTTTGGATCATTGTCCAACACGTCCACCCCGTCCTCCTAGTCACTCACATAAACCAAAGTTTTCTCCCAAAGTTGGTTCCTCATCAGTTGTTGCTGCTGCCACACCATCTGATATCACTGCACCTTCAACCTTTCAGTTAACTGATCTCCATGATTTACTGAAACAGGTGATCTCATCCAACTGTACTGCTCTTGCTATCACCCTAGGTACCTCTTGGCTCTTTGACTCGGCTTGCTGTAATCACATGACTTCTGACATTTCATTGCTATCCTCTCACATTCCTGTTCAATCACTCCCTTCAATTCACTCTGCTGATGGTAAACAAATGTCTATTTCCCACATTGGCACTGTTAATACACCCACCATACAACTCTTTAACACCTACCATGTCCCAAATCTCACTTCCAACCTAGCCTCTATCGACCAGTTATGTGATCTCGGACTAACTATTATCTTTTCTTCTCATGGTTGTCAAGTTCAGGATCCTTAGATGGAACAAGTGATTGGTATGGGACGAAAGGTGGGATGATTATTTAAGCACACATCTCTTTAGCACTCGTCTGTGTTCCTAGCCATCTCTACTCCAGTCACTGACAACACTTTATTTCAGTGGCATCTTCGATTAAGTCATGCATCCACTGATAAACTTCGTAGTTTAGCTTCTACTGGCATTTTGAATAATGTTTCTAAGTTTAGCTCTTTTGACTGTTTAAATTGCAAACTTGCGAAACAATCTGCTTTGTCCTTTCCTAATTCTGCTTCTTTATGTGACAAACCTTTTGGTCTAATTCACTCTGATATTTGGGATCCTGCTCCATGTCCTACTGTTAATGGTTGTCGATATTTTGTTTTGTTTATTGATGACTATTCTCGTTTTACTTGTATCTACTTTTTTAAAAATCGTTCTGCCTTATATCAAATTTATGTTGATTTTACAAATATGGTCCAAACACAATTTTCTAGCACAATTAAAATTCTTCGCACCGATAATGCGATGGAATATAAGGACTCTCACTTTCTTTCCTTTTTTGCCCAACAAGACACCTTGATTCAACGCTCATGTCCTCACACCTTCTAACAAAATGGATGAGCAGAACGCAAACACCGACACATTCTAGACTCTGTTCATGCTCAACTTCTCTCTGCTTCCTGTATTGAAAAATTTTGGGGTGAGGCTGCCCTCACCTCTGTTTATGTCATCAACCGCCTTCCTTCTCAGGTCATATACAATGTTTTCTCTTTTGAACGACTATGCGGTACATCTCCTTCTTACTCTAATCTCAAAGTCTTTGATTGTGCATGCTTTGTATTATTACACCCTCATGAACATACCAAAATGGAACTTCGTGCTCGTTCATGTTGTTTCTTGGGTTATGGCACTGAACATAAAGGTTTTCGTTGTTAGGATCCCATCTCTCAACGACTGCGTATTTCTCGCCATGTCACCTTTTAGGAACATCGTATGTTTTCTAGTCTCTCTTCATTTCATACCTCTCTATCTAGTCCTCATTCATACTTTACCAATCCTTCTATTAATCTATTCCCCACTTCTGATTTCCCACCCAACACTACACCTTGTCTTTCACTCACATCTGAGCTCACTCAATCTCACACTACCTCTATGCCTTTGGACCTTCCATCTGTCCCCTGTGAGGAACCTGCACCTATACCTGTTCGACGATCCACCCAGGTAAAAGAAACTCCTTCTCATCTCCAAAAGTACCATTGTTTTTCCACTATCATGTCTTTAGATGAACTTTCCTCGTATAAGGAAGCCAGTACTAACCCCTTGTGGCAGCAAGCAATGAATAAAGAACTTCAAGCCTTAGAAAAGACTCATACTTGAGACTATGTTGACTTACCTCCTAGCAAGAAACCTATTGGTTGTAAGTGGATTTTTAAAATAAAAATGCATTCTGATGGCTCTATTGAACGATACAAAGCACGACTTGTTTCCAAAGGTTATTCTCAAGAATATGATATTGATTATGAAGAAACATTTGCTCCAATAGCTCGAATGACGTCTGTTTGTAGTCTTTAGCAATTGCAGCTGCAAAACAATGGCCCCTTCTCCAAATGGATGTTAAAAATGTATTCCTAAATGGAACCCTATCTAAATAAGTCTATATGAAACCACCACCTGGTACTACTCCACCACTACAGAAAGTATGTCTTCTTTTTCGTGCTCTCTACGGTCTCGAACAGGCTTCTCGAGCTTGGTTTGCAACGTTCAGTTCCACTATTACCCAACTTAGGTTCACCTCCAGCTCTCACAATTCTGCCTTATTTACTCGTCAGACATCTCGTGGTATTGTTCTCCTTCCTTTATATGTTGATGACATGATCATTACAGGTGATGACTCCCATGCTATATCTGATTTACAATGTTACCTAGGTAAGCATTTTGAGATGAAAGACTTAGGAAATCTCAGCTATTTTCTTGATCTTTAGATCTCATCCTTGAAAGGAAAACAACAAGAGACATGCTGCAGCGGAATAATAAGGATCATGCTTTACTCTATATGCATCTAAACGATTTAGAAATCAACATGCATATGCTATGCAATGGACCTAAACGAAGAGTATAAAAGGTAAACGATGAACTTACCTTTTATAGTTCTGAATTTCTCCTTCAATCCAAAGCTTCTTCTTAACTTGAAAATCACGAGCAAGGACAACCACCAAGTTGACCAACTAATCTCAGGATCAAGAACGGAGTTGTGGGACTCAGTTTTGTGAAGTAAAACTTAAAGAGAAGGAAGGAGGGAGGTGTATCGTTTAGGTGATTTTTCAGCAAAACATCATCCTTTCTCATTCTATAATGAGAAGTTTTTATATGAAATTTACATGCAAATTGCATGCAAATTATTTCATATAAACTCAACACCTAATTAATCCATTAACTCTTAATGGAATTAGTGGCTTCAAATTCACAATAATCTGCCACATTGCCCATTAACTTTTAATTAATTAAGTAATTAGTCAAATGGGCAATTTGGTCATTTGACCAATTAAGTCAAAGTCAAACTTTGACTTTTCTTAGTCAAAAGTCAACTTTTTGACTTTTTGCTATTTTACCCCGTCTTGACTAATTCTAACCTCCCGAGTATGAATCCGCATTCATTTCTCTAAAATTTAAATCATATTTGAATATAAATCTGGTTAAAGTTCAAAGTTAAAAGTTAACATGTTGACTTTTACAACTTTGACCGTTTCAAAACTTTCCAAGCTTTTAAATATGAATCTATATTCATATTTATTTAAATCGTATTTAAACACAAAGCTTAAAGTTTATATCTACCGACTTATATCTTATATATTTGTTGGTTTCTCTCTTTTTTTTTAATTCGAACAATTCGAGTTACTTCAACATACTTGTTCTTAGTTGAATCCATATGAGCTAGTAAGGGAACCTAATAGACCTATAGATCATGGGCTCCAACGATTCGAGATTAACTGGCTAAACTCTTTTAGGCTAAGTTTAATCAACATTCGTTAACCAAAGAGTTATTCCACTAAAGACTCTTAGTTGCACTCCCCTCACTATAGATATATTTCTGTCCACCTGATATAACCATGATGGGTAAGTTGATCATTTACAGGTTGTTCGTAATCTTGGCTAGGTCAAAATACTGTTTTACCCCTGAGATTACATCTTGCTCCTTAAGACCCATTGATCCACTATTGAACAATTAGTTTAAGGTCCAACCTATAAACCTGAATCCTTCTCGGAACAATGAGAAGGTGGGGCCCCTTGTTCAAGACTTGGATTCAGTCCTTAAGAGAACAACCTATCTACTATCCCAGAAGTGGGTAGGAGTGAATTTCATCTTGCACCTTATGTTCCTAGCTATCCACTCGGTCTTATCCCAGAAATGGGAGGCTTATTGGGCCAGCACTGATGAGCTGCCCTCACCTATGTAAATCTAAGGATACTACTGAATGAACAGAAGTTCATAGTTAGCTCATGATTAAGATCAAGTTACCTAGACCATCATAATTGAAATAGTCAGTTTATAGTTTACGGTGTTATAACTAAAAGTGACTATTTCGTGGTTCCAGTCTTATGCAAACCATTTACATAGGACGCCTCCACTCCCATGTCTCTACATAAACGATTCAGGATTACATCGTTTGTACTAACTACGGAGCGAACCGCATCCATAGTGTTTTTCAAGAATAAGGTGCCCAACCTTATTCATACTCGAACTTAATCCATGTTTATGTCTCTACATAAAGTTCAAGTGTATTGACAAACTCAGTAAAATAGCCTCGGGACCTTAATTTATTGGTTTTAAGATTATAGCATTCAATAATAAAATTTTATTAAATCAATTAACAAAGTACGGGTTTTATGACACAAATTCCAACAATACTCACCTAGTGGCTACTCCTTATCTTATGCAAAATACGCTTCTAACCTCCTCAGTAGACTTGGTATTACTGACTCTGCCACATTCTCAATACCTATGGATCCAAATGTGCGACTCACCCCTTTTGATGGTGTCCCTCTAGATGATCCCACTTTGTATCGACAACTTGTTGGTAGCCTAATCTACCTAACTGTGACTCGTCCAAATATTGCATACGTAGTTCACATTGTTAATCAGTTCATGGCTGCTCCTCGTACAATTCACTTCGCTGTCGTTCTTCGTATCCTTCGCTACATTAGAGGTACTTTGGGTCATGGTTTGCAGTTCTCCTCTCAATCCTCCCTGGTTCTCTCTGGATTTTCTGATGCTGATTGGGTGAGCGATCCTACTGATAGATGATCTACCATCGATTATTGTTTCTATCTAGGTGATGCTTTTATCTCCTGGCGAAGCAAGAAACAATCTGTTATTTTCCGTTCCAGCACAGAGTCTGAATATCGTGCTTTAGCTGATGCTACTTCAGAACTACTATGGCTTCGTTGGCTTCTAACTAATATGGGGGTCCCATAGTCAGCACCCACTATTTTTCATTATGATAACCGCAGTGCTATTTAGATTGCCCACAATGATGTATTCCATGAGTGACCAAAGCCCATTAAAAATGATTGTCATTTTGTTCGCCATCATCTTCAGAGCAACACTCTCCATCTTCAACCCATCTCCACTACTGATCAACCTACGGACATCTTCACTAAAGCACTCAATTCTCCTCATTTCACTTAATTAATTCACAAACTCAAGGTGGTCTCCACTCTCCCATCTTGAGTTTGAGGGAGGGTATTAATGTCATTAGCAAATTATGGAGCAAATTAGCAAATCAGCTACAATCATGGAGTAATTTATCTTTGCATTTAACACAGATTATTTCCTTATTTGTTCTCTTTTTGTGTATAAATGTATCTATATATTGAGATTATTATCAAGAAAATACACAGAAATTCAATAAAACTACAGTAAGTTTGCAATTAGTTTTCAGTTTTATCATTTTACAATATTTTAACCTCATCTTGCTATATATACAAGAACCCAAATTACATTTTCAGTGTTTTTCGTTAATTTTATAGTTTAACTTCTTAATTATTTTAATCAAAATTGTTTCAAATGAGAAAACTATCGTAAATACTTTTAAATATAACAAGATGTTATAGGTTTTTATATGCCTCTATAAGTTTATAGATAGTACCAAACACTAACATGGTAACTAAAGTGGGTGATATTTTGCTCTTTCTTCTTCTTTCTTTTTTTTTTTTTTTGAAAATTTTCACATTTAAAACAATGTCCCTCGATTCAAATCAAACAAACAACATTTTCAGATATGGTGAAAAGATAATTTCCAAAGGAAGAAGCAAGAAAAAAGAAGTTAAAATAGAGAGAAACCGAAACAAACATATAAGCGTTTATATTACTCACTATTATTTATTTCTATTCGGATCTCTGGCTCCGTGCAATGGCTCCGAGGAAGAAGCAACAGCAGCAACCGAAGCAGAAGCAAAACAACCGAAAATCCAATTCAACTCCCTCCACCTCCGATGCTCGTCCTTCTTCCTCCGGTCCAAAGCTCAATATCTCCGCCGAAAACGAGACTCGTCTCCGTCGTCTCCTACTGAGCTCCGCCCGCTCCACTCCATCGGTCACTCCCGCAGATGATTCGCTCTCAAAGGTCCAGAAGGTCAAGAAGCTTAAAGCCGTTTACGAGAAGCTCTCATGCGAAGGTTTTACCAATGACCAAATTGAACTGGCACTCTCCGCTATCGGGGTAACTTGCTTTTCAATGTTTTTTTTTTTAATAATTTTGTTAAGTAACATTTTAGTGTTTCCTTCAGCTCTCTCGCTTTATATGTTGTTTTAGACTTGTAATTACGATTGCGTTAGTTTTTTAGACGGTTTCAATCTGGTTAATTAGGTTCCTGATTAAAAGAATATTATTTTTGGTTAGAAAATTGAAGAATAGTGTAGAATGAAGGAAGCGTTGATGGATTGTTTTACCAATTGGTTATTTTGTTTAACGAATTTTAGAATTGGAATGAAATGGAACTATGCCTGAATGGAATTTTATTTATTGGCATTTTGGCAAAAGCACTTGTGTTTTCTTTATTCATTTTGTGGAATAGGTTGGATAACCGAGCTGATGACTTGTATGGTCTCCTTACAATCGCATGTTCTTCATTGATTTTACGTTGTTATCTCAAAGTTACAATCGAAAAATAATTTAAGTACGCCTTAATCGAGTTTATCAAACATAGTATGATATTTTAGCATGTTATTAGGTTCTTTCAATGTGAGACGCTCATAGGATTATTCTCCTTTCCTTTATATTCCGTAGGCTGCAAGCTGAATGATGCTTATTTGTTTAGGTTCCGTAGGTAGGAGATTCATGGAGTAAAAGAGCATAAACATAAATGGTAGATATTCTAGGGACATCTCTTACTAGCATAAAATAAGAATTACTTTGTATTATGACCTTACTTGAATTGCTTCTGTTTTATAGATTGTACAATTGTGTCCTTGCATTCTAAGAATTACTTTGTATTGGAAGTTTTCTCGTCCCTTAGGGGTTGATAAAGTTTGAACTCTTTTCTCCAGTGTTAAGACTTTGATTGTCCTATAAGACTTATAATCTAATCTCTTTTGTAACTCTGCCCAACATCTGTACGTGCCAATTGAAAACTTTCTATATGAAACCTTTGGCTAAAATAAATTCTATGTGCTGCCAGTTTTCTGAAATTGTTCAGTTTTAGCATTCATTTACTATATTCAGTTTTTATTTGACATCTAATTGTAACTGTTTTGATCATCTCGATATTGATTATGCTCTCGGTTCCGATCCTGAAAAATTTATAGTTCCTTAACATTATCCTTGACCATACATATCTCAACAAATGGCCCGATTTTTTTGTCTCGAGTAGGATGGTGCTACATTTGAGGCTGCTCTTGATTGGTTATGCTTGAATTTGCCTAGTAGCGAGCTTCCATTGAAATTTTCAAGCGGAACTTCTTTGCATACACATGTAGGTATGTTATGTTTTGTATATTGGTATTGTTGAATGGTGTCTGTTTACATTTTCAAGTTTATTGACTTACAGTTAATGCAAACAATTTAGGATGTTTTATGCTATTGTCCTGCAATACAGGTGGTTCTGTTCGTATACTACAGACTGCACAAAAACACTGCCCTTCAATGGGAGTCCAATCTTCCAAAGATGAAGATGGAGACAGAGATGTTCCTGTTATATTGAGTAGGCGTAAAGATGATGATAAGCTAGATCGGTTCCAATCATCCCAAGCTGAATGGATCAAACAGTATGTAGAGCAGCAAGAAGAGGTGCGACAAGAAGTTCTATTAATGCTTACATCTACTCTACTATCTTCAACTCAAATTTAATGACCCGATGACGTTAATACCAAAGAAATATTTTTGTTAACTACTCTGTCACCTTTTCCTCCACTGGTTTGTAGTTTCTTTGCCGATTATTATAGGAGAGTTGGTGACTTCAGGCCCATAAGCCTCCATACGGACTATACAAAATTGTGGCCAGAATTTTCTTTGAGGGTTTGAAGAGTGTCCTCCCTTTCATTATTTTTACCGATCAATCGACTTTTGAGGATTAATTGTTTTTTAAAGGCAATTACACAAAGCTCTATCAACAAACACCTATATAGAAGAGCATTAAACCTCACTCATTAGCCCTCCACACTTCCTTCAAAGAACTCTCAAACCCTTTAAAATTCTACTACTCTTTAGGCAAACCCTCATAGAATAGAGAAAGAGCAATTCTACCACAACGCTCTACGGACTATCTAGTTCATAAGGATTTTCAGAATCATTGAGTGATAGCTCCTGTTACACATTAGAGTGATCCAAACAAGCCAAACATTGATTCCAAAGGGAACAAGTGAGGGCCCGTTTGGTAATGTTCTTGTTCCCTGTTTCTTGTTTCCTGTTTCCGGTTCCCTGTTTCTTCTTTTTTTAGAACAAGAAACCGGAATGTGTTTGATAACTGTTTCTTGTTTCCTGATTTTTTTCGAGATTTATTTTTCTATTTTATTCACATCTAATTAAATTAAACATTAAACAAAAATACATGTCATCCATTAAACATAAAAAATAAAATTATCAAAAGTTTATTTATTTAATACAAAGAAGTACCAATGCACAAATACAAAATAATAACATAAACATAAAATTGTATCTATCCTTCTAATGTTGCCAATTTTGATTGGCAATATCATCTCTTACTCGAGGCCATTTCTTTTAGATGATGTCGACTCACTTCTTAATCCATCAATTTCAACAACCTCATCGATATTTTATGATATCTAGAATGTAATATTAATTTTAAAGTAAGTTATTATGTCCTCAATATTCAGAATTGAAAGAAACAAAACAAAATTTAACCTCTAATTCTGCTACCTATAATGCTTTAAAGAAAACACCAGAACAAAAACCCAGATCCGCGCAAAAAGGAAGGCGAAAACTATGAATCCGGCGAAGAGAAAGTGATGTAATAAACAGTTAGCAGTTAATTTGTTATTATTTTCAAACTAATCAGTTTATAACAGATTAGTTATCCCAACCCCAACTACATAACCAATTGTAACAAACTGTTTGTTGTAACTACCTACTGTTATTCATCTATAAATAAACCATTCTCCAGCCAAGAGAGGCAGAGAATTCATTCTTAACAAAAATTGCCAGCCTTGGTATACATCAAGTGGTATCAGAGCGGCCGATCCTTGGATGGATGGTGGACCGGAGAGGAGGAATCCCTGCCGTGGGGGACAACCGTGAGCAAGAAGAGGTGGAGGAGATCACCACCCTCTCTCCAAGGACATCCACGGTATGCTTGCTGGCTGTTGAAGACTCCTTGGGAGATTTACACGTAAAATTTGATAGAGTAATGGACAGTTTGGAAACTTTGACTCGAAGAATGGATGGGCTACCGGCACAAGCAAGAATTGAAGCAAATGACCGAGTCGATAGAAACAGAGGAGGTCGGCGAGCTCGAAGAAACTTTAGAAACCTGCCCGACCAAAGAAATGATCAAAGGAGAAGACTGTTGGATAATTCCCTACGATACAACAATGATGATAGTGAAGAAAATTATGAAGCTTGGCAGGATGTGCAAGACTATGATTCTTCCCGCGGTGACGAACAAGAAAACATTTGGAATGACAATGGTGAATTCTGAATGGCTCAAGCCTACAGAGGACAAGAAGTACAAAGGGAGATTCATCACGACTACAAGATGAAGATCGACCTTCCAACTTATAATGGTAAACGTGATATTGAATCTTTCTTGGATTGGATTAAAAATACTGAAAATTTCTTCAATTACATGGATACTCCGGACAAAAAAAAGGTGCATCTGGTGGCTTTAAAATTGAGGGGAGGAGCCTTGGCATGGTGGGATCAGCTGGAGATAAATAGACAAAAGTATGGCAAACCACCTATCCGCTCATGGGAGAAAATGAAAAAACTTCTAAAGACACGTTTCCTACCTCCAAACTATGAGCAAACACTATACAATTAGTATCAAAATTGTCGCCAAGGAAGCCGAACAGTAGCAGAATACATTGAAGAGTTCCATAGGCTAAGTGCAAGAACCAATCTACGTGAGAATGAGCAACATCAGATTGCAAGGTTCATTAGTGGGCTACAATTCAATATTAAAGAGAAGGTAAAGCTGCAACCGTTTCGCTTCTTGACTGAAGCCATTTCCCTTGCATAAACAGTAGAAAAAATGATGACTGCACGTTTGAAAAGCTCCAACAGAAAGGCCACATGGGAAGTGAACTTTTCCAAGAAACAATCTTACAGCAAAAAGACAGATGAGCAGCTAGCAACTTCAATTGCAGATAAACATAAGGATGTTGATACTCAAGATGCAGCCAAGAGAAAAGAAAATGTAAGGGGAAGAGCCAAAATAATTACACTCGCCTATCTTTGGGAAAGTGTTTTCGATGTGGTCAATCTGGCCACTTGTCCAATAATTGTCCTCAAAGGAAGACTATAGCACTCGCCGAGGAGGAAGGCACTTGCTTAAGTGAAGACGATAAAGAAGAAGAGGAAGCAGAATTTATTGAACCTGATGATCGGGATAGGATTTCTTGTGTTATACAAAGAGTCCTCATCGCTTTTAAAGAAGAAACGAATCCTCAACGCCACAGCCTATTCAAGACGAGTTGCACTATCAATGAAAAAGTCTGTGATGTTATAATTGACGGTGGAAGCAATGAGAACTTCGTGGCAAGAAAACTCGTGGCCATTTTGAATTTGAAGACAAATCCGCACCCTGATCCATATAAAATTGGATGGGTAAAGAAGGGAGGAGAGGCTTTAATCAATGAAATCTGCACAGTACCCCTCTCCATCGGAAATAGCTATAAGGATCAGATTGTGTGCGATGTAATTGAAATGGATGTGTGTCACTTACTACTAGGCAGACCTTGGCAACATAATACTCGAACCCTACATTGGGGGAGAGAAAATACCTATGAGTTCCAATGGATGGGACAGAAAGTTATTTTACTCCCATTGGCAAAGAAAAACACAGAAGGCATGAGGCAGAAGAATTAAAGGTAGCTTTTCATCACAGTAAGTGGAAAGAACTTATGAAGAGAAAGAGAGCAAGATCTTTTGGGATTAGTAGTCGCCGACAAATCCCAAGGGAAAGATGGTGTGATTGTTGAGCCAAGACTAAAGGAATTATTTGCAAAATTTCCTCATTTAAAAAAAGGAGCCGCAAGCACTGCCACCACTTCGTGACATTAGGCATCAAATTGATCTTGTTCCAAGAGCATCACTACCTAATCTACCTCATTATAGGATGAGCCCTGAAGAATACCAAGTCTTGCATGATCATATTGAAAACTTACTAAAGAAGGGCCACATCAAGTCGAGCCTAAGTCCATGCGCTGTACCAACACTACTCACACCAAAGAAGGATGAAAGTTGGAGGATGTGTGTAGATAGCAGGGCTATTAACCGAATTACTGTGAAGTATCGGTTTCCTATTCCTCGAATTGGAGATCTTTTGGACCAACTAGGCAAGGCTATTGTCTTCTCAAAAATTGATTTAAAAAGCGGCTATCATCAAATACGGATCAGACTAGGAGATGAATGGAAGATAGCCTTTAAGACAAATGAAGGGTTGTTCGAATGGTTGGTAATGCCTTTTGGCTTATCCAATGCACCAAGTACCTTTATGAGGTTGATGAATCAAGTGTTACATCCGTTCTTAAACCAGTTTATAGTGGTTTATTTTGATGACATCCTTGTGTATAGCAACAACAATGAAGACCATATGCAGCACTTAAGAAAACTGTTTCAAGTCTTGACTGAAATAGAATTATATATTAATCCAAAGAAATGCACATTTCTCACCAAGGAAATCGTCTTCTTGGGTTTTTGATCAAAGAAGAGAAGATAGGGATGGAACCTAAAAAGATAGAAGCTATACAATCTTAGCCAGCACCAACATCCATCAAAGAAGTACAAGCTTTTCTTGGCTTGGCATCTTTCTACATAAGATTCATCAGAAATTTTAGCTCAATAGTGGCCCCTTTAACCGACTGTTTAAAGAAAGGAAATTTCAAATGGAAACATATACAACAGCAGAGTTTTGAAGAGATTAAAAGGAGACTAACTTCTAGCTCTATCTTCAATTGCCAGATTTCACATTACCATTTGAAGTGGTTGTTGATGCTTGTGGAACTGGAATTGGAGCTGCATTATCCCAACAAGGCCATCCAATTGAGTACTTCAACGAGAAATTGAGTGCATCAAGGCAGTCTTGGAGCACGTATGAGCAAGAGCTTTATGCCCTTGTTCGAGCACTCAAACTGTGGGAACACTATCTCCTATGTAAGGAATTTGTACTCCTAACAAACCACTTCTCTTTAAAATATCTCCAATCACAAAAGAGCGTCAGTCGGGTGCACACTCGATGGATCTCTTTCCTACAGAGATTTGACTTTGTCATCAAACATCAAAGTGGTAGCAAGAATAAAGTAGCAGATGTCCTATCCAGAAAAGTTCCTTACTCACTCTCCTATCCATGGAAATCGAAGCATTCAAGCACCTTCCTAACCTATACGAAGAAGATGTTGATTTTTTTGAGATATGACTTAAATGTAGCAACTATATCAAAGCTGAAGACTTTCACATAATGGAAGGTCTTTTGTTCAAAGGAGATCAATTGTGTATCCCACACACATCACTTCGAGAAGCCTTACTAAAGAAAGCCCATTCAGGAGGGTTGGCTGGACACTTCGGGCAAGATAAGACCTTTGAAATAATCTCTAAGAGGTATTATTGGCCTCAATTAAGAAGAGACTGCAACTGCTTTGTTAAAAGATGCCCTATTTGTCAAAGAGCTAAAGGTACAAGCACAAACGCAGGCCTATACTCACCACTACCTACCCCAACTTCCATTTGGGAAGATTTATCAATTGATTTTGTGCTTGGATTGCCCAAAACTCAAAGAAAATATGACTCAGCCATGGTTGTGGTCGTTAGCAAAATGACACACTTTATACCCTGCAAAAAAACAAATGACGCCATCTACATAGCAAATCTCTTCTTTAAAGAAATAGTTCGATTACATGGAGTACCAAAGACTATTGTTTCTGACCAGGATGTGAAATTTCTAAGTCATTTCTGGAGGACACTATGGAGAAAGCTTGACACGACCCTAAAATACAGCTCAACAGCACATCCCCAAACAGATGGCCAAACAGAACCTTAGGCAACTTGATACGCTGCCTCAGTGGATCAAAACCGAAGCAATGGGACTTGGTTCTTGCTCAAACAGAATTCGCCTTCAATAACATGAAAAATAGATCTACCAGAAAATGTCCATTCGAGGTTGTATATACTAAGCAACCAAGGCTCACCTTTGATCTAGCATTACTTCCTACAGCCGTAGATACTAACACAAAAGCAGAAAAAATGATAGAGAAAATTGAAAACTACCCAAAGAGGTCCACAATCACTTGAAAGAAACAACCCAATCCTACAAAAAGGCAGCAGACAAGAAGAGGAGACAAGCTACCTTTACTGAAGGCGATTTAGTAATGATTCATCTCAGAAAAAATCAATTTCCAGCCGGAACATACAATAAACTGAAAGACAGACAATTAGGCCCATTTCGTATCCTAAAGAAACTTGGAGATAACGCCTACAAAGTGGAACTACCAGATGACTTGCACATTCATTAGGTTTTCAATGTGGCAGACCTAAAACAATACTCTGCTCCGGACGATTTCCACCTAGCTAGCTGAATCACTCGGGTCGAGTTCTATCCTTCGGGGGTGGAACGATGTAATAAACAGTTAGCAGTTAATCTGTTATTATTTTCAAACTAATTAGTTTATAACAGATTAGTTATCCCAACCCCAACTACATAACCAATTGTAACAAACTGTTTGTTGTAACTACCTACTGTTATTCATCTATAAATAAACCATTCTCTAGCCAAGAGAGGCAGAGAATTCATTCTTAACAAAAATTGCTAGCCTTGGTATACATCAAAAGAGTCCAGATTGTAGAGGAAGATGATGAGAGGCGAAGAGGAAAACAACGTGTAGAGGAAGAGATGAGAGAAAGAGGAAAATGATGGTTATTTGGGGAAGACGATGGAGATAGGAGGAAAAGGAAACAAATAAAAATAATTGAGAAAAAGGAAAAGGAAACCAATAAAAATAATTGAGAAACAGGAAAAGGAAAGCAATAAAAACAATTGAGAAAAAGGAAAAGAAAACCAATAAAAATAATTGAGAAAAAAGAAAATGAAATCAATAAAAATAATTAAGAAAAAAGAAAAGGAAACAAATAGAAATAAATTGAGAAAAAGGAAAAGGAAACCAAGATAAATAATTGAGAATTGGAACAGAAGAAAGTACTTTTTTTTTTTTATTCCCAATAATTCCTTATAAAATGGGAAACATTTCTACATTTTTTTAAAAACGAGAAACAAGGAACGTTACTAAACACCTCCGTTTTTTAAAAAATGAAAACAGAAACAGGAAACAGGAACAAGAATGTTACCAAACGGACCCTGAATTGCTAGCTCTACGTCAATTGATCTAGATCTTCTTCCTACTGTTATAGTATGCATGGAAATATAGGAGCTCGTCTTATGTCATTGATTGTAATTTTACCATTCTTAGTTTAGAGGTTCCATGTATGCCTGTATATGTTGAACTCTAATGTATGGAATGGGTGCCAAAGAAGTTAGTTCTCTCTGGTCCATTCCTTTTAGAAGCCTTAACATGGATGGTATGATCCAAAATAAGTTTTGAGATTGGGCACTATCCCCAACTGGTTGTAGATTGTGTTTGAGAGAGATGGAAGACTCGGACCACTTGTTTCTTCACTCTCTTTTGCTTATAAGGCCTGGAATCTTATTTTTGAGAAGTTGGGTTTGGTGTTGTTTCTCCCCCGAAGACTTGATGAATGGATCCTTGAAGGTCTTAATGGTTTGAATTTGTTGAGTGCAACTGGAGCTCTTTTGTGGCACTTACGGACCAAATGGAACAACACATGTTTTCAAGATACCTCTTCAATTTGATTTCTTTTGAAATCTTACAAAATTTTTGGTGGGCCTTTATGTTCCAAATTCTTGTAACTACAACATCTTAGGATGTGTTTGACCCAAGGATTTTGGAAGTAGAAGTAGGAAAGTATGGAGTTATGAACTCCAGATTTTGGAAGTTGAAGTAGGAAAGTATGGAGTTATGAACTCCACTCTTTGTTTGGCCCAAGGAACTCGTGGTCCCACCACTAAAAAACATCAATTTATACTTTATCAACTCCTTTCACCGTGGGTCCCGGGAGTTCACAAGTTCCTAGACTTTATAACTCTTTACTCCCACTATTCCACTTCGTACCCAAACACCCTTAATGATGATCAATAATTGGAAAGCACTGGTCATGTAATTTATTTTCTGGGAGGGGTTTCCTCCACCCGTGACTCTTAGGTTGTTTTTTTGAAGCGGAGACAAGCTTCTTTGTTAATAACAAACTCAAAGTACAAGAGAATTATACAATGAGAGTAATAAAGAAGTCTAGAAAGAGAGGAAAGGATCAGTAAGCACACCAGGACATCTTAACTAGGTTTTGTATTTGACTGTAGTCCGTTGTTTATAATTAGTGTTTTGGACATGATGAGAGGGTTAAGGGGTGTCAACCTAGTTAAGATGTCCTGGTGTGCTTCCTGATCCTTTGGTTTTGCTAATATATATCCCTCATGTACTTTGAGCTTTGGCTCTTTATTATCATCATTCATTAATAAAGAGATATGTTTCTGTTTCAAAAAAATATTATTAATAAAGAGGCTGGTCTTCTTTCAAAGAAAAAAGAAACCACGACACTTTTTTCATATAGTCTCTCTTCCTCGCCTGTAGTGTACTCATTGTATAATTCTCTTGTGCTATGTGCTTCTGATATGTTAATAAAGAGGTTGTCTTCTTTTAAAAAAAGTCTACTTTTTTGATATCGTTGTCTCATTTTTTTCTCACACATTGTTGTAAGAGAAATAGTAAGATGATTAAAAACATTGATGTTATTATTCACTTTTTATAATGAAATTATTATTTTTCCCAATAGCAATGACAGAGACATTTTGAGTTCTGTATTTTTATTAGGATGATTATGGAACCTGGGAAGATAACATGGCTGATGAAGGTTCTTCGAGGGAGGTACTTTCTTAACAGGACTTTATGCATATTCTCTCTCCAAGCAACAAATTTATATCTTTTTAATTTTGTGAGAAAGAGTGACAGGTTGGGGATTGTGCTATCTTGTGGGTCTTTGGGTGAGAAAGTGAAATAATAGGACTTTTAGAGGGGAGAGATAATGTGAAGATATTTTGGTCTCTTTATTGATCTTATATTCTCTTCGCGCTTCAGCAAGATTTTATTATTATTATTTTTCTTATAATTTAGAAAAATTAAAGAAAAACCCCTATTGGTCTTATTTTACTTGGTTGAAGTTTCTTTTTAAAGTACGGCTCCATTAAGGATTACAAAGTTAGAGGATTTGAATCCAAGACAGTTTTTGCAACTGGATTGTTTGTTCATATGATTTCAGATTCAGTGGTCTCTGTTAAGAGCGGTCTTGTTCTTTTTTGGGTTGTATTTGAATATATTTGCTTGACTTTTTAGGATGAGTCTGGTTGTAGGCTTTATTTGGTTGTATTTGCTTTATTTTGTTTATTCTCTTTCATCGTACTTTGAGCAGTAAACTCTTTTTGTATTTTTAAGCATTAGCCTTTTTCCATTCCCTTAATGAAAAGTTCCTTTCCTTTTTGAAAGGAAATAATCTTCTTTGTTTCAAGCGTAAAGATCACCACTTTCTTTCCTTTTCATCTCACTCACTGCTTTGTGAACTACCCAAATAATGTCAATTCAATCTTCTGCCGTGAAAAACAAAAGCTGATTCTCGAAAGAAAACTATTTTATAGGACATCCTGCTTTGGATTTTCAGTCGGAGAAGACACGAGACACATGATTGGATTTACTAAAAGCAATTTGAAAGTTTCTGCTTTACCTGAAAAGGCTAAATTTTAGCTTTCCAGTGTGCCTCCGACAAACATTTTCCCAAAACTTTGTGAAAGAGAATTGATTTAACCCTTATCGAAATATGAATTATTTTATCTTCATGAAAAAGAGAGGAAACACATTTCATTCATCAAAGGCCAAAGCAAATTAGTTTTTTTCAACTTAGTTTCTTTTTGTTCTTGAATTAGGACAATCTAATAAATGTTTCTTCTTCACCTTTTTCTTTTGCTTTTATTTTCTGTTAGTTTTAAAGATAACACTACTATTTTATTTATTAAGATAGGCTTCGCAAGCAAGGTCCTATGATGTTATTGCGGAAGAGTATTATGCTGCACGGTTGGACGCTGCAAAAGCAAAGGAAGAAGGGGACAAGAAAAGACAAGAGACCGCTGGCAACATCATTCGCAAGCTTAAACAGGAGTTGTTAGCTCAAGGTAATATTTGATTTGCGTGTTGATTCATCTCTACTTCTCCCCATCTTAATGAAAGTTTTGCTACATAAGAAACTGAAAAGGGAAAATTATCTTTTTAGTTCTCTATTTTGAGTAATAAGTGCATTTAGTAGTCCTTTAGTATGAAGCACAAACACGAATATAAATATGAGATATAGATACGATAGGATATCTCGATACACAACTTTCTGAAAAGTTATGATATAGATACATGTGAATACATCATCTTTAAAATATATATTTTTATCTATTTTCAATTTATATAAGTTTAATATAAAGATACTAATTACTAACCAAATGTAATCCACCAAAAAGCATAAAATTTCAAATGAACAACATAAAGATACTAAATGTAATTCACCAAGTACATATCACATTTATGAATATTGGTCACAAATTGCCGTAGGAGTTTTGTATAATCTTCAACAATGACGGAGTTTTGTATAATCTTCAACAATGAAGGAGTTTTGTATAATCTTCAACAATGAAGGAGTTTTGTATAATCTTCAACAATGAAGGAGGTTAAGTTTAGGTAAGGGTTTGATGATTGGTTGATTGGTCTTGACTCAAGGATGAAGATGCCATCTTAGTTCTTACCTAACTGCCTACCTAAGAATTTAAGTTGAAATTAAATCAGGTTTTAAGAGAGTGGAAAAAAGAGTGAAAAAAACAAACAGCATGGATTGAAACAGACCAGCAACGACAAAGGAAAAGGCGAAAAAAAGGTGCAAGGTTGGTTGACGGTAGGCTGGGAGGGCAAACGAAGGGGCTTGGTTGAAGAAATGAGAAGTGTTATAATATGTGTTTGTAATATGTTTATGTATAGTTGTCCTTTATTGTAATTTCATATTCCCTAGATTAGGGCTTCTTTGTTGCGTGGATATGCGTACCTTTAGCCTTGTTTACAACAATAAGATCATTATCTTTTCTCCAAAAATACAGAGAACATGGTATTAGAGCCTATTTAGGGTTTCAAATGTTTACACAAGGTTAGGGTTAGGGATTACATTTGGGTCATCGAGTTCAAGTGATCGTTTGTCTACAACCCCCACCTCAAAAGGATCGTCGCCGCCGTCCGCCTTAGTCTGTGTTAGTAGTTCATCGGAAACAACCACTAGTGAGGTTCACGCGCCGCCAAAAGGAATTATCTTGCCTCCACGTGTTGGTGTGTGGGAGCGCATGGTTGCTCCAATTTTTGCTCTGTGAGTCGCGTTCGTCTCGATTTTCATTTTTCGGTTGTTTTGTGCATTTGGTATCTTTGAATCTACTTGATGTGATGTTATTTGAAAATATCCTTTTTTGTGCTTAGGGTTTGCTATTTCTAATTGGGAGCTGTTTCAATTGGGAGCAGTTTTGCTCTTTGGTAAACCTTTGAGTTCTTTTTTCTATTTTCCCCTTTCCCTTGTGAGATCTACAAATCGTTGGTTAACTCGTAATGGATGAAGTGAAGCATATGGTAGTTTCCAATGTAGTTCCCCTAGCATCAAAGATAATTGAACACAAGTTAAATGGCTCTAACTACTGTGATTAGCATCGCACAATTAAGTTCTATTTACTTAGTACATATATGGATGATCATGTGACCTGAGGAGCCACCAAAAGATATAAGAAAAAGGCTTGGCTTTGCGATAATGCTTGACCTTATCTTCAGATTAGGAATTCTATCGAAAGTGAGGTTGTTGGTTTGGTAGATCATTGCGATTCTTGGAAGAGCTTCTGGAATTCTTAACTTTCTATTCTCTGGAAAAGGACAAGTCCATCGAATGTTTGATGTATGTATGTGATTTATCCATGCTGAACAGGAAGTAGAATATGTTACAAGCTATTTTACGAGGCTTAAGAAGACAACTGCCAAACTTACTTTACTAACCTTTTAGCTCTGATGTCAAAGTTCAACAAGTTCAGCGAGAAAAGATGGCTATTATGATATTTTTGAACGAACTGTTACCTGAATTTGAAATGGTTAAAACACAAATCCTTTCTGATTCTGAGATTCCGTCATTAGATGAGGCCTTCAGTTGTGTTCTTCATATTGAGAGTTCCCAATCTGGTTCACTTGCTTCTCTACCTAGTAGTGCACTAATAAGCAAGAATACTAATAACTCTCGGGGTACTTCAGGGGTGGCTAACAATTTTCAGAAACCTAGTTATGATGTTCATGTAAGAATCTCAGTCATGCTCATTGGAAAACAAATCTAGATCACTTAATTGCATCTAAATTTAATAAAAGGGTGTCTACCTAGTTGAGATGTCCGTATGCACCTTCTGATCTCCATGGCTTTTTGCTTTTTGCTTCTTTATTATTCTTGTTGCTTCTTTATTATTCTCGTTGCTTTTTGCTTCTTTATTTATTCTCATTAATAAAGAAGTTATGTCTCCTTTTAAAAAAAAAATTGCATATAAGCTTAATTAGAAATTAACATGCATTATTGCCCTAATTAAAATGAAATTAGGGTTGATGAAATTCATACCTTTAAAGCTTCGGTTCGCTTGAAATCTCCACATGGTCTCGAACTTGGACCACTATGAGTGTTAACCCGCTATTCTCCGAATTTAGAATTGGGTTGTGGGACCCGATAGGTGAAGGATTTGAGAGAGAGGTATGGATAGAAATTTGGTGGTTGGACTTAGGGTTGAGGTTGGGAGAGAAAATTCTTCTGTGAAATTAATTTCAAGGAAAAAAACATTAAAGTGATAGAAGTTTTTCCACAATTGAAATAGAAGTCTTTAAATAGACTAATTACATGCATAAATGCATTTAACTAATTCACAAGAGCCTGACAGTTTACATTCCACTAACCATTAGTAGGCTTGGTGTCAACATCTCATGCATCCACATAGCCTACTAGGAGTTAGTGAGATTTTTCAACAAAATGTTAGATTTTCCCACTAACTTTAATCAAAGGGAAAAATGGTCTTTTTACCATTTTAGTCAAAGTCAAACTTTGACTTTTCAAGTAAAAAAGTCAACATCTTGACTTTTTACCATTTTGTCCCCCTTGATTCATTCCAACCTCCCGAACATGAATCCACATTCATTTTTTCGAAATTCAAATCAAAGTCAGTCAAAGTTTGACTTATCAAAGTCAAAAGTCGACCCTTTGACTTTTTAGAACTTTAAACATTTCCATCATTTTTGAGCTTCCAAATGTGAATCCACATTCATGTTTTTCATATTTAGATCATTATTAAATTTAAAGCTCTATCCCTAAATTGATAATCGACCGCTATATCACATATTTACTTGTCAGTTTCTCTTCCCTTACCTATTTCGAACTATTCAAACTAATCTAAAATACTGTTCTAAGTTAATTCCATATGAGCTAGTAGGGGAACTTAATGGATCTATAGATTAAGGGCTCCAACAATCCGAGATGAACTGTCTAAACCCTTTTAGACCGAGCTAATCAATATTCGTTAACTAATGGGTTATTCCACTAAAGTCCCGTAGTTGCACTAATTTCACTATAGACATATTTATGTCTATCCGATATAACCATGATTAGTAAGTTAATCCTTCCTAGATTGTTCGTAACTTTGGCTGGGTCAAAATACCGTTTTATCTCAAAGATTACATTTTGCTCCTTAAGTCCCATTGATCCACTATTGAACAATTGGTTTAAGGTCCAACCTATAAATCAAATCCCTTTCGAGCCACACCCTCTCATTGGCCATGAGAGAGTGTGACCCTTTGTTCAAGACTTGAATTTAGTCCTTAAAGGAACAACCTATCTACTAGTCCTATAATGGGTAGTGAATTTTGTCTTACACCATATGTCCCTAGTTATCCACCCGGTGTTACCCCTGAAATGGGAGGTTCATTGGACCAACGCTGTTGAGCTGCCCTTACCTATGTAGATTTAAGGATAATCCCGTGTGAATAGGAGTTCTAGTTAGTTAAGGATTAAGATTAAGTTATCTAGGTCATTAGTAATCGAAATAGTTAGTTTTATACAGTAAACGGTGTTATAGCGTAAAAGTGACTATTTCATGGTTCAAGTCTTATGTAACTCTTTACATAGGATGACCCCTCTTTCATGTCTCTACATGAACGACTCAGGATCACATCATTTGTATTAACTACATAGTGGGTCGGATCATTTGTATTAACTACATAGTGGGTCGGATCCATAGTGTCCTCAAAATAAGGTGCCTAACCTTATTCATATATTTTAGACTGTTTAGGTTATATACTTGAACTTGATCCATGTTTATGTCTCTACATAAAATTGAAGTTTACTCAACATAGCCTCATAACCTTAATTTATTGGATTCAAGATTATAATATTCAATTTCGCTAATAATTTCTCAATAACAATTTTATTAAATAGAATACAATTTTAAACTACAAACTACGAGTTTTAGGACATAAATTCCAATAATTCAAAAATTTGATTCTCAGGACATCGTCTGTCACTATTGTCGTAAGTCGAGACATCTAAAATGTGATTGTCGAAAGATCTTTGTTTAGTCATCCTTTATTATAGTTTCATATTCCCTAGATTAGGGTTTCTTTGTTGCCTATATATTCTACCTTTTTTGTTTATATTTATTTTCCTTTGGGTTTGGTAAATTGTAATTGGGGATAGTTGCAAATGTAGCTTAGGTTCAAAATAATTAAGGATATAACAACATTTTTTAAAAATTGTAAATATAGTCAAATCTGTCAAAATCTATCAATGATAGGAGTCTATCACTGATGGACTATGCTACAAATATTGGTCTATCACTGATAAACCACAAGAGTCTATTAGCAATAGAAGTCTATCACTGATAGACTTTGCTATATTTATAATTTTTTTAAAATGTTGCTATATACTTAATTATTATTCCTAAAATTGCTACCCATTATAATTACCCTTATAATTGTGTTGTTGGCTGAGAAATAAAAAACAACCTAATTCTTCAAAAATTAGCATTGACATGCCCCCTTCACGTATCTAGAAGGGGACACACATGTTTTTGAAAAAAAAAACTAGATACTCTATTGCACGTATCTGACACATATCTCCATCGTATCATTATCATATACGAATCTAATACAACTCTTTGAACAATTTGAAGTATCTATGCTTCACAAGCCTTAGTTTTTAATATGGACCTTTTCAGTCCCTGAAGGCCGTTTGGCCCACTGTGTGAGGTTAATAATTCTGAGGTTGATATGTTACGAGTTATTAAGTTTTGTGTTTGGGGTGTATAGTTGTAAGATGGAGAAGGAAGTTACTTGTTAAATGTGCAACTTCAATAGTGTTTAGTATTGAAGTGAGTTGTTTACACCAAGTTAAGAGGTTGGTGGGCCGAACGCCCCCTAAGCTTAAAATAATAGGTTTTGAAGGTCCCTGCCATTATATGGAGGCATTTTTTTAAAAATATTTTAAACGATGACATGTCATTTTAAACAACAATGATAATTTTAACTTAAAATTATGTTTTTCTCTCTCCATCTCTCCTCACTTCACCCACTTCTGCTTCCTGTTCCTTTCTCCCTTCTTCTATGGAGTAAAAAAATTGAAATCCAATTGAAGGGTTAGACTGTCTTGAGAACACATGCGCTTGAGATGGAGAGACGGAGATCTCTCTATAAAGGAGAAACTCCAGTACTGGAGGTAAGTATATCTTGATCTTCTGAGTTGCTGATTGTTGCTCCCTAGACTATTGTCCTTTCAAAACCATATTATCACCCTCAAAATTGGAATAAGGAAAAAGAAAAACGAATTCTGAACAAAATTTTTCTGCACGACTATAATTTTGCTCCATGGGGAAAATGGGGGGCCTCAAAGTATAATACCTCTTGGAACAATCTTCATGGAACCTTGAAATACCTTTTCCTAATCTTAACTTTCATGGAATCTTGAGCTACTCCTTTTCCAAATTATCACTATGTGAGCATTGATTGAGTATTTAAAATAGAAAGGTGTATAGAATATCCTGATAAGAACAACACAATCAAAGATGAAAAGGCTGGAATATTGAGATTTGATCGATATCATTAACGAAACCATTTAATTTGGTCCTCTTTGTTTACACTGTCCAAAGAAGGGAGAAGAGAAGAGGAAGAAGCGGTGAAGTGGGGAGAGGGAGAGAAAATATAACTTTTATTATTATCATTATTTTGTTTGAAAATAATTAAAAAAGTACATCTAAATGATTAGACAGACCTTTTAAACCTATGATGACAGAGACCTTTTAAACCCATTTTTATAAAAACTTATGGACCAAAAAGGTTTTTTTAAAAAATTTAGGGACTGAATGCACTTATTACTGAAAACTGAGGGACTAAAAGAGTAATTCCCAAATAAAATTATATTTTAATGTATGCATATGTTTGCTTTATGTTCCATCTTTTATCACTCCACCCATTTTCTAAGCAGGATTATCAGTGGATATGCTGGCTTCTGAATTTGAGTATGGAAGAGCGTTGGATAATACATTGAAAGATGAAGCTATGAGTTCTGTGCAAGATGGAAATGTTGGGGTCAATCAAGCAAACATGAGAAGTAGCTTGGATATTTCAGTGCATAGAAACGAATCTGTTAATGTAGATGAAAGGGATTGGTCAAAATCAAAGGAGTTATCTGTAGATCTTATGTCTTCACAAGAAATTGAATCAACCGTTGATGTAGATGGGAGAGCTTGTTCAGCCCCCAAGGAGACATCCGTGGATCTTTTGTCATCCCAAGGAAAGAATGACTCAGAAGAGCCAGAAGATGTGGAGATTGGTAATTTTTTTTTGGAAGATGTAGAAACAAATTTAGATGTAGCACAGGAATTACTAAAACTAAAGAAGAAAGAAAAGATGAAAGAACTTTCCAGTGGGAAGAATTTGGAGAAGTTGGATGGCATATGGAAGAAGGTAATATATATATGACTCCTCGAGTTTCATGCTGTCTCTTTTTGCTTTCTATATCTGAACATAAAACTTCTATGTGGCTTAGTTTGTAGGGAAAAAGAGTAATATAATATATATTTTAAAGTTCGTGCCGACCCCAATGCCCAGACTCTGGAGACATCGGTGATTTTCCTAATTAAGGTCAAGCATGATAAGGGCCGTTTTATGGAAGATATGAGATGAGAGAAACAACTAACTTTTCAAACAAAGAAAGATTCTTGGAGATGTTCTTGAGTTATTTGTTTTTGATGCTCTTTTTGGTGTAATAATATACTGCCCTTACAAGTACACATTTTAAATTTCTTTGTTGCGTATGGAAAAATCTTTGACATTTGACATTTGAAATTTGACAAAGACACTTGACAAAGTCTAGAGTCAAGCTCACAGGGTCTTCTTGCCCCACTGATTTTTCCTAGCTTGTTCCTAGCTTGTTAGGGCATGAAACATGTTCAGTTCGCAGTTTTTCGATTTCCCGGTGGGGATGGGAATGCTCCAATCAAATACCCATTTTGGGGACAAAAATTGCGAAAAGTTTCAGTTTGGGCCTTGTTTTGCATTCCCAGCGTGCAAAGGGGGAAGAAACAGGGCGTTGGGTCAAACATGACATTAGATACATTTGGTTGGGGTTAAATTCAATATTTGAAATTCCGAATCTATTGCAGAGAAGGAGAAAAATAAAAATGGCATCAACGTGTGGAGGGTTGAAAGATTTCTTCAAGTAAAGGAAAAGCCTTAGCAAGGCTTGAAAGCCCTCTTCTAGGAAAACCAAATCTCTGGCCAACTTTGCATCTTCAGGCTCCAGTGGTGTCCGACTAGCTGCTCTCATTTCTCACGGATCCCTCGACCTTCAAGATGATTATGGTGCATTTGAGAATATGCTGAGGCAATTTGATATGAACATGGCCTATCAACCTTGCCTTGGAATGGCTAGAATGGCATGATCGGAGCATGCTTGTAAATTTTGGTATGAATCCTCCAAAAGACATTGAGACACTCCTAAAGGCTGGAAAGGTGCAATTGGAGTGCTTGTGGGATTCTCGAGCTCAAACTACTATGCTTGTGTGTTATATTTGTTTAATGTATGAAGTTCATTGTCAATTTATGCTTGTCTTGAGTTTAAATGTATGAAGTGCTGTGTTATTTTTATGGTACAATTTATGTCATCTTCTTTATGCCTTTGTACTATTTCATTCTTTCTTAGCGCAAGTGGTTTTTCATAGATAATGGTTAAAATGAATACAGGGTGATCCACTAAAGATTCCCAAGGCTGTTCTTCATCAATTATGTCAGAAAGAAGGATGGGATGCACCAAAATTTAATAAAATCCACAGAAAAGAAAATGGTTTTTTCTATGCTGTCAGTGTGCTGCGTAAAGCAAGTGGGAGAGGTAAAAATCGGAAAGCTGGAGGTCTTATCACTCTTCAGTTTCCCAATGAGGATGAAATTTTTGAATCTGCAGAGGTACTTTGACCGCCCTTCACAACTTTTACATAATAATACATTGTGTGGTGAGCAAAAATGAAAAATTGAATTTAAATTTAAATAAGTGGTGCACCGTTATGTTCTTTGTTTAGGTAAGAAAAAGTTCAATTAAAATGGATACCAACGAAAGAAGGGGAGATGAAATGAAATTTCTTTTTAAACGGAGACAAGCCTCTTTATTATTATTAATAATAAGAGACTACGCTTAAAGTATAAGAGAATTATACAGAGAACAAAAGGGCTAAAATAGATACAAACAATAACTAAATCAAACTCAACAATAACAATGAGCTAATCAAAATCCTCTAAACTGGAACCACAAATGAAATCTAGAAAGTAAACTAGGTACAAAGTAATTAAAACAGATGTCAAAAGGAACCCACAGTAAGCTGACAACTTGCCCACAATAAGCATCAAGATGAGTGAAGAGGGAACACCAAGAGAACAACAAAAAGCCTTGCTGAATCTTCACTAAAATAAAACCACAAAACTGCTAAAAATCAATAATTGTTCAACCGGTTGGAAAACAGTTCTTGAACCCAACTTCTTCTTTGATTCTTAGGAGAGTACTAGTTTTGAATTAAGTGTTTCGACTAGTTCTGAATTAAGTGTTTCGAGAGACTTGAATACGAATCTCTTTATTTGGAACCTTCAAACCACACAAGTTTCGCTATACAAATTCCAAGGCAACTGATTATTGAATTAAAAATGTGACTATAGCCTGAAGGTCTGTTCCATTAATATCTTCCTGTGTGAACATTTCATGATCAATTAGAAACCTTCAAAATCTTTGCTGCTTAACACTGAATGGTGAATCAACCTCCAATTCTTTCTTTCTAAAAAATGGATGGGCCAATTGGGAGAACCGAGGAACAAAGGGAGCCATAAAAAACCCAAGCAATTTGAAAATGGAGAAGAATCTATTCCAGCATAAGGAAGAGAAGGGGCATAGCAAAAGTCTCATTGGCCTTTAAGCATAAAGGACAAACAGAGGGCAGTAAACACTTGTTAAGAGCCTTCTTTGCAGAATATCATCACTGTTAAGGGACCCAAAAATCGTGACCGAAATCTGAATATTTTGTGGTCTTCAGAGTCAAACTTTTTCCGATGAGAGGAGGGAGAGTACGGATTGGAATTCTGCAATTTCATCTTCTTGTAAGTGTTCCAAAATTTCTGCTTATATAACGAAAGGCATTTTATTGATAAGGAGAAGCGTCCTTTGATTACCTCAATAGCCGAAATTGAACTGCTGTCCCACATAGTCAAAATTCCTCCTAATGAGCCCACTGATTCTACAAAGTTCCAACCAATATCTCTAGAGCTCCATAGAGATTTTATAAAGACTGCACTGATGGCTTCCATTTTGGATTCTTGGGTCAAGACAATGTACTGGATGGAATTTTTTATGAATTTTTTAAGGGCTTCTCTCTTGGAGGTATCTTTTAGTCCCCTTGTATTCCAAGAAATAATCTTCATGGGGCTACGTGAGGGAAAATAGTGAGCTGACCCCATAGACCAGAATTATGCCACAATCATTGACTAAAGACAGCAGGTCCTTTGGCAATTCTGAGGGACTTTAAAAGGGGGATGGCAGCTTCATCAAATAGTGCAGTAAGCTCAGCCCCTTCTATCTCTGAGGTAACTTTATGATCAAGATCCCTTGGGAAAACCCATTGAATCTTCACTACTGACACTGAAAGTAGAGTCTATAGCCTCAGCAAGATGCTTCTCAGATGAATTGTTAGCATGACAGGGGAAACCTCACAATAAAGTTACATTAGTGTTGGGGTTGGAGAGTTTGGAATAGTGAAAAGACTTGATAGGGGAGCCTGCTGATACTGACCTTATGACACCATCAAAGGACTGAATTTTGGTGCTGCACACCTCTAGGAGATCAGGGTTTTTTTCTCTGAGATGGAAGGCTCTGTGCAGAGGATCTGTGAAGGAGCAGAAATTGGAACTTTGAGGGAGCATAAACCATTTAGTTCTGATTTTAAGAGGGCTGTCCATAAGTTGTTGAAAGAGGTTTGCTTTTTGATGTAGTGTTTATGCATTTTCGGAGCTTGAAAGGTTTTACCTCCTTTGGATGAAGAAAACTTGTTGGAGATACCAGAATCTTGGTGGGCCCTAGGGCAGAATGTAATAGGGAATTGTAGTGGACAGTTTTGAGATTGGCAGCTGTTCGGGAGTGGCCGAAACCTTAATTACAGTGGAGGGTAAATCATAATTACTCTTGGTAATTATCAAGGGGGCTTTATCTTTGTTTCTCTCTCTAATTGAATCACTAACAGCTGTATTAAGGAGGTTTAAATTAATTCAACTGGGCCCCATATCATTTTGGAGACAGCTGTGCTGCAATTGATTGGCGTTTAACAGAGACTGTTCAGTTGCCTGCCCAATTAAATTATCAGCCAACTGTACACCGCGCCTGTCTTCTCCTCCGGCGCCGGAGAGCTGATCAGCCAATTAAAGCTTCTGGATGTTGGAATGGACTTCTAATCCTGGGGAGTACAGCAAATACTGATTTAGGTACATTTAAAACTGGTGGAAAAGCGGAGAGATCAAACCCTTAATCACTCAAAACTTCCCTTATTTGCAGCCGGTCTATGGAGTTACTGAAATTATCTTGCAAGCTGGGGGCTTTGCTGGGGTTAGGTAGGTTTAAGAACTCAAAATCACCATAGTGTAGGAAGATGTTACCTCTCTTTTAGTCTGAGATTCCTATTGTTGAAGAGACAAAACCACAATTTTTTTTTTGACAAGAATCCAGGCTTCGCTACAACTAATGAGGTTTAATGTTTTTGTGGCTATGTCAATTAAGTCTCCAAAATGTTCTCCTATAGCTTCGAAGGTGCTTCTTTGCCAGAAATCCAATGGAAGATTCTTGATTTTGATCCATCCTCCATAACCTTTTATCACAAGTGGCCTACTGTATTGCAAAGGATCCCATTTTTCAAATTTGAGATGGAAGTAACCCCGAGCCTGCCATTTCCCTTTCTCGCCAATGAAGTCTTTGATTGAAACTTTGTCAAAGCTAACGAGGGCATTATCATTATAGAGGGGGTTCATAACGATTCTGGTTTGGGAAAGCTTTTCCAGCTGCCTGTGGATCAACCTCCAATTATCTGATGCAAAAAGTTCTGTAATTATCCATAGGTTATAAAAGTCTACCTTGACCACTTCATGATTCTTAATTAGTCATTGCTTGTGTTTATGGGGGAAGGATGGTCAGAAACTTGATGGATTTCTTTTTGATTGAAAAGGAGGCTGGGATCCTTTTTTCTGGGTCTTGTTGCTGGAATGTTCGAGCTATAGGACTTGACCATCTCTACGCTGTTCACCAGTCCTTTTTTCTGGGTCTTGTTGCTGGAATGTTCGAGCTATAGGACTTGACCATCTCTACGCTGTTCACCAGAAATTGAGGGGAGATCTTTGATGAGTTGCCTGAGAACCAGCTGGTGTAGCTCACCTTTTCTACGAATTTAATTGGCATCTTACAGAAGGACAACTAACCTTGCTGGTTTTCTTCGGAACAGACTGTTATGATGGAGTGTCCTCCTGAATAAGGCCAGAAGTTGCAGCTAAGGATCCATCCAGATTTTGCTTGAAACTTAGAGACCTTCAGCCGGCCTCTATCAATGTCAACTTGCTTTTGGAAGAAGCGTTCAACTGGAGGATTGAGTTCATCAATGGCTTCCTGAGTCCATCAGAGTTGATCATTGGAAAGTGATAAGAGTTTTGTTGGCTTTCATGTCTTCATGAAACAACTTTCATTTTGTTTAGGATCTCATGGTAAATAAGAAAAGGGAGAGGACGTTAATGGTTATTGGGATATTTGTCTAGGTCGTCTTGTATAGGATCTCATATGCTATCTGGACACTATTTATTCTTAATGTAATTTCTCTTACTTGTCAGAAAAGAAAATATAAATATGCATTTGTCATTAATTATCCTTAATTGCCGAAGCATTTCCAAATCACCTAACACTTCCTTGGCTTTTCTTGTCCTAGAACTGTCTCTTCATTCTCATCTTCTCTGTATCTAGTGCCAGCCTGTGACTTTTCTACTGATTACTAGTTCGTTTCTAATATTTTTTCTTACAGGATGCCCAGAATAAGGTGGCAGCTTTTGCTCTTTGTCACTTGTTTCCAGATCTTCCTTTTCATGTTGCACTTATTGAGCCATATGCTTCTCTTGTTATGCAGTGGAAGGCAGGTAACTGTTTTCGCCATGCACCCATTTAATTGGCTCTGCTTTTCATTCCAATCCACGATGCGGTAGAGGAAAATATATAGAATATTAAAGCTTGAAAATAGTTAGGAAAAGATTATTATCAATAAAAAAAAATGTGTGTGTATGTGCGTTTTAATGTTGAATGTTTAGTCATGTTACACAGCAGGATTAGTAAATTTGTTGATACAACTAATACAATGATTTCTTATAATTGATCAAACAAATATTTGAAGTTTTATCTAGTATTTCAAATATGTAATCCCTGCATCATAAACATCTATTTGATTTGTTAAACTAGAATTCCAGAACAACAATATAAGTATTTGTGTACATATCCTTTATTGCTAATACCCTTTAATCTTTGCCATTGATTTTTCATCAAAAATGTACATGTTTATGATATCGAGCACCATTGTGCTTGCTTGGAATTTGTAATCTTGCAGGGGAGTCAATTAGCAAAGTTGACGACAATGAGAAGGATCGAAGGGCTAGTTTTGTTGATTCTTTGCTTGATGCTTCCAATATTGGTTCTGCTTCTAAAACTCTTGTTGGGAAAATTGAACAGCTCAATATTGAGGATGATAAGAAGCCACGTGCTCTTGATCTTAATTCACATTCATTCGGGGAAAGTAAGTAGTTTAAACTTGGAAGAAATAATACAAGCTTTTGAATTGGAATTTTTATTCTGTTTTAATTAGCTATATTAAAAGGTAGTTGATGAAATTGCAAAAGATGCAATAGTTAATAAGGTGTCTTCAGAGCTAGAATATTTGCAGATTATAGTAAAGAAAACCAGATTAAATCCACACCAGAAAGGATCAGGAGGTTGAGCAAATTTTGTTTTATATTTTTTCTTTAACCAGAAACAACTGTTTCTTCTTGTTGATGTAATAATAATTATAAAATAATAGTAACAATAAAATATTCAAAGTATTCAATCAGATATAGCTCAAATAGACTCAATTGCAATCAAATAGGGAGCAGCTGTGGGAATAATAGACCTTTGAAGCATGCATTATTAAAAGCTTTTCAGCCACTTGCTCATCCAATGAGGCATCTCTAAGAAGGTTTTCATGCAAATAAGCTGTATTAACTTCCTCAGTAAAAGGGCACTTAAATCAAGATTTGACTTCAGGCCCTAACCAACCAAAATAAGCTGTTTATTGACTTCCTAGAGATATTTATTCAAGGGCTTCTTAAACTTGAGGTCTCTTTGCCGCTTGTGTGCCAACGGAAGGTGCTACTGCCATGGATGCTACAGACCACCTTACACCAAAGGGAACTCTGTTCTACAATGAATCTCCACCCCCACTTGGCAAGCAGAGCCATGTTTCTAAATTTCAGCTTGTCCAAACCGAGACCCCATCTCCTTGGGCTTTGGATACTAAATCCCATTTCACAAGATGGTTCAATTTGCTACCCTTGTTTCATTCCCAAAAGAAGTTCCTCATGGTTCTTTCAATGGAATTAGTTACTTTTTCTGGCATGGGGAAGGTGGACATGAAGTAGGTGGGAACATTGGAGAGTACAGATGAGCGAAGAGTAAGTCTTCCTCCTCTTAAAAGATTAAATTGCTTCCATTTTTCTCGCTTCTTCTGTACTTTAACCAAGACAGTCTGCCAAAAGTTAGCACTTTTTGGGTATCCTCCCAAAGGAAGACCTAGGTACATCAAAGGAAGATTTTCTATTTTGCAATTCAGCATGGATGCCGCAGAGGAGATCTTGCTGTCCTCAATATTAGTACCGCAAATGGCTGACTTCTCCCAATTGATCTTTTGCTCGGAGCACCACTCAAAAATTGTATTAATTGGGATGTTCCATAGGCATTTGTTTCTCTTTTCTTTGCTTGCTCATTTTGGTGGTTCCTTTCTCTGAACATTTTTTTTGTAGTTCCTTCAATGAAAGAACTCATTTCGTGTTGGGGAAAAAGACAGTTGGGTTGATTGTATGTGCTCGTGAGAGTTATTGTCTGTTGATCAGTTGATGAGAATATTATGGGAGCTCATTAGTTATCTGTCTTTTCATTTTAAAATTGCATTATACACTTTTTTAATATTAGATTATATTAGTTTAAGACTCCCATGCATGTTTTTTATCTATTAATTATGTTGAGTGTTTTCTATGTAACCTATGGCATAATTTGACTACATATATATGGTTACTCCTCTTCATAGTTAAGGACTTAAAGTAATCCTCGGAGAATTATCAATTATGATTTTTTCTTCTTCTTTGGATTGCAGAATTAGACTACAACACCCAGAATGAGAGTTCTCGATTGAGACTGGAACACGAGAATAAAATGAGAACTAAAAAATATCAGGTCTGTGCATATTATATTAGAAATTTTCTTCTAGATGTATTGTTGATGATATGTTCTCTGGTTGACTCTTCACCTATATGATAAGAAACAAAGAAAAAAAAAAATTCCTATTGTTAGTTAGAGTTAGTTTGATTGAACTTGTTCTAATAATAATAATAGTTTCATTCAAGAAAAAGAGTGCACTTTGAATATTGTTATAAAATTTACAGGGGAAGGCTAATAGAGCTTTTATTATTATTATTATTATTATTTTCGGAAAAGTTAACGACAAACTAACAATAGGGACTGATTTTGTGATTTTTTTTAAAATGAGAATCTATTTCTCATTGACATAATAAAAAAGAATAAATGTTCAAGGATACAAACTCATGAAAGAGGAGAAAGAACATATAGCAAATAACTAACTAACTAAAAGGTCATGGGATCAATCTATATTGGTCACCTACCTAGGAATTAATTTCTTATGAGTTCTCTTGATACCCAAATGTTGTAGGGTCAAGCGGGTTGTCTCACGAGATTAGTTGAGGTGCATGTAAGACTAGATACTTATGGATATTAAAAAAAAACATATAGTAAATACAACCATAAAGTGATTATCCAAGTTAAATAAACAAATATGGCAAAAACAGTTCCAAAACCTTCAATTGAAATACTTAGAGCACTTGCAAAGGAGTGAGGCCTCCACCAAGCATTGGAAGCTGAAAGATGCTTAAAAAAATACTCTTGTTGGTGGTGCTTACTTTCCATTTTTCGCATCCGGCAGGTGTTTGATGATTCTTTTGACGCCATTGTGGTTTAAATTTTGGTTGGTCATACTCTGGAGCCTAATTATAAGTTATGGTCAAATGTGATCAAAGCTATTCTTGCAGAAATTTGGTTTAAAAGTGGTGTACCAAATGAGAGAATGTTATTATTGGTTAGAAGTCTTGAATACGAGAAGACAAGTTTCTATTTATAGCAAACTAATCTATCCTAATTAATAAAAGAAATTAGTCCTTAATCCTAATTAATAAAAGAAACTAATCCTAATCCTAATCCTAATAAATAAAAAAAACCTAATCTTAATCCTAATAGATTGAGGATTTGACCTAATAGCCTATTCCTACTACATCATTCTATCCCTAAAAGAAAAAAAACTTGTCCTCGAGTTTTAAAACGAAAATGAAGGTACACATAAAATGGTAAGCCATTTAAATGAAAACAACTCTAAAAAACTAATGTCAACCACATCCAAATTTCACAAGTTGAGCTAGGATTTGTCCTTTGAAACGGAATAAATTTTTCAGCAAAATCACCGTGATTTAGTCCAAGAGTTATGTTGTTCAAGAGATCCATTGCCATCATAACCAAGTCACGCATTGTTTCATCCTCTTCTCCTTTTTTCTTTTTGGAGTCTTGCAGTTCAACCATGTCAGCCTTTCCAGTGATTTTGCTAGAATGCCTGCACTTTCTCATTTCCAAATATGGCATCTCCCACGTTGCTTCGCAATCAACTGGAATTAGGTTTTCAAGTTTATTCAAATAAGTTGTCGCAAGTATTCTCTTCTTCTACCTCTTCAATGACTTTGATTTTTGCATTCTTATGTTGTGGAGAGACTCATGAGTTGGGTCACTTTCCTCCATTTTTGACATTGATTTCCTTTCCGATTTGACCATAATCTCCCATGTGAGAGTATTTTTTCAATTTCATTCTCACGTGGTATTTCTTCTTTAATCGGTTTATTATATTCTTCAACTTGAATCTCGATCTGCTTGTCTTCAACGATGATTTTCACTTCAGCATCAAGAATTTTAATTGTGTTATCTTCTTTTTTTGAAATTTTTGGTGGACTCTCCGACTTTTGTTCATTGTTTTCTTTCTACAGTGAATTTCTTGAATAGCATATTTTTTATATTTTTACAAATATTTTGAAAATTGCTTCACTTTTTGAGTTGTCTTTACCAACAAACAAATGCTAGGTTTTCTTGACATCCTTCTTTATTTCTTCAAAAACTTCACGAGTGATGTACAAATTAGGTCTTCTTGAATAAGTTTCTTCATCAAAATTGTCTTACGACTGGTTCTAGAAATATTTCTAAGTTTTTCTTGCATATTTCTCAGTCTTTCTTGGTTGTTTGTCATAACAAAAATAATAATTTGTCAAAAATTCTAGTAGTTTTTCTATGAAAGTTCCCTTCTTGCAAAATCTTGATAATTTTGTTTTGTTTTTTATTTTGCATTTTAAGGGTTCCCTCATTTTAAATGTGTGTTGTTTGGCAACAAACACGACTTACAAAGCTCTCTCCTATGACCAGCATCACGAAGAGTTTACCGATCTTCCACTGATGGCAATCAACGATGTCCTAGATGGCTGCGTTGATACCAATTTGATGTAAACCAAATGAAAGAATTTTATTAACTTTTAGAAATTGTGAATACAAAAAGACGAGTACTCTCGTTATAGCAAACTAATTGTAATCCTAATTAATAAAAGAAACTAATCCTTAATCCTAATTAATAAAAGAAACTAAGCCTAGTATAAGGGTTTTTATTTTTGCTTCTTGGATATGATGAGAGCGCTAAGGGGGTGTCAACCTAGTTGAGATGTTTGCATGCGCCTGCTGATCCTCCCTCTCCCTATTGCTCTTTGTATAACCCTCATGTACATTGAGTTTTTGTCTCTATGTTTTTCAATATTAATAATAGCGAGACTCATTTTTTTTTCCAAAAAAGGAACTAATCTTGATCCTAATAGATTAAGGATTTGACCATAATATCCTATTCCTACTACGTCATTAAGAAATCGACAAGTCTTTCAAGATAAGTCTCTTCCTTGGTTTGTGTTGTAGTTAGAGCGAAATATGATATAACTCCCTTACTTCATTCTATACAATTGAGTTCAATGTATATAAGTATGCATGGAAACCCTAAATAAAAACTAGTAAATTACAATAAAGGACAAAAGACTAACAAGTTTCAATAATTACATATATACTATAACACTCTCCCTCGAGCTGGAGCATATTTATTAATCATGCCTAGCTTGTTACATAGGTACTCTATCCGAACTCCATTCAAAGCTTTTGTAAAGATATCCTCTAATTGTTCTCTAGTTTTCACATATCTAGTAGATCCCAAACCTTGTTGTATTTTTTCTTGAACAAAATGACAATCAATTTCAATTTGTTTATTATGCTCATGAATACTGGGTTAGATGCGATATGGAGAGCAACTTGATTGTCACACCACAACATAGTCAGAATTGTAGTGTTAAAACCAAACTCAATCAAGAGTTGATGTAACCACATTATTTTACACACTGATTGTGCCATTGCCCTGTATTCTGACTTAACACTTGATCGTGAAACTACGTTTTGCTTCTTACTCTTCTACAAAACCAAATTGCCTCCAACAAAACATAATATAGAGAATTCGATCTTCTGTCTTCTCTTGATCTTGCCCAATTAGCATTTGAAAAACATTCAATGTTTATATGGCCATGATCTTTATATAAAATCCCAGTTTAGGTGTAGCCTTAAGGTAACGTAGAATTTGTTGTACTGCATCCCAATGTTCCACTGTAGATGAGGTCATAAATTGACTCAATGCTTACCGAATAAGCTATGTCTGGACGTGTTACTATAAGGTAATTTAACTTCCCAACTAGTCTTCTATAGCTTGGTTTTGGATTCGACAATCGTATCTATTCCAATAGCCTCACTATCCAAATCGTGATTTGATATAATGGAGACAATTTTCTTCGTTGGTCACAAAGTGTTAGATGGTATATTCGTGGAGAAGGGAAAATTGGCTACATTACCGGAGAGAAAACTGCCCTTAAACCAGACAACCCTTTGTTTGCTACATAGGAAGCTGAAAACTCCATGGTTATGACTTGGCTTGTAAACTCCATGGTTGAAGACGTTTGCTGTAATTACATGTGCTACTCTACAACCAAGGAGTTGTGGGACAGTGACACAAATGTACTCTGATTTAGGCAATCAATCACAGGTATTTGAGTTAAATTTACAAGTTTCTTGTCGGCCTCAATATTGAATTTGATGAGGTTAGAGGTCGAATACTTGGGAAAACCGTATGTAGGAACACTCGGGAAAATCAGCCTTTTTTTAGCCAAAATTTTCTTAGGGGAGAGACATCTAACCTTAAAAATAATCTTTGGGACACCTCACTATTGTGAAATTATGAGTTCTAATTCTTTGGTGCCAAATGTGGAGAGTTCTTCTTTAGGGGGAGAAACACTATAGATTGACTTGACAAGTCAAAAACCTGAACTATGGGTTTCCACTTGAAGAAACATGACTAAAAGGAATCGGTAACAAACAATTGGTCTATCACAAAACCAATCTGATAACCCAATAAGTGATTATGAAAATCCAAGTAACATATATTCTCCATTTACTTCTTCTAATTCTCCTGGTTAGTCTCATAATTCCTTGCCTGTGTCTCTGATCTTGATATTCCAATTGCCCATAGGAAAGGTACTTGCAATTGTGTCCATTACCCATAACCAACTTAAGCCTTGTATAAGCGTTATGTACTTTAAGCCTTGTCTCTTTAATATTAATAATTATTTAATAATGAGATATGTATCCTTTTCAGAAAAAAGCCAACTTGTTTGGTCCAAGGAATATATAGGAGGCTCTGAATGATTTGAATTGGAAATTAATAGTGATGGAAGAGTTGAATGCTCTGAAACAAAATTACCATTGGACATAGTTGAACTACCAAAAGATAAGAAAATAGTTGGATGCAAGTGGGTGTTCATGGTGAAATGTAAAGTTGAGGGTAGTGTTGAAAGGTACAAGGCCAGATTGGTTGCTAAGGGGTTTACTCAGACCTATGGAATTGATTACCAAGAAACATTTTGCTCCAGTTGCTAAAATCAATTCTATTAGAATTTTGTTGTCTGTTGCAGTTAACTTTGATTGGCCTCTTTATCAACTAGGTGTTAAAATTGGCTTTCTCAACGGGGAACTTCTAGAAGAGGTATTTATGGACTTGCCACTTGGTTTTGAGGTAGATCTCTATGCAAGTTAAAGAGATCACTATACGCAGTGTTTTGAAAGGCACGGCAAGGCGCGCGTCTAGGCCCAAGTCGCATGGTTTGGGCTTCTCCTTGAACAGGCGAGGCGCGGCTTGGGTGTGCGACTTACATGAGTCGCAAAGGCACAAAGGCTCTTGAGGCGCGGGCTTTTCACTTAGTTGTGGGCTGGGCTTTTAAAATATATATATATATATATATATATTATAATATATATTTTTTAAACCTAATTACATGTCTTTTAAGCTAAGAAACATCCCAACTCTACGTTTTAAACAGAGCGGCTTCAACAATCCACCTTGGTCAAGTCTCATTTCCATCTTGGTTATATACTTATATTTTATACATTATTGCTCCTTTCAATTTTGTAGATACATGCATATAAATACATACATACAATATATACATATACATATATATATATATATATATATATATATATATATATAGTGCGCCTCAAGAAAAAAAGCCCGTGCCTTTTTGTGTGCGCCTTGCGCCGAGGCTCCAAAGGCCATTGCGCCTTAGTGCGTCTTGAGCCTTTTAAAACACTGACTATATGGTCCAAAAGTGGTATTCTTTTGTATATTCCTTGGAACAAACGGCTTGCGAGGTGTTCTCATGTATTCAAAGAAGGTCTCTACGTTGAATCCTGTGATCCCATTTCCTCCTTGACTATTATTGATAACCACTTGCAAAATTTCAACCCCACTAGAGTGTTAAAGTATTGATAATATGTGAAATTTACTATAATCCATGAATTCAAGCTTTTGAGTTCAATAGGAATTTAATGTGTATTTTTCAAGCTCTTAATGGTAATTGCTAATTTCTTCTATAAAAAAAAACCCTTTTTAATCGTTACTTTTCTCAAACGGTTTCTTCAATTCTTTTTTATCCAGGAGATGTTGAAAAACAGAGCTGGGCTTCCCATTGCTTCATTAAGAGGTGATATATTGCGTCTCCTGAAGGAGAATAATGTTCTTGTTGTTTGCGGGGATACAGGTTCTGGAAAGACTACTCAGGTTCATTATTGTTTCAACTACAATTATTCCTATATTATTGCATTTTCTCTAAAGAAGAAAAAAAATTAATGAATAGGTGATTTCATCAATACCTAGTTCATGCAAGAGTACTAATTAAGGGTATATGAGTAAGATTAGTAGGGATATTAGTTTCGGGTATTATGGGTAATTAGCTAGTGATGTCTTGGTTATAAATAAGAGGAGTTGTGCACCTTAGAGGATGTGGATCATTTCGGTAGGATTTTTCTTTGACGGAATTTGGGGAAGAGATTGCCCTCACGTAAGGCTATTTTTCTGTAAATTATTTATTGATATCTTGGTGTTTCTTTAAGTATTTTCGTTAGATAATATCCTAATAGTTTTATGAGGGATTTTCCCCTTTTAATGTGCTCTGCTCGACTGCATTAATAGCACATGTACAAAATGTTTCTCCTAAGATCTTCCACTTATTTTTCTCTTGAAGATTTCTCTAACAATTGTTTTATGTAGGTCCCACAATTTATATTGGATGAGATGATAGAATCAGGATGTGGAGGACTGTGCAACATAGTATGCACACAACCAAGAAGAATAGCGGTAACAATAAGTTATACTTTTGAGATCTTTATGTTTGTGAGATTGAAATCTTATTGCTATTCTCCTGCAAATCATACAGATTTAAATCTTATTGCTATTCTCCTATAAATCAGCTGGATTGAACTCTTATTGCTACTTTCCTGCAAATCATATTATCGATGTTGATCATTGATTTGTATTGGTTCAAATTGAAACTCCTGAAGGAAGTAAGATAATATTTGTCAACCTATGGTTTTCTGAAACGGAGACATAAACTTCTTTATTAATAAGAACTCAGAGTACAAGAGAGTTATACGAAGAGAGCAATAAAGAAGTCTAAAACAAGGGAAACCTGGGAGGAACAGCAGGTGCATCCGAACATCTCAACTAGGTTGACACCCACTTAACGCTAATCATCATATGCGGAGTATACAAAACCAAAACTTGCAAAGATTAAATAATGTCCAGCTTAATACAAGGGGCCAGAAGACAATAAAGGACCAGAAACAAGTTTAACAAAATAGGAAAGCCAAAAAATATAAAACTCAAAATTATAAGGCTAAAAATGAGCAATCCACCAAGGCTTCAGAACGCAGGAGGTTTGCTGTGAAGAAGCTTCAGACTGAGTAATCTGCAAACAATAGACTGAAGCAGCAACTAACATGCAGGTTGAGAGAGAAAAGCAGTCTAGTTGAGGCAAATGTCTTGAATGGAATAATTTTCGAACTCCTTATTTAAGGTGCACAAAGCTGTAGCATTAAGATCTACTGAACACATAATTTCTGCACTTGGTCTTGCTTTATCATGGAAAATTTGTTGATTACACTCGAACCATAATTCTGCGAGGAGAGCTTTTGACATATTTTCCCATATTAAACATGATTTCTTGGGTAAAGATCGGCCCGACAGAAGTTGAAACACATTAGCGCTTAGGGATCGATCAAAGACCCAATTAAAATTGAATAAGGAGAAAATCCTAACCAAGGATGAAACAGGGGCAGTTCATAAAAAGTTGAGGAATATCCTCATTAGCCTTCATACATAGAGGACAAATCGAAGGAAGGAGGCATTTGTTAGGGGATTTCTTTTGCAAGATTTCTGAACTGTTGAGGGACTTGAAAACCTTAATCCAAATCAAGATGTTAATTCTCCCTGGGCTGCTTGATTTCCAAATAGCTGTAAAAAGAAAGACGTTTGTTCATCGGGGAGACAGTTTTTAGGTCCATGACATTTTCCATCATTTATAGCACTTTATTTTAGAAAAAGAACGCACATGTATATTCCATCAAAAAGCGTTGAAACAACCTAAGGGCAATGGGTTGAGAAAACCCCTCCCTAGGGAGCTAGAGGAGAGCCTTTCAATTGCTAGAGATCATCAAAAGACTATAATTACAAAATGGATGCTGTATGCTGAACAGAAACCCAAAAAGAATCAAAAGAAGCATGCATACCTTAAAATACGGAAGATTTTGATGACGACTCGTCCGCAAGTGTCAGCTGTGAAGAACCTGAAATTTTGGCTCCAAAATATGCCTCGGAACAGGAAGATACTATTTTCAGAAAAGAGGTTGCAGATCTCAGTTTTTGACAGGTCCTTCACCTAAAAAGAGTGCCAAATTGATGCGGACTAATGCGGTGAAAGCTTTACTGTCTAAAATATGGTTTGAAAGGTATCAACGAGTATTTCACGATAAGAAAACAACTTGGAGGGAGCTTTTTGTTACTATTCAGCTCAACGCCTCGGCTTGGTGCAGTCTTTCCAAGCAATTTGCAGATTTCTCAATCTAAGACCTAAGCTTAAATTGGCCAGCAATCTTTATCTCCATATTTTTAGAAATATTTTTGATGGCTTTGTAGTTTTGGTTGGCTGTTTAGTGTAGTTTTGATTATATTGCAGCTGTGGATCTTGAGTTGTATTAGTCCTTGTGGTTCGACATTGTATTCTGTGGCTGGTAAGGAATTTGTTTTTAATGTAGTAGGAATATGGTATTATGGTCAAATCCTAATTTATCAGGATTAGGATTAGGTTCTTTTCTTAGGTTTATTAGGATTAAGATTAGTTTCTTTTATTAATTAGGATTAGGATTAGTTTGTTTTTCAATTTTAAGAACTTGATCATGCGAAAAATAAAAAGGGCCAAGTTGATGGCCAAGTCATATGTAATGATCGCACCCAAAGTCTGGTGTAACCATATGCATGGAGTGAGGTGTTTACCTTTCATTGAAAGGGCACATGTTCTCACTACTTTACCTGTTCATTTTCTTAACGAAGAGGCTCGCTTCCTTTTCTAAAACAAAAAACATACGTGGCATAGTGATATTAAAATTTAATGTGTCCCTTATCCTACAATGTCATTAATTGGCATGTTGCAATGTCCGTCGCTGTGTGGGCTTGATATATTACTAACACGTTATGCTTGTTAGTGCATCACACTAGCTAGACCTAGAATTTTTTTTCTTTTTCCATCAAGCATGAAACAAATCCAGTAGGTTTTTCTTTTGCTTGCTTGCTTAATGAATGAATATCTTAGCTTCTGTGTCCTAAATTATGGTACTTAATGTTGTAGGCTATTTCGGTTGCGGAAAGAGTTTCTGATGAACGTTGCGAGCCTGCCCCAGGTTCAAATGGCTCTTTAGTTGGTTATCATGTTCGTCTAGATAATGCAAGGTGTCGATATGCTTTCATAAATTTGTGGATTCTTTAAGATTATTGTATTTTCTGTTTATATTATTTAATCCTTTAATGTGGTTTTAACATTTCATACTATGTGAAATCTTTTTTAGGCATCCATTTATTAATTTGGAAAATAGAACAAAGTTTTTCATTGATATAATGAAAAAAATCTAATGCTAAATATACAAGATATTATAATATAGAAGCTGAGAATGATATACAATAACTAAACGCAATAAATAAAAACATTCTTAGGCAAAGGTCCATGTTAGAGTTAGCCGATAGGGAGATTTTGGGAGATTTACCCTAAATATATATATATATATTTTTTTTTATCTCATTATAGTATTCTATTTATTCTTCCCCCTTGTACCTATTGTAATTATCATAAAATAATAAGAACAAAAGTATCGTGGTTTTTCTCCTGGTACTCGGGTTTCCACGTAAGTCGGTGTTTCGTTTGTTAGTCCTAAATGGAATAATTAACGAAAGCTTTGGAAAGAGAACAAAATAGGTCAGCTTCTTTACCTTTGTTGAATAAACCCATTTCCCATTCAGGATGTAATTCCCAAGAATCTTTCAATTCTACTGTGCGATGAATAGCACTTTTCAGACAACTTCTCATAAAGCTCCGAAAGGCTTCGATGAAGAGTCATTGGCAAGTGTAAGCAGTGAAGAACTTGAAAGATAAGAAGTTGAAGAGATCGAAATTACAGATGAAATGCCTGATGATACAAACAAAGCTTTAGGTCTTTTATTCTAAATTAAGAAGATCAATTACATTCCAACAAGGAAAGCTTCCTCTTTACTCCACTGGAAAAGAAAGACATACCTCAAAAGTTGCATTCCATATTGGAAGCCTGAGAAATTTCCTTAGCCTAATCCAAAGGAAAACAGGACAATCAGTGGATATCCTTCAGGGTTGACAAATGAAGATTAGCTCTTGAATTACGAGAGGACTTTGTCAAAAATGAAAGTGGCTGATTCTTAAAAGATTTCTAAAGGAAGTAATCCTTACACTGTACTAATTCAAGAAACTAAAAGAGACAGCATTCACAAAAAGCATCTAGAGCTTAAAAGATGTTGGCTGGACTTTTGTTGGAAGCTTTAAGGAGTTTTGCGAGCAGTTTTTAAAAGGTGGGATGTAGGATTTTTCAGAGACTGACATTGTTAAAGCAAATTTCTCATTGACAGTTAAGTGTTTGACTATTTGCAAAACGCAATGCAAAATGTCCAGAGCATAAGACAGTTTAGCAATTTCTTTGGACTGGAGTAATGTGGTGAAGGCAGTGCTGACAGTTTATTGGTTTTCCAGAGTTAAGACAGCTCGTTTTGGTCCTCTCTTTCTATGGCTTTTGCTGCTGTTTATTCTAGTCAAGAAATTAGTTTAATTTTGTGTGGTTTCCTCTCCATGGAATTCTGACCATGTTATCTAATTCGAGGATTTTCATGGCACGGAAGATTACATCGTACCCATGGGCTGTTGACGTCTCTTTAGCCTATTTATTATGCTTTATACAATTTTGTTTCAAGCTTCTACTGTTTGCTTAATTCTGATTTTCTTTTTGGTTGTAAGTTCTTAAAGGTCCAGTTTGTATCGTATTGTCTCGTTAAGATCCTTGAGTTCATTTGGAAATGGAGATGATGTTGGTGCATTAGTCTCATTTCATTATCCTAATGAAGAGACTCGTTTCTTGTTAAAAAAGCAAAACCCTAGGCTTCCATTAAGATCTACTATCTAACCACTCTAATGCAATTCCAAATCCACAATCTCCACTAATATGCAATTATATTGCTTAATTTATGGTATAGTTAGATCTAATTTACCATGACTCTGTCAATTTGCACTTTTGGGTTGATTGGTGATTTAATCTAGTTTGGACTCAAAACACTCAATCCAAATGTAAATTTTTTATTACATTCCATTCCAATGCAATTGACGATGTTCAAACACCCCCTAAAACTTCATCTAATTTCTTCTTAAACCTGTAAGTTATAGTTGTTATTATTGTTTTATTTAATCTTCTTTCCTATCGCAGGAATGAAAATACAAAACTACTATTCTGTACAACGGGCATTCTTCTGAGGCAAATTGTGGTCTGTCATCTTATTTTTTGATTCCCAATGACATACACTATTTGAAATTGATACTATATGGTAACTTAAGGACACAAATTGCATGTTTGTTTATTTCTTCTTAAACGTGCACCTTTTTCTGACTCATCAGATATGGCATTTTTTGTTTAAAGTTATGCAAATAAAAAAAGAAAAACATTAATTTTGGTGCGTTTGAGAGCTTCAGACTGATAGGAGTCGAGATGAAATAGTGGGGCAGTGAACCTATTAGAAAGTGAGTAGATAGAGTTGAAATCAGGTTGTGAACGATGACCTAGACAAAAAATTAGAAGTCTACTGACCTATTAGAAACTTATGAAAGTATGGAGACTTATTATATGTAATCTTGGTCATTCGATGTCAAGTGGTAGTCTTAAATTCGCCAAACTCCGATAAGCTCAACCTTTTAGGTCAATTAGTGATTTAAGATGGTACTAAAGTAGGTGGTTAGGAGGTCCTGTGTTCAAGCCCTTGTAAGGTTATTTCCTCTCCAATTAATACTGATTTTCATTTGTTGGGTATTTAACATATTTCAAGCTTACGAGTGACGGAGAATGTTGTTATAATATATATTTATATTATGTGTCCTTAATCATAATTGTACATACTGTCTAGGGTTTCTATGTTCTCTATGTATATGTATCTTTACTCCAATTCAATATAGAATAATAACATTTTTCTCTAAAAAATATTCAGTACATGGTATCAGAGCCTCTAGGGTTTGGAAATATTCGATTGACGACTTCGCTCTCCATTAGGGTTTAAGTTTAGGTCATCTTCAAGTGGCCATTTTTCACATCGTCCAAGAGAAGTGCCGCTACCATCCGCAGCAGTCTGACAGCGCCGTTTGCCGAAAACCACCGCACGTGAAGCTCACCCATCGCTGATCCTTTTCTGCACTGTCATGAAGTGCTAGCACGTGGCTGCTCCAATTCAACTTCCGTCTTCTGGGCCCATCTCGAATCCTCTTTTCCGGTGGTTCCATCAAAATCTATTCCGATTTGATGAAAGTTGAAGAGTACATCTTGGTTCTAGGGTTTGTGGCTTTTTTTTCCAATTTTGCAACTGATTTGTGTCGTTGATCAGTTTGGTTAATTTATTCCGTTTGTGTAAGCAACGATCAATGTTCACATTCAATATGGAAGAGATCAAGAATTTGGTAGTATCTAATGTAATTCCCTTAGCCTCCAAGATTATTGAAAATAAGTTAAGTGGATCTAGTTATTATAATTGGCATCAGACAATTTTGTTTTACCTGCGAAGTACTGATATGGATGATCATATGATTGGCGATCCACCGGAAGATGCAAAGAAGAAGGATTGGCTTTGTGATGATGCTGACTATATCTTCAGATAAAAATTTCTATTAAAAGTGAGGTAATTGGATTGATTGATCATTGTGAGTTTGTTAAGGAACTTTTGGAATTTTTAGAATTCCTATATTTAGGTAAAGTGCAAGTACATAGAATGTTTGAAGTTTGTATGCAGTTCTTCCTTGCCGAACAAAAAGTAGAATCTATTACCATTTGCTTTATGCTCCTTGAAAGCATAGCTGTTGAGCTTGCTTTGTTATGACCCTTCAGTTCAGATGTTAAAGTTCAACAAGCTCAACGAGAAAAGATGGTGATAATGATCTTTTTGAATGGACCTTACTTGAATTTGGAATGCCCAAAGCACAAATTCTCCCCGACTCTAAGATCCTGTTATTAGACGATGCTTTCACTCGTGTTCTCGCATTGAAAGCTCTCAATCTAGTGTCTATTCCTCAATCTTGTAGCGCTCTCATTAGCAAGAACAATAACCTCAGGTTACCTTGAGGGATGGATAGCAACTTTTAGAGGAATAGTTATGATAATTGAAAATCAGATTTTGCAGCGAGTATAACTACTGTCGTAGGCTAGGCCATTTGAAACATGATTGTGGGAGGTTGTTGTATAAGAACAATCAACGATCTTAGCCTGCTCAGATAGCTTCTACAAGTGATATGATAGAGTCGTCAGTTACTATTTCTACAGACAAGTTTGCTAAATTTCAGATATAATTTAGATATACCAAAATTCATTGCAAGCGTCATCTTCCTCTATTCCTATTGCATCCACTGTTGACACAAGTAATACAAAATATCTCCTTACATCATCTACCAATTGTCTAGTCCCATAACTTATATGACAGGTAATTCTCACTTATCTTCTAGACCATTGTCTCCGCCCCTTTCCCATCCGCCACTTTGGCAGATGACTTAACGTTCTCTATTCTTGGCTTCGACACTATTCACTTTACCATCTTTTTATTTGTCTTTTGTTTTATGTTTGCCTAACCTAAATTTAATTTCTATTAGCCAACTTATTCACGACCGTAATTGTGTTGTGTTCTTCTTTCCTAGCTATTGCTTGTTTTAGGATCGTGTGACGAAGAAGATTATTGGTAGACGATTTGAGTCGAGGGGCCTTTATGCCTTTGATTAGCAAGCACTGAAAGTTATGGCATGCTCTATCATTCCATGTCCATTTGAAGTCCATTGTTGTTTAGATCATCCATCTTTGTTCGTGTTGAAGAAGCTTTATCCAACATTTCGGTCTTTGTTCATTTTGAATTGTGATTCGTGTCAATTCTATATTTCATCATTTTTGTTCGGGTCCTTGAATCAATAAACAAGCAAGTGCTCCATTTGAGTTAGTTCATTCTGATATTTGGTGTACTTGTTCAGTTGTGTCTCAAACAGGCATTCATTATTTTCTTACTTTTGTTGATGATCATTCTCATTTAACTTGGTTATATTTAATGAAAAATCGTTCTAAGTTACTACTTCACTTTTGTGCTTTCACGCTGAAATAAAAAAACACTTCAATGTCTATCAAAACTTTACGCACCGGCGAATATTTTTCTCATGTGCTTGGCTCTTTCTTGTGTGAACATGGCATCATTCATCAATCTTCTTGTGCTGACATTCCATCCCAAATTGGAGTTGCTTAACAGAAAAATACACTCAGTTGTAACTACATGCGCTTTATCGTTTCAAATGCATGTTCTAAAGCCTTTTTGGGTTAACTCTGTTTCCACGGCTTGTTTTATAATGAATAGAATGCCTTCTTCTGTTCTTAATGGTAAGATTCCTTATCGTGTTCTTTTCCCTACCAAATCTTTGTTTCCTATTGCTCTAAAGATATTTTGTTGCGTTTGTTTTGCTCCTGATGTTCGTCCTCATCATACTAAGTTAGATCCAAAAAATTTTAAATGTATCTTCTTGGGTTGAACGCATGTTAAAAAAGGGTATCGTTTTTTTGATGATATACTCTTTACTTCATCACCATCAAGTCCGTGTCAAGAGGAGGATGACGATCTCTTTATATATGAGATTACCTCCCCCACATCGTCATCTTCTCCATCTTCCTCAGCAAGATTGCACCTCCTTCCTGCCCATTGATTTCTTGAGTTCACTCTCGACGACCTCCATAGCATCCTTCGAGCTCATGTTCTCCACTCATGCCTTTTTCATCATGCAATCTTGGGACCGAGTGATGATCTTTCCATTGCTCTTCGAAAAGGTAAACGCACATGTATGTAGCCTGTTTCTTCCTTTGTTTCATATCAAAAGTTGTCTTCTCCCACATATTCTTTTATTACGACCCTTGATTCCACATCTATTTCTTGCATTGTTCATGAAGCTTTATCTCATCCTAGTTGGCATAGTGCAATGATTAAGGAGATGAACGCTTTAGATGAGAATGATACATGAGATTTAGTATCTCGTCCTGCAGGAAAGGTCATTAGGTGTAAATGGTGTTTGCTATCAAGGTTAATCTTGATGGAACAGTGCCTCGGTTGAAAGCTTGTCTTGTTGCCAAAGCTTACGTCCAAATCTATGGAACTGATTATTCAGATTCATTTTCTCCAGTTGCCAAATTAACTTTCTTCCGGCCTTTTCTTTCCATGGTTGCTACCTATAAATGGCCTTTGCATTAGCTTGACATCAAAAATGCTTTTTTGCATGGTGATTTTTAGGAGGATGTTTATATAGAGCAACCACCTGGATTTATTCCTCAGGAGGAGAGATATAAAGTATCTTGCCTTCGAGAATCTTTGTATGGTTTGAAACAGAGTCCACATGCGTGGTTTGGTAAGTTTAGTCAAGCTTTTGTACGCTTTGGTGTGAAGAAAAGTACATCTGATCATTCTGCTTTCTATCAACAATCTGATAATGGTATTTTTATTTTTTGCTTGTTGTATATTTTGATGATATTGTTATTACTGGAAATGATGCATTGGGTATATCGTCTATCAGAACTTTCCTTCAGGATTAGTTTTATAAGAAAGATTTGGGCAATTGAAATATTTTTTGGGTATTGAAATAATGAGAAGCAAGAAGTTATTTATTTATCTCAATGAAAATATGTACTTGATTTGTTATCTGAGACAGGAAAACTCCAAGGATACTAGATCAACAACTTGCTAAAGAAGGATAATTATTTAAAGATCCTGAGAGATATAGAAGATTAGTTGGGAAGTTGAACTATTTAACAGTGACACGATCGGACATTGCTTATTCTATAAGAGTTGTAAGTCGATTCATGTCTTCTCCTGCAGTGGATCATTGAGCTGCAATAGAATAAATTTACGTTATCTGAAAGCTACTCTTGAACGTGGGATCTTATACAAAGATCATGGATATACAAGTGTTGAATGTTTTTCTGATGCTAGTTAGGCTGGATCTTAAGAGGATAGGAGATCGACCTTTGGATATTGTCTTTTTACGAGGAAACTTGGTATCGTGAAAGAGTAAGAAATAGAAAGTTGTTTCTTGTTCAAATGTTAAGTTAGAAATCGGAATATGGCACAATCTATATGTGAAATAGTATGGATACAACAATTGTTATCTGAGATGGGCTTCAGCATTACCGTGCTTGTTAGAAATAATGGGCTTAGGTCATGATGAAAGCCCATGGGTAGTTAAGATTTATTTTGCCTAATTTTTATTCTTTTAATTAGGCTCGTGTGGCCCATATATTTTCCCCCTTTTGTACCTTTATGATTATCAAAAAGTAATAAGAAACATATATATTGTGATTTTTCTCCCTGTACTAGGGTTTCAACGTAGATCTTGTGTTCTTTCTTCGTCTTTATTTGTCAAAATTGTATCAAAGCAAGATATTGACTAAACCCAAGACAACACAAGTCTTGATGGAAACCAAACAGATGAGACAGTTGCCGATATTAGAGCTGCTGTTGCTGCCGCTGTCAATGCTCGGATCAGCGCTGCCATGTATGAGTGGTTCCGCTGCCTTTAGAAAACGTCGGCCAACGTGATTTTGTCACCCTTTTCATTGTCCACGCCTCCATGTGCCGCCGCTAGAGCTCCACGCACGCTGTCGGGGACCTCTGGACCAACTCGTCTAACACAAAAAATGTCGGCCAAGCCTTCTCTACCACCCTTGTCTTCATCTGCGGCCTATAATGCCCCCTACGCGCAGCTCCATGTGTTGCCACCTAGTTCCATCCAGCCACCACTACTTCTATAGTCAAATATGTATGGCTGCCACGCACTGATTTTGCTTCAAACCTACTTATCATCCCAAGGTTAGGAATCCTCAAATTCACTTAAGATTTGAGGTTGGTGAATCTTCGGCACATTCCAACTCTAATGTGCAAGCTTCTGCTTCTTTAAGTATAGCATATCAGCAGCTGGAAGGGCTTTGACAGCAGATTGCAGCACTTGAGGCTACCTTAGGAGCGACGTCCAAAACTCTTGGTCATGGCCTTCATACACCTTTACTGATGCATTTTGAGAATGCGGTAACCTTCTTCCCAGCTTTATCCTCTTCTTATGCGACCAATACAGTTACATAGTCTACAGGGTATTTATCAGGGGAAAAATTGAACGGCAATAACTATCTCGTGGTCTCAGTTAGTGAAAACGGTCCTTGAAGGACGACATAACTATTTCTCATGGTCTCAGTTACTGTCTAAGATTTCTATGTTCTCTATATATATGTATCTTTACACTGATTCAATATAGAATAATAATACTTCTTGCCAAAATATGGAGTACAAATGTTAGATGATGTAATATTAAATTCGCCTTCACTCATGAGCTTAAGCTTTTGGGTCAACCAGTGATTTAAGATTAGGTGTTAGACTTTTGTGATTTTTTTTTAAAAGAAGGATCATTTTTGTTGGAAATTAATGAACATATTTGAGCACCATTGTTGGTTGTAATAATAATGATCTATTTTCTCATGTTTTTGCGGTTTATGATCTTTTGAGTTGTAGGGAGATGAAACTTTGACTGGTATCACTCATATTATCGTTGATGAAGTACATGAACGGTCTCTGCTGGTGAGTTGATATTAACTCTAGTCTTCATCAAAAACCCTTTTATGATGACCAAGACATAATTTGTTTGGACAGTAATTTCATGATGTTCATGCAGGCATGTTTTCTCTTTAATGAAGTAATATGTTTTTCTTGGTCTATTTTCTCTTCCATTAATTTATTCTTGGGCAAACTAAATTTTTGGTCTCCAAGTTGTAGGATTGATGTCGATTTGACTCTGGAGGTTTGAAAATAGACACTTTAATCCTCGAGTTTTGGAAAATGATTCTTAAGAATCCTTTCAATTGGTTGATGTAATAGAATTCTTATGTGGCTGTTAAATGGGATGTTTAGAAAAGACTAAGGACCTTTTGAAATTAGAGAGTTAATGTCTTATTTTCCCCTTCCTGTTTTTTCGTTTGGGTCCTTATACAGAATGAAATTTCCGCCTCTTGTTTAAAATTAATGGATTTCTAGTGTTAAGGTCTTCGAAGATGAAACTATAGTTGACATGAAACTACATTTTCTGCAGGGCGATTTTCTCTTAGTTGTTTTGAAGAATCTGATTGAGAAACGTTCTGCTGAAAGTTCATCTCCCTTGAAGGTTATTCTTATGTATGTTTGCTCATTTAATTCAGTCTTCTAATTAGTTATGAACACAAAATATGAATATGTGATATTTAGAGCTTCAGTATTCTTCTTCAATTTTAATACTTTTGATTCTCAGGTCTGCGACAGTTGATTCAAACCTTTTCTCAGGATACTTTGGTAACTGCCCTGTAATCACTGCAGAGGGTAGGGTGCATCCTGTAACCACCTACTTTCTTGAAGATATATATGAGAGTACTGGGTACCACCTCGCTTCAGACTCCCCTGCTGCCATACGATATGAAGTATCAAGTGGCAAAAAGGTATCTGGAACTCGTTTCCTACTCTATTAAGGCGATATTGAAGTTTTCTTTTCAACATTTGTTTCTGCAATCCTGGCTTCATTAATTACTGTCGAGTCCTTAAGAAAGAACAATTTTCTTTTTTTAGTCTAAACTACAGTCTTCAGTAAACTTCCATACATTGAATAATTTCTCTTCAGATTTACATATAAGGAGGAAGGATTTCTTTAAGAAAATTTAAGGAAATTTGTGAGGTAGCTCTATTTTTTAAAATATATTTGCAGATATGTATTTAACAAAAAAAATAATTAGATTAAAGGGTTTTTTCTCTCCTTCCGTTGGCTCTTTATTTTCTGCTTGGAGCTTCTGTCAATTTTCCATCTGCATTGGTTTCGGTCTCAATCGTTTTGAAGATACAAGATTCATTGTTTCTTTTTGGTGTTGCTATTTTCAGATACAAGAGTTCTAGAGATCCTTACTCAAAACGATTGAGACCGAAACCCAATGCATAACTCTTCTTTATGCAATAACTCTTCCTTTCTAGAAGAGATGCTAACCAAAACCCAATAGGATCTCTAGAAAAGATGCTATTTTCAGTCTCCATTACTTTCCATAACCCTTCTTTTTCGATGAACTCTTCTAAAGATCATTCAGCCAATTTAATCAAAGCATCTCTGCAAACAATGGATTAATGAGTATTTTTTATTTAAAAAGATCCTCCAAGATTTTTCTAATTTTCTTCCAATCATCAAACGCAAATAATCTTGAAATAATCCATAGATGATCAAAGTCTTCTTTTAAAACTTCCGGATTTTTAATAACCCAATGCTGAGTTGCACTTTGAAATTCTGAGGTCAGAACAGGGGAAGAAATGATCTGTTTTACCAATTATTGAATAGAGGATCCATTAAGCATCTCCTTTCAGCATAACTTGCTCTTAGTGACTCGGAAGGAGGCTGCAAGGAGATTTGAAGATGATTTTTGTAACAAATCGAATAATCGTGCTTTGGCAAGAATCTTTCCAATATTTTGTGAAAGGATTTCCAACCCTGTCTAGAGACACTAGAACAAATATGGATGAAGTATAGATTGTTGTTCCTCTTCCATCCTACACACCTCATAACCGAATCTACTTTTGACCTAAATTTTAAGAGCCTTGTATTTCCAAAATCATCAAAACCGTTTCAAAGAAGAAAATCATTCTTAGGGCCACGCAAGAATTCAGAAATCTCCTTTAAGAACCATCTGAATGGAGTGTCTAATAGTGACAATATCTTCCGAGTTTCCATGTCTTCTATATGGAAGTATTCTTTGTCGAACAAAACACAGTAAAGGGAGTTTGCTACTTTGCATCTTTCTACATTCATTTTCACCAAAACCAGACTGCCACTAAAACATGGATGAACAAGAAGAATCAGGCTCTAGGGAACTTATCAGAGAAGAAGGATGAGAAACGCCGGAGGAGAAAAAGGGGGCCAAAGTGTGGTTAAGGACAAAAGTAAGGGAGGAGAGAGGAGAGACTCTAGGGAACTTTGCCTTGAATCCTTGAAATTTGAGCAATAGCCTCTTTTCATTTTATCTTTTTCTTTTTGATTTTTTTTTTCCTTTTTTTTTCGACTGAAACAAGGTTTTTATTGATTTAGGGAAATGTAACTAATGCTCCAAGTAAAATAGAGGAATCCTAAGAAGCACAGATACTGACATGCGACGCGCCATTTTTCAAAAAAGTTGGCACGACACGTTGGGGACACGTCAATTTTTTTATTAAAAAAATTAAACATTTGTTATGCATATAAACATATTACACAACAGAGATTCCAATTAAAAACATCAAAATAACAAGTTTTGAGCCATAAAACATAAGTTTTAGTAGAGTAGTTTGTTCAACAAAACAAAAACCGAAAGGTGAAAACTACAAAATATAATCAAGAACATGTCTTCATGATAGGACTCCGTTCAAGAATATCAAGAATATCCTTTCTTCTTTATTTCAGAAATATCGAACACTCAGAATTGATGAGATATCAATTCTGTTACAATCTCTTGATCTTGCTTCTCAAGATTCAAGTACAGATTTACACTAAATTTTTCCTATCCTCTTCCCGCCTGTGGCCATCTATTTATACACACAGTTTACTGATTTCTTCTTAGCACATTTAACATGTGTTTTCTAACAAATCTGCTAACCCCTTTCCTTAACTAATTCTGTTACTTATTATTGTTTATTATTTTTATTTCTTCTTTGGTAAACTAACTTGATTGAGGGTCTAACATTACTTCCCCCTTTTAGATTCACCTTGTCCTCAAGGTGTAGATTAGGATACCACTTGCTTATTTCATCATAGTCTTTCGAAGAAGCTTCATAGTCCGGTAGGTTCTGCCAAGCAATTAACACTTCCCATTTCCCAGATTTGTCTAGTCTGTAATCGCGCACTTCTTCTGGTTGAGATTGCCATTCAAACTTCTCTGTCACGTTTTGTAGCGTAGGAAACACATTCGTCTGATTACTCACGAATTTTCTTAATTGAGAGACATGGAAAACAGGATGAATGGTCGCATCCGTTGGTAATTCCAATCTGTAAGCTACCTCACCAATTCTTTCCAGAATTTTGTAAGGTCCAAAATACCGAGATGATAACTTCTCATTCCTTTTCCTTCGCAAAAGTGGTTTGTCGGTATGGACGTATCTTAAGCAATACCAATTCATCAATCTGGAACTCAACATGTCGCCTTTTCCGGTCAGTATATAATTTCATTTGTTGTTATGCTAGCAACAAATGTTCCCGTAATGCATCTAATGCCACATCGCGTTCTCTCAACTGTTCATCTACCGAAGAATTTGAAAGTCCTTTCCCCGTAAGATAACAAGGTTGGAGGTTTACGTCCGTACACCACTTGGAATGGGGACATATCAAGTGCTTTCTGATAAGTAGTATTATACCAATACTCGGCCCAAGGTAGCCATAAAATCCATTCCTTTGGACGTTCACTATAGAAACATCTAAGACAAGTTTCCAGGCCTCTATTTACCACTTCCGTTTGTCTGTCGGTCTGTGGATGATATGTTGTGCTTTTCCTGAGTTTAGTACCTGCCATTTTGAACAATTCATTCCAGAAGTGGCTGAGAAATATCTCGTCCTGGGGGGAGACAATGGAGGAAGGGAATCTGTGCAGTCGGACTATTTCTTTTACAAAAATCTTTGCTACTGACTTGGCTGTGTAAGGGTGTTTAAGGGCCAAAAAATGACTGTATTTGCTGAGCCGATCTACTACAACGAGTATTACATCACATCCCTTTGCTTTAGGTAGACCATCAATGAAGTCCATAGAGATGTCGCTCCAAACTTGACGAGGTATTTCTAGTGGTATTAACAGTCCGGCTGGTGATAGAGCTAAACTTTTGTTACGTTGGCAAGTTATGCAGGACTCACAGTGTTTTTTGACATCCGATTTCATCCCTTCCCAATATAGCTCACTTGCTAGTCTTTTATATGTTCTTAGGAATCCCGAGTGTCCTCCTACCACTGAGTCATGAAAAGTATTTAACATGGCTGGAATTAAGGATGAAGTTTTTGAGATTACCAGTCAATTTTTGTAGTGCAGGTGGCCTTTCTTCAGTGTAAATTTACTGGTTTGAGCTTCATCTTCTTCGCTTAAATTGGCTATTACTTTCTTTAACTTTTCATCTTTTTCCACCTCTTCTTTATGACTTGCAAATCCACCAAATATGGGGCTGATATGGTGTTTAATTGTATGTTTGGAGGTCTTCTCGATAAGGCATCGGCTGCCTTATTTTCTAAGTCTGGTTTATAAACCACTTCAAACGAATATCCAAGTAATTTAGATAGCCATTTTTTATATTGTGGTTGGATAACCCTCTGCTCCAGCAAGAATTTTAGTGATTTCTGATCTGTTTTTACAATAAATTTTGCCCTAAGTAGATATGGTCTCCATCTTTGTACGGATAGTACAACAGCCATCAACTCGCGTTCGTATACAGGCCGAACTCTATCTCTCATGGAAAATGTATGGCTATAGAAGGCAATGGGTCTCTTTGACTGAACTAACACGGCTCCCACTCCAAAACCGGACGCATCTGTTTCTATTTCAAAGGGAAGTTCAACGTTGGGTAAAGCCAATGTTGGTAGGGACATCATTGCAGATTTCAATTTTAGAAACGCTTTTTCAGATTCTTCATTCCATTTAAACCCACCCTTTTTGAGGAGTTGAGTTAAAGGGGCAGCTATTGACCCATAATGTTGGACGAACCTCCTATAATAGCCTGTTAATCCAAGGAATCCCTGTACTTCTTTTATGTTTGTTGGGCATGGCCAATCCGCAACTGCTTTGATTTTTTCAGAATCTACTTCTACTCCTTCCCCTGATATGATGTGCCCCAAGTATTCAATCTTCTTCTGGCCAAAATTACACTTTTTTTTATTGGCAAATAGGGCATGTCTTCTCAATGTGAGGAAAACCTTTTCAATATGTTCTACGTGGTCTTTCTCATTCTTGCTGTAGATCAGGATATCATCGAAGAAGACCAAAACAAATTTTCTAAAAAATGGTCTAAAGATGTTGTTCATCAAGGCTTGAAAAGTGGGTGGGGCGTTGGTTAATCCAAACGGCATAACAAGAAACTCGTAATGACCTTCATGAGTGCGAAAAGCCGTTTTTGGGATATCTTTGTCAACCATTCTTATTTGATGATATCCTGACTTGAGGTCTATTTTTGAGAACAGCGTTGCACCATTTAACTCATCAAATAGTTCTTCAACCACTGGTATTGGGAACTTGTCTGGAATTGTAGCTTTATTTACTGCACGGTAGTCGACATAGAAACGCCAACTGCCATCTTTCTTTTTAAACTAACAGTACCGGACTTGAAAAGGGACTATTACTTGGCCTAATAATCCATGAAGTTAGCATTTCCTCTACTAGTTTTTCCATTTATGCTTTTTGTTGAAACCCATATCTATAGGGTCTAACGTTTATTGGGTTAGTCCCTTCTTTGAGATGTATTTGATGTTCAATTCTTCTTCTTGGTGGGAGCTTTTCCGGCCAGTCAAACACATCTCCAAATTGTTTCAACATGTTTTGCAAGGGTTCAGCTTCAAGGGTCGTAGTTGCTGCATTAGTCTGCTCATTCTCTTTATAAACTTGTATTGCTCTACATTCGATCAAAAATCCTTCATCTTGATCAAGCCAAGTTTTAAACATACTTTTGAGACTGATTCGTGATTTAGTAAGGCTAGGGTCCCCTTTTATTGAGATATGTTTCCCTTCGCTAGAAAACGTGAGTGTAAGGTTTTTCCAATCAACTACTGTTACTCCAAGTGAATGAAGCCATTGCATACCCAACACAACATCAACCCCTCGAGTTCCAGCGGTAGAAATTCTTCCTTCACCTTCCAATTCGCTAATTGAATTTCTACATTTTCACACACACCTTTACCTTGTATTGCTGTTCCCGATCCTAGTATAACGCCATAAAGAGCAGTCTCCTTGATCGGCAATTATAGTGATTCTACTAATTTCTCAGAAATAAAATTGTGAGTGGCCCTAAAATCTATGAGAATGATCACCTCTTTCTCTTGAAGCTTTCCTTTAACTTTCATTGTGCCAGGATCGTTTAATCCAACGACAGAGTTTAAGGATAATTCTGCAAAAGTCTTCTGTTCTTCTTCTAATTGCAGTAGTGCTAGTGGTTTTTCTTCGGCAGTATTTTCTTCAATTATTTCATATTCCTCGCCTTCTTTTATCACAACAAACATCTTCAACTCGCGTAGTTCTTTCATTTTGCATTTATGATCAGCCGAGTACTTTTCGTTGCACCTAAAACAGAGTCCTTTTTCTTTTCAAGCTTGGAATTCTGCATCGGGCAATCTTCTTGAGTTGGTGTCTTTACGGATTTCGATATTATTAGAGCTTCTCAGAGCGATGGTTCGCATTGGGAAGGTGACATTCGCTTTGTTATCGCTGATAGTGTTTGTCGTTCCTCTGTTGTTTGCGGTATTTTGCGGAGGGTATTTCCCGCCCGCGAAGCCATTCAAATTGGCTTCGTTTCGTATGATTTCTCTATTCTCAACCTGTTGCGCGACTTCCATCATTTCGGCCAATCCTTTGGGTCGACAAAGTATCACCTCTGCTCTTATCCATGGGAACAAGCGATTCATGAAGGTGTCTTCGACAACAGGATCTGGGACATCACTCAATGGTGCGACGAGTTTATCAAACAAGTTTTGATACTCATCGACTGTAGTTTCTTGTTTGACCCGTAAGAATTTCCTTAATACTTGCTCGATCTAAACCTTACTAATAATCTTTCCTTCAGGTTTGACCAGCTAATGAATTTTTCTCTTTCTTCTTGAGACCGATACCAATTTAAGGCATGACCACCAAAACTAATCGTGGAAACAAGCATTTTCTCAGAATCAGAAAGTTTATTAATCTGAAAGTACCTTTCGTCGCGGAAGAGCCATGAATCTGGGTCTTCTCCGGCGAACACGGGCATTTCGACTTTCTTGAATTTATTCCGGTCCGGCGTAGCTTCTTCAGTCTCTATTTTTCCTTCGTTTCGGTCGTCGGAGTTATTTTGGCCCGATATGGCCGATTTCCTGGAGGTTGCTTCTTTCTCTTTTCCTTTATTTGTCACAGACGTGTGCGCATTGGGTTCCTCGTTGCGTTCACCGGTTGTGGTTCGATCTTTGGCTTTGGTTTCCATTATCATCAGCAACATCTGTTCTTGCTTATCTGACTGAGATTGCATCGTCTGCATATTCTTCGCAATGTCGTTCAAACTTAATTCGATGATCGGCATTTTCCCGAGTTCCTTCTTCATCAGCGCTATTTCTTGATCGATTACTTCAAGTCTTTCCTCAATTCTGGTTTGTACCATTTTATCGGATCACGGATCTGATACCAATTTGATAGGACTCGGTTCAAGAATATCAAGAATATCCTTCCTTCTTTATTTCAGAAATATCTAACACTCAGAATTGATGAGATATCAATTCTGTTACAATCTCTTGATCTTGCTTCTCAAGATTCAAGTACAGATTTACACTAAATTTTTCCTATCCTCTTCCCGCCTGTGGCCATCTATTTATACACATAGTTTACTGATTTCTTCTTAGCACATTTAACATGTGTTTTCTAACTAATCTGCTAACCTCTTTCCTTAACTAATTCTGTTACTTATTATTGTTTATTATTTTTATTTCTTCTTTGGTAAACTAACTTGATTGGGGGTCTAACACTTCATTCTTCTCCAATGCTCTCTTAAGAATCCTGAACTTGAGAGAGATGGGCAGCAACGGCGACCAGCGAGTGGGTTAGGGCAGAGAGGGTTGGTGGCCTGGTGGGGAGAATCGGAGAAGAGAGGGTGGAGTGCGTGACTGGCGTGTCGGTGTCAAAAACGTGTCCGATGAAGATTAAAAAGGAAAAAGGTTGCCACCAACGATCTAATGAGAATCGTCATTCAAAGAAACAATGTGGAGGGTCTTCAATAACTGTTGAACATAGAGGACATAACTCTGGCCAAGGAAACTTCTTTCATTTTGGATTCCTGAATTAGTGCTAAGACTGAGCTATGGAATTTGAAGGGCAACTTAGAGCATTTCTGATGAAAAATATCTCCCATCCCTCCGATGAACATGAAGAAGAGCAACAAAAGGACCTTCATTTGTAATTATTTCTTTTAGAAAAATACATGTTAGTCTCTTTTCATTTTATGAATGAAAAGTTACATTTTCTTTAAAAGAAGAAAAGAAGAAAAAAATAATATTTATAAATGGTAGATGTAGCAAATATCGCTTTATTGGTCATCGTTTAACTTTAATGTTGGTAATGTTGGCCTTCAGAAGAAGTTTGAAAGATGAAGAAATTGCAGAATTTCAATCACTTCTATCCCTCCTCTCTACTGAAAAAGTAGTTAGTCCGATGACTTTAGATCATGGTCCATTGATCCCCATGGACGGTTTTCCGTTAAGTCTCTTTCAGCTCACCTAAAAACTGCCTCCTCGATGGATAAACGCCTTTTTTCAGCAATTTGGACATCAGGCAGCCTTCGGAGAATTACATTTTGATTTGGATTGCGGTCTTCGGGTCCCTCAATAGTTCATATATTTTGGAAAAGAAATCCCCCAATAAATGTCTCTCTCCTTCGATTTGTCCTCTTTGCTTGTACTGTCCAGTCTCTTCCTTTGGCTGGGAAAGGATTTCTCCTTGATCGTTCAGTAAGCGCTAGTGTGGTTTAGTTACTGTCCGGTCTCATTTTACCCAAAAAATCTCGCATCATATGGGAAAATTTGTCAAAAGCTTTACTCACAGAATTATGGTTCAAGCAAAATCAAATGGCAGAAATGATGCGTGCAGTAGATCTTATGCTGTCAGCTTGGTGTTCCTTAAAAAAGGAGTTCGTCAACTGGAATGCCTTTCTTGATCAAGTCTAACTGTTGCTGCATCAGCTTCACTGCATTGCATATTTCACAGCCTGAAGCCTTGAACCTTTGAAGGATTGGCCTTGTTTAAATTTTTAATTTTGAGATTGTATTATTGGGTCTCTGTTTTCTGTTTTTTTTTTCTGGTCATGTTTTCCTGTTTTTCTGGATGTTATTATTATTGTTCCTCTGTTGGCCTTTTGCCTTTATGTTTTTCCGAGATATGATGCTTGGCACTAAGGGGGTGTCAACCTAGTTGAGATGTCCGGGTGCGCCTCCTGATCCCCCTAAGACTCCCTCGATTACATCTTCTTTATTGCTCTCTTTGTATAACTCTCTTGTACTTTGAGTTCTTATCAATAAAGAAGTTTGTCTCCACAAAAAAAAATTGTTGGTAATTAAGATGTTTTATTATATATATTAGACATTGATATTCCTAAATCCACGATAAACCTACACATTGATGATGTACTATAATCAGTATTTAACTTTTTTATTTTAAATGAAAACAAGCTCTTTCATTGAATAAATGAAATGAGACATTACCAGACAATTAGCTGTCCTTTGGCCAGTTTTAAATAGTTAAAGAGTATTCCATGAATTAGCTGTCCTTTGGTCAGTTTTGAGATAGCTTGGCTCATTCGGATAATTTTCTCGTGGTGCATCTTCTCCAAGCTATCCCATTCTTCATTCTTCCTTTTCTGATTCCAACCTGGATCATTTAGAAGTGTGTTCACTTACCACCTTCTACCAAGAAATCTGCCCCTTCCCTTTATACAGAAATTCAAATTCTCGGTCTTCAATCCTATTTCGGATGTTCATTCTCAAAGAGGTGTTCCATGCTCTCCACCGCATTCCAACCAAAAAAGGAATTTTGAGTTAGAAGTTGGTTCTCCCTTCAGCATGAGCAGTGAGAATTTGGGTGATGGTGTTGAGTCTTTAGCTCAAACCTCTCCGGAGAAAATAGAAATTTTGGTTGGAGATTGGCTGCTTTATTTCTTGAAGATGATCTTTTGGCTTCAAAAGTGGAGTTTTCCCTTAGAACCCCTCTTTCTCTTTCTGAAATTCCAGCTCACTTGTGATCCATTGTTGAAGATTGCGACCTAATTTTGGCTTGATCACTCTTCTCGCTCTTCTTTTTCTACCTTGTTTTATATCATTGGTTGATGTTCAATGTTCATTCAAGCGTTCTAGCAGTTCTTGCTTTTCTGTGGTCTTTCCCAGTTGTTTCCTTGCTCAGAGCTGGTTTCATTTCTGGCTTTGTTCTATTTCCCAGTTGTCAGGCTTTTCTCTGATTGCAGCAGCTGAAGATACCTAGTTTAATTTTTTTCTTGTAGTTGTTTTGTTTTGTTGTGTGGCTGTTTTGTATTGTGTAGTGTGGTCTTGGTTCTAGTTTGTTACCTTGTTTGGAGTTTTTGAAGTTCTTTGGCCTAGAATTTTTTGTCCTGTGTTCTGTTACTCATTTGTATGGGTTGTTAGGAGTCTTGGTCTTATGTAGGTCAACTTTAATTTGTCAGTTAGCTGTTCGTATATGATGTGGACACTAAGGGGGTGTCAACCTAGTTGAGATGCCTAAGTACGCCTCCTAATCTTTTGTCCTTTGTGATTATAGCTCTTTGTATAACTTTATTGTACTTTGAGCATTAATCTCATTTCATTTTGTTAATGTAGAGGCTTGTTTTCGTTTCGAAAAGAGTAGGTGCACTTGAACATCTCAACTAGTCTGAACTAGGTTGACACCCCATAGCACCACTATCATATCCTAATACAAACTATCAAAACTGTAATCGTTGTATTCATCGACTTACATGTATTAGTGTAGCGCAAGTGACAAAGGAGAGAATTCTCCAAGAAACCTAATCCAAAGGATCTTGTTATGACTCAAATAAGTAGTATAAGAAATTAACTTTCTACTCATCGAAACCCCTTCATTTATATTAGTTATAAACCTCCTTTTCTAGAAAAGGATTTACATTTCTTTACATTTTTTTTTCTCTCTTTTAGAGAACACTATGAAAAAGGATTTAACAACAAACCTTCAAAAAAAGAAAAAAACTAAATAAATAGCTTAACCAAAACTGTTTTGCAAATTTACTACATCATGTGTTCTAATTTCTTTTGTTCACAATTATACTTCAATTGCTATTTCTATCACATCGTATTTAAAATATATGCTATATTTACAATTACCCACCCCTGTTCTTTATGAAAGTGTTGTATATGTTTTATTTAGTAGATACATATTCCATACTATGCCGCAGATTGTCAATTGTTCATATCAAGTGCTTATCATAAGCTGTTTTATCTTGTTGTAGCTTAAGAGGAATCTATTATCACTGTTCCCCCCACAGCTTGACGTTTGTTGTAGCTTAAACTCTTGATTCAGATCAGACTTTTACTACATTGTGGCTAAAGCCTCCAAATATGATATACCTTGTCAATTGCCTATTGTGAGCTATCTTGTTTACCATTAAGTCAATTTCCAATTCTTATATCATGAATATCTTCAGAGTGCTCCAGTCAATTATCGAAGAGGAAAGAAAAACCTCATATTATCCGGATGGGGTGACGATGTTTTACTTTCTGAAGCCTGTACGAATCCTTACTACAATTCAGATTGTTATCAATCATATAGTGAGTTGACACATAAAAATCTGGTAATTTTCTTTAACATGAGATACTCATAGTATTTTTGTCTCTGATTCTGAAGTCAAACCATAAGGTCAATAGTTCTGCTGATAATGGTCCAATTATTTTATTATGCAGGAAAGATTAAATGAGCATGTTATTGATTATGATCTTCTCGAAGATTTAGTGATTCATGTGGATAAAACTTTTGATGAGGGAGCCATACTTGTTTTCTTGCCAGTAAGTTATTGTTGTTCTCTGCATTTTTATTTTTATTAGTATTGCTTTTTATTTTTTTTAACTTCAAAACTGTTTCGCATAACAGGGAGTGTCAGAAATTCACTTGTTGTATGATAGATTAGCTGCTTCTTACCAATTTGGTGGACAGGCTTCTGATTGGATTCTTCCTTTGCATTCGTCCATTGCATCTACTGATCAAAAAAAGGTGTTTTTACGGCCTCCTTATGGCATCCGCAAGGCAAGTTTTGTAACATACAGGGGCTACTTCTAAGTATTTTATTTCTTCTTGTTGAGTTTTTAATTTTTAATTTTATTTTGTTCAAGTCTATTCTAGGGGTTTTATCTAATGGAGAACTAAAAGTTCACTTGGTTGTGGCCAATGAAATTGTGTCAATACAAAGGAATCAATAGTATCAATAATATGCATGATCTCTTGCTATTGAACATAGAAACAATCCTGCCGGAAAGGAAAATAGAGAAGCTCCTCAGTCTGTCGCTCCTCTTTACAACTGTTTCTATTATTCCTCTCGTTCCAAAGACACCACAAAATATTACACTGTGGTGTGTAATATACATTTTGACAATCCTCAATTGTCTCTCTACAAACCTCAGCACTGACAAAGCAAAAGTCAAAGCAAGACGCCCTAAAGAAACAACTCCAAACAGCACCTGCAAAATCACATTGCCAGAGTTGGTTAATATTAACTAGTTTGCACAAAATACATATTTTGTGCAGTTAAATTTTAATTAGACTATATAAATTACGATCATTAGGCCAATTTGGCTCTTTCTTGTTGCTCTGACTAACATGTGGTTCGAAATCAACTGGCATACGTCTGTTTGAATTGTTTTCAAAATTCTATATGCTCTCCTAGTTTTTGTTAGGCCTAAATATATTCACACGAAAGTCCTATATGTTTTAGACTTTCTTGAGGACTGGTCCTTCACATACTAAGTAAGCTAAGAAGCACCGACACCTCTAATATGGCGAAGTATCGATGTCGGACACGTCTCCGACACCGACACTCCAGCTGGTGTGTCCATTTTTTTTTTCAATTTTCGAACACGGTCAAAGTATGACACGGTCTGGAAACGTGGGATTAAGAAAACAGAGAAACAGCCCAAGCCCATTATCCTATTCCCATCCGGCCCACTTTCTTTTTTTTTTAGGGTAATTATAACAGGTAGCAATTTTTAGAATAATTATTAAGTATGTAGTAATATTTTAAAAAAATTGCAAATATAGCAAAGTCTATCAGTGATATACTTCTATCGTTGATAGATTCTTATGGTTTATCAGTGATAGACCAACATTTGCTACATGGTTGATCAGTGATAGACTCCTATCATTGATAGATTTTGACAGATTTTGCTATATTTGCAATTTTTTTAAAATGTTGCTATATACTTAATTATTTTGAATATAATTGCTACATGCGCAACTTTCCCTTTTTTTTAAATATTAGCTTTCTTAATTCACTTAAGCAAAATCCAATTTCCATCCGGCCCACTTTATTTTTTTTAAAATATTAGCTTTCTTAATACTAGCGGCAAGTGGCAAGCGGCAACCCTTCTCCTTTCATCTCTCTGAATTCCTATTCCTTTATCATTTACGTTCACACTGCCATATTAAGTTTATGTTCACGCAAGCTGACCAGTAGACCACAATTCACGAACGTCTCTGCCAACTGCCGTTAGGGAGTTTTGCCGGTCGCTGCCACTGCCCCTTTGACACCGTTCCCCGCCAGCTCGCACGTCGGTTACTTTCTGCCTACTTTTTTCTCTTTTTCTGCTTTGTGGCCGGTTGCAGTCAAAAATCTTATTTGTTTATTTTTTTCTGTTTTTATTTTAAATTTAGTATGGCATAATCATCTTCAAGTCATAGCGAAAGTAATTCAAGAATGACTATCAAAGACGAAACAAAACCTTTGTGACAATATGTGACAAAACATGAAAGGTTGAGTGATGAAGGAGGGAATTTTGCTTCGCAATGTAATTTTTGCCAAGAAAGGAGGAAAAGTTCTTACACAAGAGTTAGGGAGCACCTACTAAAAATGGTCGGATTTGAGATTGGGGTATGTAAGGTCGCTCCTAAAGATCTTGCTGACATGCAAAGGTTAGAAGAAGAATCTAAAGTTCGTGTGGCAAACAATGCTCCTAAGCAAGTTCAATTACCACCTTCATGACTTATGCAAGTTGAATTTCAATATTTTGGATCAGGAAGGGGAAGCATGGGTAGTTATTCATATTCCTTTTCACCAATGGAACAAAAGAAAAGGAAAAGAAATGTTAGTGCTCTTGAGAAGTCATTTAACTTGGCACTTCGTGATCAAGTAGATTCGAGATAGCTAGAATGTTTTGTTCTTCAGGTTTGCTACATTATGTGAACACTTTTGCTTTGGTTGCAAATAATTATTTGTCAGCTTACTTACCTTCGGGGTATAATAAATTGAGAACAAGTCTTCTTCAAAGAGAAAAAGCAAATGTCGAGAGATTGTTGGCATCTATTAAAAGTACTTGGTCTACAAAGGGAGTAAGTATTATCAGCAATTAATGGAGTGATTCGCAGAAGAGGCCATTGATTAACTTTATGGCAGTGACGGGAGGACCGATGTTTCTTCAAGCTGTAGATCGCTCAGGTGAGACAAAAGATAAATATTTCATTGCAAATTTGATGAAAGAAGTTATCAATGAGGTGGGACACGAGAATGTGATTCAAATAATCACTACAATGCTGCAAATTGTAAGGGTGCAGGACAAAATATTGAATCACAGTTTCCTAGTTCATACCCTCAATCTTGCCTTGAAGAACACATATGCTGCAAGAAGCATTGACAGTAATCAACATTTATTTACAGAGTATAGCTGATTTCTGAAATTTCTGAAAGTGTTGTGTTTATCGAACACTTTATCATGAATCATTCGATGAGACTAGCTATTGTCAATGAGTTTGTGTCTTTGAAGTTACTTGCAGTAGCAAAAACACAATTCTCATCTACTATCATTATGCTTAAAAGATTTGAACTTAGTACGGGTGTTTTGCAAACAATGGTTATCAATGATAAGTGGGAATGCTATAGAGAAGATGATGTGGTGAAAGCAAAATGTGAAAAGGAGTTGGTGCATGATGATATTTGGTGGGATAAGATTGATTATATCCTTTCTTTTACTGCTCCTATTTATGATATGATTAGAGTTTGTGATACAGACAAACCTTGTCTTCATTTGGTATATGATATGTGGGACACCATGATAAAAAAGTGAAATTGGAAATCTATAAACATGAAGGAAAGCGCGTCGATGAATTTTCATCTTTTTATGACGCGGTGCATCAAATTTTGATTGATCGATGGAATAAAAATAACACCCCTCTCCATTTTCTAAATCCAAGGTATTCATCTTAGATCTTTATTTTATTTTTTCAATTCCTAAACATTCTCTAAAGCTTGGTCCATTTTAAAATTTAATTTAGGTATTATAGCCCACAATGGTTTCAAGAAGACAAGTCTTGAGTTCCACGACATCCAGACGTAGAAGTATCAAGAGAAAGGATGAATGTATAAAGAAATATTTTAGTTCAGAGGATGAGCGCACAAAAGTGAACATTGAATTTCAATTTCTCTACAATGTTTGTACAGTTTTACAGTTTGTTGACCACGAATCCATACATAATAGATATGATAGCCTCCGAAGAGTTGGTGGGCCATCTACGGTGCCTTCACTCCAACTTTACGGTCACTAGCTATGAAGTTATTGGTTCAACCTTCATCCTCCTCTTATTGTGAGAGAAATTGGAGTACATATTCATTTGTGCACTCCATAAGAAGAAACAAAATGACACTGAAACGTGCCGAGGACTTGATGTACATCTATAGCAATCTACCTCTTTTATCAAGAAGAACTCCTGAATATCTCAAAGGATAGACAAAAATGTGGAAATTACTAGGGATTTGTTTGATTCATTTGAAGATGTAGGAATGCTTGAGGTGGCTAGTTTATCTTTGGATGAACCAGAATTAGAAGCTATAGTTTTTATCGATGTTGGTGGTGAGGCTCAAGTCCAGGTTTCTCAAGAGATCATTGGAGACGAATGAAGATATGTTCTTGATTTTAATTTGTAGTTTTGTAATTTTGTAAATTTTTTCCTTTTGGCTTTGAACAAACTATTCTACTAAAACTCGTTGTGTTTTATAGCTCTCAACTTGTTATTTTGATGTTTTTAATTGGAATCGTTGTTATATAATATGTTTATATAATTATATGCATGACATATATTTCAAATGTTTTATGTAAAAAGTTGACGTGTCCCCGACGTGTCGTGTCCTAATTTTTTGAAAAATGGCGTGTTGCATGTCGGTATTTTTTGCTTCCTAGCTGAGTAGTAAGGGTGACATGGGTTCGATTAGGTTGGGTTGAAGGGATTTTTTGGACCAACCCGAAAATTTAGGTTGATTGGGTTGGCTACCCAAATAACCCGAACAGGATCTCCAACCCAACCTTGGGTTGGGTTGTTGGGTTATTTGTTTTCTCTTTTCTTTTTTAAGTACATTTTTTTTATTAACTTAAAATACTTAAATTTGTCTACAACACATAATAATAACTAAATTTTCATAAAACTCAATGGTTATATATCAAAATCCAAGATATCTATTACAAACATTATAACAATATATATGAGTTATGATATTTTATAAGTTAATATAGATTTTTTAATATGGGGTTTTTTAAAAAATAGAAAAAATTGACAAATTATTTACACTTCATAGAACGAAACCACTAAAAGACAAAATTCATTAAACTTGATTTGTCTATGAAGTGTAAATATTTTGTCAAATGTTCTATTTTTGACAATTTCCCTTTTAATAATATTAGCAATTCGGGCTAGGGTTGGGTTGACCCGAGTTTGTAAAAGTGTAACTCAAACCCAACCCTTACAATTTGGATCAGGTAGTTCGAGTTGTTTGAGCACTCGTGCCATTTGAACACCCTTGATGAGTTGTAACTTATCATTTATTAAATATACCTTTGTACATATTAGGGTGAGAGAAGAAATTTAGCAGTAGTAAAATGTCCACAGAAGCTGAATGCTATTTCTTCTGTTTTGCCTATTCTTCTACGTTTGAACTTGATTCGACCCGGCTTTCTTTTGCTCTTTAATTCTTTACATCTATGGTGTTTATGTTGATGATTATGAAATATCTTTAATCTTGGAATTCAGGTTATAATAGCCACAAATATTGCGGAGACCAGTATTACGATCGATGATGTGGTTTATGTGATAGACAGTGGAAGACATAAAGAGAACCGTTACAATCCTCAAAAGGTCACACTTTTTTGTATTACCATAACCTTAATTGCAGTTGGGTGGTGATGGCATTCCCTTTATACATATTTTTCACAAATTTTTGTCTTCATTTGCTATTTTGGGGAAGTCTATGGGGACTTTTATTTTGGTGGCTTGGAGTTTTTTTTTTTAAAGGAAACAGCCTCATTTATTAATAAATAAACAATAAACAAAAGCTCATAGTACGAGAGAATTATCCAATGAGCAAACAAACAAAGGATCAAAAGGCACACCCGGACATCTTAACTAGGTTGGCACCTCCTTAACACTCTCATCATATCCGCACATAATATAAAGACAAAACAACTAATAATGTCGATGTGTAGGGCTAACAACAGCCAATACAACCGAAAAGAAAAAAACATAAGAAACTACTTCTAACAAGACTAGAAATAAAAAATACAGCCAGACAAAGAAAGATTCGGAAACTATTAGAAACACCAAAGGCTATGAGCCAATTCTGAAGCATCAGCAAGAAGGGAAGATAAAGACCTGCCAATTTTGTAAGTTATCTTGCACAGAGAAGTCTTTAAATTGTGTACTTAGGGAGCACCACGAAGAGGCATTCAGGCGAGCGAACTCGTATCTATCAGACCAAGAGGAGGCTTTATTGTGGAAGACTAGCTGATTTCTCTCAAACCACAGTTCCATCAAAATTGCCTTGACAGCATTGCTCCAAAGCAAGGAAGCGTTTTTCATCATAACCGAACCAATAAGTATATGTCTAACATTATTCTTGCACAGGAGACTGAAGAGGTGATTTTAAAGAGGAAAGAGAAAGCTCCAGCCGTGTCAACCATTTTGCCCAATGAAATTCCAAGAGTCATTCACAAGTTTAATGAACCGACAGCTGAGTCATTTTCGGAACCCAATAAGAATTTGAGAGTTAGTTTTGTTGTAAACAAAAATTTAAATGACAGCCTAATTCTTTATCCTCGAAGACAGCCCAACAGTCACATGGCCTCATTACAACTGTTCCAAGTTCTTCTGTTGGCAGAGAGCTATCCCATGTTTCTTCTGAGCCGTTAGTACCTTCCATTCTTGATGTTTCAAAAGCCAGGGGTTTCAGCTTTTGGAAATCTAGTATGGCTAAAAGGCCATGTAATTCCACTAGTTGGGTAGTGGAAGCCAAACCTTCAAAAAGCTAAACTTGTCTAAGCTGTTTAAATGTCTTCTTCCAGATTTTGGTTCATCTTTAGTCTCTCGGGTTTTTCTCTTCATTGGGGGGGGAGGGGGGGGGGGGCCTCTTCTAGGTTCTGGACTACTTTGGCATGGTAGCTTCGAGATTTCCGGTTGCATCTTTTTGCTAGTCTCTAGATTTGAATGTTTTCCTTTCGAGAGATATTTCGTTATGCTTTGCATTCAGATCTCTTCATTTTGATTCTGTGTAATTTCAATTTTTCTGTTTGATTTCGCTTTATTAGCTTGTTCTTTGTGATTGTTTGTTTTGGTCGTTTTTCCCTTTTGTATTGCCCGAGTTCATCTTTGTGTAGTTTGTTTGGATGATTTTGTTTTTTTTTCTTATTTTGCTCATAGTATAATACTCTTGTACTTTGAGCATTAGTCTCATTTATTATTATTAATAAAAAGGCTTGTCTCCATTTAAAAAAAAATCACTGCAACCCCTTGTCCGGAAAAAATTCAAAGAGTTCCTCTTTTCTCTTCCTCCCTTTCAAGTGCTTCTTCTTTAACTTCTTCCTCGGTCAGATTTACATCTAAACAAAGGATCAAGCACCAACCAAAAGTGAGAAATTTCCCGCACTTATTCAAGCCTTTTTCAAAGCATTTTGTTAGAAGAAAAAGATCAAACGAAACCAATAAAAAGAGACTCCTTAAGCAGAAGTTGATTCCCTGGCAGAATCCTGATGTTTTAGAAGTTAATTGTGCTAAAATTTAAGTTCTCTCTCAAGTTAATAAGTCAGATTCTCAATCCTCTAGTCTTCAAGCCTTTGAATACTCTAGTGTGAGATAACAAGAGCAGCACTTTATGCCATATTCCGGTCATTCCATCCAAAAAGAAGTGTGAGATAACATTTGATTCTCCTTTCAGTGTGAGCAATGAAGAATTTGAAAATTTGGGAAGGATGGAAGAAATTGAGGGGCTATTGCATTCGGAGCCTCTAAAATCAGACCTTAATGCTTTGTTTCCGTGAAGATTTGAAAGATGATTTGAAAGTTGTTGAAAAGTGCTTGGTTTGCCCACCATCAGTTCTGCCCATTGGACTTTTAGACCATTTGAAATTGATAGTAGCTGATTGCGGAATAATTTTATTGATTATTATCTTTAAATTGGTCGCATGTAGAAATTATCAAGCATGGTTGAGGATTGGATTTCTCAAGCGAATGCTAGGCAGCGGCGAGGAAGAGCTGGACGTGTGAGACCTGGTACTTGCTTTTGTTTATACACACATCACAGATATGAAAAGCTCATGCGCCCTTTTCAGGTATTTATCTGCAGTGAAGTTTTCTTCTTAAATTTCCATCGCTGGTATGCAACTTATGCTCCTTTATACGTCATGAAATTTTTCCTGGCTATTTTGTAATTCTTTTTTATGATCTTAGGTCCCTGAGATGCTTCGGATGCCCTTAGTAGAGTTATGTTTACAGATTAAATTACTTTCTCTGGGTTACATAAGGCCGTTTTTATCAAAGGTGAGTACTCTGGTATCTCTAACTCTCTTGATGATATTGTCTATAGGTTACAGTAGCCAAATAATTGTTTTTCTTTCAGGCATTGGAGCCTCCTAGAGAAGAGGCTATGGCATCAGCAATATCATTATTATATGAGGTACCAATTATCTTTATCGCCATGATTTATTGCTTTTACTTTTTTCTTGATAACGTTGTTTTCCTTTGGTCTGGGAATCCATTTCCTTGATTGTTGTGGGCCATATTTCCTATCATGCGATGTTATGTAATTCACATTTTATAATGAGAAGCAGGATTTCATCTTCCAATGTGGACTGCCTTATAGTTTGAAGCCAACTGTTGAAGATATAACTCAAAAGCTAATATGTTTAATAAGAATCAAGATCGAAGCATGAAGCTGAACATAATGCCGGAAAATACATTGAAGGGGTCTTCTTGTCTTAAAAAAAAAATTATATTGCTCTCCAACCAAGACACTTTTATTTCTTTCTAACCAAGTATTGCATTAAATTAAGCCATGGAATCCAGCCCCCATTCTGAGCAAAACCTTCCACATGAGGATGATGTTACTAAGGAATGGGACTCGAGAGATAGTTCGTCTACTTTTTTGAAAACTTGTTTTAAATCATTTCATTAATGCATTTCTGTGCACAAATATGTTTTCCCCCTTCTTTGAGCATAACGTAATATCTATGTTCTGGAGAATAATGATACCTTTCACTCCAATGTTCAAATTTTTAGGTGGGAGCTCTTGAAGGCAATGAAGAATTGACTCCTCTTGGACAACATTTAGCAAAATTACCTGTTGACGTATTGATTGGGAAGGTATGCGTTCAATAATTTATCCTTTTGTAATATATTAGATAACTTTGGGTTCCATCTCAAAGCTAATTAAAAATGAGGAGTAACTCATCTATCTTCTAGACATGGTGAGGTTACTTGATTTTTCCATTGTGAGATCTTTGACATACCCTTTTGAGATGGTACCTCTTTTGGGTTCACATTCTCGGATCATATCTCAATTTCTTTTAATGATCGAATGCTCATTTGAGCTTAATGAGGATATGATGTAACTCAAATCTTGGTAAAACTGTTTCTTTTAAAAATTTACTTTATTTATAATGGAAAAACAAACTAATCTTAGTTTTAATTAATAAAAGAAACTAATCATAATCCTAATAAACCAAAGAAACTAATCCTTGTACCTTTTTTTCAAGAAGAGTTCAAAGATGGAACTCAAATCTGGTAAAGGCTAAATTAGGACCAGGCTGCAGCATTCCTCTTTGCCATATCCAAAGTGTCTAACCAGCTCCTTTGCTTGTAGTGAAAAATGCCCTTAAACTTTCAAAAAGAGTTCAAAGTTATCTTTACCATTAGTTTTGGATGGAAACCGTTAAAGTTTTGTTTCAGAAATACCTCTGAAATGTTGAAAAGTTTCATAAATAGCCTTAAACTTCAAAAAAAGTTTTTAAAAAATACTGCAATTAATCCAAATTTTACACCAAATTTCTTTAACACACAAAATAAAAACCAAAATTTTAAGTTAAAACCATAGTTTAAATTTACATCAATATGTTGATAATTCTATTGATATTTTCATATTTACATAGATTCGATATCGATAGAAGAAGTGAATCAATATTTCCATTACATCGTAGAAAAATCCAAGGATCACAAAAATTAAACAGAAAATGACACTAATATAAATATAATATAAATAATAGACAAGTTTACTTATTTGAAACTAATAAAACATTTATTGACTAATTTAAATTTATTTGAGTTTTTTGTTTTTATAATTTTTCCAGAAATATCCATCTAAATCGGAATTTCTGTAAAATTAAGACTGATATATCCATCAACATCGATATTCTAAATCTTGGTTAAAACATAAAATTCCGCAAAATCTGATGTAAATCATGTAATTAGAAAAGCTGTTAAACAGTCTGTTGATAAACTGTTAAAAAGACTGTTATAAACTGATTAGTTATTCAGCTGCCTAACCACTTGTAACTACCCCTAATAACTACTCAAAATTCATCTATAAATACATACTCTCTCAGCAATTGAAGGCAGAGAGTTCCTTGATAAAAATTACCATTGGATCTACACCAAATTTGGTATTAGAGCGACCCCAATCCTCGGACGGATGGCCGGCCGAAGAGAAGGAATCCCTGCCTCGGGGGACAACCGTGAGCAAGAAGAGGTGGAAGAGAACGCCGCCCTCTCTCCAAGGACATCCACAGTGTGCTTCCTGGCCGTCGAAGACTCCTTGGGAGATTTACACGAGAAGTTCGATAGAGTGATGGATACTTTGAAGACATTGACTCGAAGGATGGACGGACTACCGGCTCTGGCAAGAATTGAAGCCAACGCAAATAATGACCAGAATGATGGAAACAGAGGAGGCCGACGAGCTCGAAGGAATTTCAGAAACTTGCCCAATCAAAGAAATGACCAAAGAAAGAGGCCAATGGAGAATCCACTGCGATATGCCGACAATGATTCAATGGAGGAATATGAAGCTTGGCAAAATGGGCAAGAATGTGATTCTTCCAGCAGTGATGAGCAAGGAAATATTTGGAATGATAATAGAGATATGCAAATGAGACAAGTTTATAGAGGACATGAAGCACAAAGGGAAGTTCATCATGATTATAAGATGAAAATTGATCTTCCAACCTATAAGGGTAAGCATGATCTTGAATCTTTTTTGGATTGGATTGAAAACACTGAAAATTTCTTCAATTATATGGATACTTTCGATAGAAAGAAGGTGCACCTAGTGGCTCTAAAGTTACGTGGAGGAGCTTCGGCATGGTGGGATCAACTTGAAATAAACAGACAAAGGTATGGCAAGCCACCTATTTGTTCATGGGAGAAGATGAAAAAACTTATGAAGGCACGCTTTCTACCTCCAAATTATGAACAAACCTTGTACAACCAGTACCAAAATTGTCGCCAAGGAAGCAAATCAGTAGCAGAATACATTAAAGAATTTCACAAGCTAAGTGCTAGAACCAATCTGAGTGAGAATAAACAACATCAGGTTGCATGGTTCATTGGTGGCCTAAGGTTCGATGTAAAGGAGAAGGTAAAGTTGCAGCCATTTCGTTTTTTTATCTGAAGCTATTTCTCTTGCAGAAACTGTAGAAGAAATGATGGCTGCAAGATTGAGGAATACTAATAGAAAGACTACGTGGGAAACGGATTTTTCCAAGAAGCAATCTTACAGTAATAAAACAAATGAGCAGCCTTCAACATCTGTTGCAGAAAAAAGCAAAGATGTTGAAGCACAGGAGGCAACCAAGAAGAAAGAAAACGCAGGCAAGGGAAAGGTTCAGAATAATTACAATCGACCATCATTAGGCAAGTGTTTTAGGTGTGACCAAACTAGTTATTTATCTAATACTTGTCCTCAACGAAAGACGATAGCTTTGGCTGAAGAAGAGTATGATTCAGCAAGGGATGACAGCAAAACAGTGGAAGAAGAAACCAAGTTAATTGAAGCTGATGATGCGTTATACAAAGAGTCCTAATTGCCCCTAAAGAAGAAACCAATCCTCAGCGCCACTGTTTGTTCAAAACCAGATGCACGATCAATGGGAAGGTGTGTGACGTGATTATTGATAGCGGAAGCAGTGAGAATTTCATAGCGAAGACGCTTGTAACTACTCTAAATCTGAAGGCAGAAACACATCCTAATCCCTTCAAGATTGGTTGGGTAAACAAGGGTGGAGAAACTTTAGTGAGTGAAATTTGCACCGTGCCACTTTCCATTGGAAGTGGATACAAAGATCAAATTATTTGTGATGTAATAGACATGGACGTATGTCATTTGCTCCTAGGAAGACCATGGCAACACGACACTCAAACCTTGCATAAGGGGAGAGAAAATACCTATGAGTTCTATTGGATGGGGAAGAAGATTGTTCTACTTCCTCTATCAAAAAATAATGGAGCAAAGCACATGAAGACTAAGGGGCAGCTATTTACCACCGTCGGTGGAAAGAAATTGATCAGTGAAAGAGAAAGAGACATCCTAAGGCTGGTTGTTGTTGATAAGTCCATAGGAGAACAACGGGGAATTATGGAACCTGAGTTACAGCAATTACTTGCTGAATTTCCTCACTTGAAAAAAGAACCACATGGCTTACCACGTTTACGAGATATTCAGCACCAAATAGACTTGATTCCTGAGCATCTTTGCCGAATCTGGCCCACTATCGAATGAATCCTCATGAATATCAGATTCTTCATAAAAATATTGAAGAATTGTTGAAGAAAGGACACATTAAGCCAAGTCTAAGCCCCTGTGCAGTACCAGCTCTACTTACACCTAAGAAAGATGGAAGTTGGAGGATGTGTGTAGAAAGCAGAGCAATTAATCGAATAACTGTAAAATACAGGTTCCCTATTCCTCGAATTGGTGATCTCTTAGATTAATTGGGTAAGGCTAATATCTTTTCAAAGATTGATCTAAAAAGTGGCTACCATCAAATACGAATTAGACCAGGAGATGAATGGAAAACAGCATTTAAAACTAACGAGGGCTTGTTTGAATGGATGGTTATGCCATTTGGATTATCTAACGCACCCAGCACCTTCATGAGATTGATGAATCAGGTGCTCCATCCTTTCCTCAATAAATTTATAAGAGTTTACTTCGATGATATACTTGTTTACAGCAGTAGAAAGGATGAACACATGCTGCATCTCAGAAAACTGTTTCAAGTGCTGACCGAAACAGAATTGTATATCAATTAGAAAAAATGAAAAAATGCATCTTTCTAAAGGAAGAATTTTCTTTCCTTGGGTTCATCATTAAAGAAGGGAAGATTAGTATGGAGCCTAAGAAAATTGAAGCAATTAGAACTTGGCCAATCCTAGCTTCTATCAAAGAAATCCAAGCCTTTCTTGGATTAGCTTCTTTTTACAGGAAGTTCATAAAGAATTTCAGTTCTATCGTTGCTTCACTTACCGATTGCTTAAAGAAGTTGTAGTAGATGCTTGTGGCATGGAAATAGGAGCTGTTCTATCTCAAAAAGGACACCCTATTGAATATTTTAGTGAAAAGCTCAACATATCTAGACAATCATGGAGCACATATGAGCAGGAATTGTAAGCCCTTATCCGAGCATTAAAACAGTGGGAGCATTACCTACTGTCTAGAGAATTTTTCCTCTTAACCGATCACTTTTCACTAAAATATCTTCACTCCCAAAAAAGCATCAGCAGAATGCACGCTCGATGGACCTTCTTCCTATAGAGATTTGATTTTGTTATCAAACCTCAGGCTGGAAAAGAAAACAAGGTGACTGACGCCCTTAGTAGAAAGAATTCCCTTCTTACATTGCTATCTTCAGAAATCAAAGCCTTTAAACATCTCCCTGGTCTTTATAAAGAAGACGTTGACTTTGCAGAAACTTGGTACAAATGCAACAACTACCTAAAGGCTAATGATTACCATATTGTAGAGGGATTTCTCTTTAAAGGAGAACAACTATGCATACCGCACACCTCCTTACGAGAAGCATTACTTAAAGAAGCTCATTCAGGAGGCTTATCCGGCCACTTTGGCCAAGATAAAACGTATGATTTAGTATCCAAAAGATACTATTGGCCACATCTAAGAAGGGATTCCAATAATTTTGTCAAGAGATGCTCCATTTGTCAAAAAGCAAAGGGATCAAGCACTAATGCCGGCCTATACTGCCCGTTACCTATCCCAAAATCCATATAGGAAGATCTTTCCATTGATTTTGTGCTTGGCTTCCCTAAGACTCAAAGAACCTATGACTCTGTGATGGTTGTAGTAGACCAGTTCAGTAAAATTACCCATTTTGTTGCTTGTAAAAAAACGAACGATGTATATATATTGCAAATCTCTTCTTTAGAGAGATAGTACGATTACATGGGATTCCTAAGACAATTCTTAAGTCATTTTTGGAGAATCTTATGGAGGAAGCTTGATACCACTCTCAAATATAGCACCATTGCTCATCCTCAAACAGACGGCCAAACAGAGGTGACTAACTGAACATTAGGGAATCTCATAAGATGCCTTAGAGGGTCTAAGCCTAAGCAATGGGATTTATCACTAGCACAAGCAGAGTTCGCATTAAACAACATGAGAAACCGGTCAGCAAACAAATGCCCCTTTGAAATAGTCTATACTAAACAGCCAAGGTTGACCGACCTTGCTTCCCTCCCTACAACAGTAGACATTAATCAAGAAGCTGAAAGTATGGCAGAGAAACTTGAACAACTACACAAGGAAGTCACCGATCACCTCATGAAAACTACAGATTCCTATAAGAAGGCAGCTGATATGAAAAGAAGGCAAGCTAAATTTGCTAAGGGAGACCTAGTAATGGTGCACCTAAAGAAGAGTAGATTCCCATCCGGCACTTATAACAAATAGAAAGATAGACAGATCGGCCCAGTACGAATCCTAGAAAAATATGGAGAGAACGCTTTCAAAGTGGAACTACCACTAGGTATGAATATACACCCAGGGTTTAACATTGCCAATTTAAAGCCTTATTATGCACCGGACGAGTTCAAGCTTGCACACTAATGGACTTCGAGACAAGTCCATAATAAGGGGTGGAATGATGTAAATAATGTAATTAGAAAAGCTGTTAAACAGCCTATTAAACAGTCTGTTGATAAACTGTTAAAAAGACTGTTTTAAGTTGTTAGAAAAGACTGTTAAAGAAGCTAACTAATCAGCTGTAACTGATTAGTTATTCAGCTGCCTAACCACTTGTAACTACCCCTAATAACTACTCAAAATTCATCTATAAGTACATACTCTCTCACCAATTGAAGGCAGAGAGTTCTTTGATAAAAATTACCATTGGATCTACACCAAAATCTCACGAAATTCCAAAATAAAAATTTATCTATAGAACTTACTAAAACAATGATTAGCGAAATTAAAAAAAAATATCTCATGCTGATAGATCTATCAGAATATCACTCTGTGTTAATAGCCAAATAAATTTAAAACTATGGTTTTAACTTGAAATTTTTGTTGGTGAGAAAATTGGTGCAAAATTATGATCAATAAGAGTACTTTTTAACTTCTTTAAGCTCAAGGGTATTTATGAAACTTTTCAATAGTTCAGAGGTATTTTTGAAACAAAACTTTAATAGATTTCATTCAAAACAAACAATAAGGGTATTTTTTAACCCTTTTTGAAAGTTTTAGGGCATTTTTTAGATGTTGAAAGTTTAAGAGTATTTTTTGACACAAATTACAAAGTTTAGGAACATTTTTTTGTAATTTAACCAATTGATTAAGAATTTGACCTTAATATCCTATTCCTAGTACATCATTCTATCCCTCCCAAAAAAACTTGTCTTCAAGTTTTAAAACGAAAATGAAGATAAAAATAAAAGGTAAGTCGTTTTAACGGAAACAACTCTGAAAAACTAATATCAACAGCATCCAAATTTCACAAGTCAATCCAAGATTTGTCTTCTGAAACAGAATAAATTTTTCAGCAAAATCACCATAGTTTTATCCAAGAATTATGTTGTTCAAGAGATCCATTGCCGGCATAACCAAGTCTCACATTGCTTCATCATCTTCTCCTTCTTTCTTTGTCGAGTCTATCAGTTCAACTATCTAAGCCTTGCCAGCGATTTTGCTAGAATACTTGCATTTCAATTCCAAACATGGCATTTCCCAAGTTGCTTCGCAATCAACTGGAATTAAGTTTTCAAGTTTATTCCTCGAGTATTCTCTTCTTTACCTCTTCAACAGCTTCAATTTTGACATCTCTTATGTTGTGGAGAGATTCATGGGTCGGGTCACTTTCCTCCATTTTCGACATTGATTTCCTTTCTAGTTTGTCTCACAGTCTTCAATTTAAAAGTACTTTTATCTATTTCGTTCCCACAAGTTATTTCTTCTTTAATCGGCTTATCATATTCTTCAACATGAATCCCAATTTGCTTGTCTTTACCGATGGTTTTCGCTTCAGCATCAAGAATTTTGATCATGATGTCTTCTTCTTTTGAAATTTTGTGTGGGCTCCTTGATCTTTGTTCATTGTTTTCTTCCTTGCAGTGAATTTCTTGAATTGCATCATTTTTAAGTTCTTTGCAAATGTTTTGAAGACTGATCCACGTTTTGAGTTATCTTTTTTAAGTTCTTGCATATTTCTCCATAACAAAAATAATAATTTTTGTCCAAACTGTAGTAGTTCTTCTATAAAATCTCATGCTTGCGAAATCTTGATAAATGTTTAGTTTTTTTCTCTCTTTTTTTTTTTTAATTTTAAGGGCTCCCCCTCGGTAGATGTGTGTTGTTCGGCAATGAACACAACTCACAAAGCTCCCTCTTGTGATCGGCGTCATGAAGAGTGTCTCGATTTTCCACTGATGGCCAGTCAGCATTTTGGCTCAGATGGCTGCTTTGATACCAAAATTGATGTATACCAAATGACAGAATTTTATTAATGTTTAAAAGTTGTGAATACAAGAGAAGTACACTATTTATAATTGAAAAGCAAACTAATTCTAGTCCTAATTAATAAAAGAAACTAATCATAATCCTAATTAATAAAAGAAACTAATCTTAATCCTAATTAATAAAAGAAACTAATCCTAATCCTAATAAATCAAAGAAACTAAAGTCCTAATAACTTAAAAATTTAACCATAATACTCTATTCCTTCTACATCAGGATACTATATTAGATAACATTGGATTTTATCTTAAACCAATTGGCAATGAAAGGAGTAAGTCATTATCCTATAAACTGAGGTCTTTAGATTTTTACAACATGGGATCCCTAACATATATAAATAATTTTGAGTAAAGAGGAAAGAACTCTTCTTGGTTTTCTTTTTCCTACTATTCTGAGTATATTGTAGAAAATGAACCAACCAAATAGGTATTGACTGTCTCAGTCTTTCTGGGAGAGCAGACTCCTGATTGATTTTTAGTGGAAAATAGATTTGAGGTGTGTGTTGTCAGAGTTCTTGTCTCTTTTTTTTTTTTTTTTTTTTTTTTTTTTTTTTTTGAAATGGAAACGTATATTTCCAATCAAGAGGTGAAAAGACTAATGCTCAAAATACGAGATACTATATAAAACACCAAATGCAATACCAACCAAATCAAGCATAAATATAAAACATTCAAATAAAGCAAATACAAACACAAGAAAACATTAGGCTGGAAAAATAATTGCTCTCCAATTGAAGCATAGATCTTGGATGGAAAAATATGCAAAAGACTTAGAACGAGTTCCCCTGGAGGAAGCATTGATCTGACGAACTTCAAAACAATCCATCCAAGCAAGAGATTTATTGAAAGATCTTTTGTCAAACCAAAATGCAATTCTATTACCACAACCAAGCTTAAAAATAGCTAAAGCTTGAACTCTTAACCATGATCGGAAATATTTATCCAAGGGCTACGTAAACAGTAAACTCTGACTAAACTTACTATCCTTGTGACAATTGAAAGTACTTCTACCGTGGATACTTTGGACAACTTGGCACCAGAATATCTTATCTAAAAGCATAATAAGTTTCAAGTGCTTATCATTCCGAATACTCGGTAGAAAATGACAAACCAAATTGCTTTTGCCTGGAGTGTCTCAGTCCTTTTAGGAATATGGGAATGTATTGAATTTTCATGAAAAATGGATTTAGGGTTTATGTTGCTGGAGCTTTTGCTTATTCTAATTGGTAATAAGTTCAAGATCAGTAACAGATGTGGATTTTTTCAAACATATGGGGCTCTCTGAACTAAAATATTTTTCATTAGAAAGGTGGAGGGAGTTCAGTTTTATCATTAGATAAAAGATCATCTCATTGAATGTTAGGACCTGGAACAGATAATTCCAAATTTGAGAAAAAAACCTTGCCTTCACTGTACAAGGACAATCTAACAAGAAAATGGACAGCCTATTCCTAATGGTGAACGGTAGTTGTAGATGAACAATCAAATCTAAGGAAAAAATGCCTCCTCCAAAACTTAAAAGACAAATGAATTTGGGTGGAAACTCAAACATATTTGACAGTACTTGACAAAAAATGGCATATGGCACTTCCCTCCGAAAATATCACAATCTTATGAGCGAACAAATAGACTAGGACCGTTAATTTTTTAATAGCATGTAGGGGTTAGGTCTTCTCTTACTCCATCTTTGATATTGTCGATATCTGAAAGCTTAAATGGATGGGTTACAGTAAATATGTTATATCAGTACCTTTAACATTCTCCCCAGATGTGGGTTCAAAAAGTTATGAAAAAGATCTACGAGTGAAAATAAATAGTAGTTAAGAAATAAACTATAATATAGGAATTTAAACCCAAGGCCAATAAGATTTGTACAGCATGCACTATTTGGAACCTCCTGATCTTGGCTCTCCTCTCTTCCACTTCCATCTCTCTTTCCTCTCTGTCAAAGCCTTCGTCCAGTTATCTAGAGGAATTGAAGTTTAGGGGTATTACTTTTATCTACTTCTCTTGTCATCCCACCTTATTTCTTTCTTTACGAAAAAAATATTGTCTTCCAATACTTTTCCACGGAAAGAGAGAAGATGTTGAGAAAGGGAGCCAAATCCATGACTGGCAAACAAGATATTGAGGAAATCAAGAGATTGGTTGTTGGATTTGGGCCCAAATTGAAGGAATTAAAGGTTTGGAGCATGGTGGGAGAGTGATTATTGGAAAAGGTTTCAAGCAGGAAGAAATCAGGGGGAAGGAGGTAGCCGGTTTTTTCCAATCCAAAATTGAAGAGTATGTTCATCCCAGTCTGTGAGGGGTTGTTGAGGCAGTCATCAGGGGAGGCAGGAGGAAAGGAGGTTGTCAGGTGCCACAGGGCTGGAGCTATGGGAGAGATCGATGGTGTGTGTGTGGCAGTGGCAGTGAGACTGTGGAAGACTGGTGGGAGTGGGTTTTTTTTTCCTCTTTGGAATGTTGCACATTTTTTATTTTCCTTGCTTGTCTTTTAATTGATTCTCATATCTTTTTTTATTGTTCTGTTGTGCTGTGGTGAGGCAATTTTTGTGGACCAGAGTTTTGATCTAGGAAAATAAGCAATGCAGCGGCAATAATAATCCAAAAGAGGAATGTTTGGCTTGGCTTACTGTAATTTATTCTTTATGACTGCAGATGATGCTATATGGTGGAATTTTCGGTTGCTTGTCCTCCATTCTCTCAATATCAGCATTTCTGAGCTACAAATCTCCATTTATTTATCCAAAAGATGAGGTCCAATTGTCTTTGGTTACTGAATTGCTTGATGTTCTCCTAACTTGTCTGTTCAACATCAACTGTCAATATAAATTAAAATTCACAAAATAAATATTAGTCTTTTAATACTTTTCAGAGGCAGAATGTTGAACGAGCTAAATTGGCTCTTTTGTCTGATGAGGGAAACGGTTTGGGTGAGTCATGTGGCAATGACAAGCAATCTGACCACCTGATTATGGTGAATGCATACAAGAAATGGGAAAAAGTTTTGCATCAGGTTAGATATCTTGTACTCTGTCCTTCATACGTAAAATCTCGTGTCAACTCTGCTCATTCAACCTCAACTTCAAAGGATAGTGATGAAGTTAAAATTGACAATAATTTTTCTTTTTCTTTTTGGCTTTGATGGTGATGCAAATTTGTTGATTACTACAAGAAATTGAAGTAATCCACGGTTTATAAGTTTTTTGTTCATTCGGGAGAATAGAACCCCAGTTATAAGCTAAGAGTAGATCTCTTAGCGGGTTTTCAGCATTTTTTGTATATCTGAGGCTCCGAGCAAAATACTGCTTTCCTGTTCTTCAATTTATATCTCCACATTGATTGATATTATCTCATGAGATCTTTATTTTTGCAGAAAGGAGCTAAAGCTGCACAGCAGTTCTGCAAATCATATTTCTTAAGCAGTTCGGTTATGCACATGATAAGGTACAATCTTTCACTGGTGATCTTTGACAATTACTTGAATCTGGTTGGTTGAACCGCAAACGTGTCAGTGGTTTTTATTTTCTATTTTTTTTCCTTCCTTTTTGCTCAATGCTTTCACATATTTTCAGGGACATGAGGGTACAGTTTGGGACATTGTTAGCAGACATTGGGCTTGTTGATCTTCCTAAAAGATCTCGTGTAAGTTATTTTAGGTGGCCACCTGGTGTACACCAAAGTCTCGGAGAATACTTGAATTCAATTATGGTTGATGATCTATCTAAATACAAACTGAACCATCCTTTAAATACGATCTCTGAACCACAAGCTGAAAAACAATCAGCTTTAACTACTAAAACAGCCAACTAAAACGAACTATCAAAGCTTTCTAAAAGCCAACAAATAAAGCAAAGAACTGATACATGTGAAAATCCCAAAAAAGCCCGTACATCACCCCATAATTGAAAATGTTTACCTAGAAATTGTGTGCAAGAACCTTTTAAATCAAACAAAAGAAATTGACAAAATGTAATTTATGAAAATATGGTCATTGGCTTTTGAGAAAAGTTTGTTTCTTGTTTCAAAAATTTTGCATCATGTTATACATATTGTTGAGGTACCACATTGAAATAATCAAGATCTTTATAAGATATAAATTAGTTTCCAATTGATTTTGAGATGGAACCTGGATAGTGTATTGTTCTTAGCTTCCTTGACATTCTTTAACAAATCTTTAATGATCTTTTCTTCTTTATTTATTATCTTTATTTGTTCTTAGTTGGGCTTTCATTTTATGTCTCCCGTAAGATTCCACAACCTTGGTTTGAACTCTTGATCTTTTTTTTTCTCTTTTTGATAGAAACAACTTTCATCGAGCAAAAATGACAAAATGCCCGGCATATGATGAGAGTGCTAAGGGGGTGTCAATCTAGTTGAAATGTCCAAATGCACCCCTTGATCATATTTTATCTCTTGTTGTTTTGCTCTTTTTATAAATCTTTTGTACTTTGAGTTTTATTGTTATCAATAAAGAGGCCGGTTTCCTTTAAAAAAAAATACAAAGATATACAAAAGAAAAAAAGAAAAAAAAACCCAACCCAATGAAGCACCCCACCTATAGAAAGGGGTTCCAACAAATTAAAATGTTTCCTAAGAAATAGTTACAAAAGGTCTTCAAAATCAAAGCCTAAATGGACACATGAAATCTAATAAAATCCCAAAACGCACTACGGTCCCTCTCTCTACTACCACACTGATCATTCCTTTCTCCCAAACATCTCAAATCACAGCGCACACCCCAGCAAGCCATAAAATACACCATTTTTCTCTAAAGGGCGGATGGAGGAGGAACTCCTCGATCGTAACACGAACACTCCTTTGGCCAACAAAAATAGAGTCGAACTCCTGCAGAAAGGAGTTCCACACAGCACGCTCATGTTGGCAATCCCAAAAGAGATTGTCAAGATCTTCCTTTGCCTTCTGACAAAGAAAACAGGAAAAAGGTCCAACAAGAAGAGTCATGCTCTTAACAAGCCTATCAATAGTGTTAATCCAACCAAGTAAGACTTGCCTAATAAAGAACCTAGCTTTTTTAGGAACCTTAATCCTGCAGACCACATCGAAAACAAATTCCCTAAAGAGGGAGGGATCCCGAAGTAAACTAAACAAAGATTGACACGTAAAACCTAACAGGACTTGAAACTCGAATCCCTTCTCCCCTCCCTAAAACTGCATCCTTCAAGCAAGAAAAAAGAGAGGTGTTCTGAAAAATGGCTAATGGGATGATGGGGTTTGCACTAGAGATGATAAAGTGATTGAGGAGAAGATAGTTAGATCTTACACTAGCCTTTATAGTCTGAAGCCCTTTGTGGAAGGTGTTGATTGGAGCCCTATATCGACTAGGCAACGGGTGAGCATCAACACCCGAAAAAACCGATCTGAACGACCAAAACCAAATGAACCGATACCTGATGGTCGGTTTTATGCAAAATACGGTCGGTGATCGGTTTAAGGAAGATGTTTCGAAAAACCGACCAAAACCGATCGAAATTTTATCGGAGGATGACCAAACCCAGCCAAACTTATATATATATATATATATATATAAATGTAATACAAATCTTATTTAATAATTATGAATTCTGGCTGGCCCAAGTTATTACAAATACATAATTCATGAGTCCAAAAGCCCAGCCCACTGCCCACATTACTTTTGTTTTTTATTTTTTTCCCCAATGAATGAAGTAAAAAATTAAAAATTACAGACTTCCAGTAGCCCGCACTCCACACCCTTTCGTCTTCTTCCTTCACGTCTTCATCAACAAGCAACTGACTGTTGTCCCCGGCTGCCGCTCCCCTCCGTCCACCGTCGTCCATCGACTTCCCTCCCTCCACTTCCTTTTGGCTAGAAAACCGAACCGACCAGCGGCTCGGTCGATCGGCAGTCAGTTGAACCCATTATAAACCGACTACGTCAGTTTTCGGCGGTGGTTTTTGTACAAAACCGCCCCCGCCCGACCGATGATCGCCCCTAGGCTAGGGAGGATGAGGAGTTGGTGGTTTCGTTCACCTTGAATAAGTTAAAAATAGCTATCTTTAGTTGTGATGGGAACAAATTCTCAGGTGCTGTTGGCTTTTCTATGGCCTTCTTTCTAGATAACTGGAATCTTGAAGGTGATTTGGAAAAGGTGTTTACAGAGTTTTTTTAGAGTGGTATTTTGAACAAGTCATTGTTGGAGACTTTTGTGTGTTTGATTCCCAAGAAGAACCAATAAGGTTAAGGAGTTTCCTCCTATTATTCTCATTACCAATGTCTTCGTGATTTTGGCCAAGGTTTTTTCTAATAGACTAAGGAAAGTGATGGCTACTACCATTTCTAAGGCCTAAGGTGCTTTTTCGGCTGGGAGGCAGATCCTGGATCATGCCGTCATGGTTAATGAAGCCATTGAGGAGAATACGTCAAGGAAGGAGGGAGTGGTTTTGAAACTAGACTTTGAGAAGGCTTAGGACCATGTGGATTGGGATTTTTTGGATAGAGTGATAACGAAAAAAGGCTCCGGATATAAGTGGAGGATGTGGATATGGGGTGTATTAGTGATGTGAAGTATTCTATTCTTATCAATGGTGCCTCGAAAGGGTCGGTCCAAGCTTCTTGGGGTTTGAGACAAGTGGACCCTTTATTATCTTTCCTTTTTAAAGGCCCCTAGCTTGGTTTGCAAGATTATTAAGAAGTATACGAAAGATTTTTTTGGTAAGGGGTGGACGAAGGTTTGGGTACTCATTTGGTTAGTTGGGAGGCAGTGGGGCATTATGTTGACACCTCCATAGCATCCTCATCATATCCAAAAAACAGCATCGGATAATTGTGAGTAAGCATGGCAACAGCATCGGATAATTGTGAGTAAGCATGGCACCATTCTTCTTCTTCTTAGGGTCCACTTCTTCTTCTTAGGGTCCACTTCTTCTTCGTGGTCAGATGCTACGACCTATTGAAAACTGCAACAGTTAGATTTTCAAGTTCTGAAATGTCATTATTTAATAGTTTCAGTTTCTGTACACAAGATAAAATATTCTTCTCATCTTAGTTTGATAGAACAACGAAGGAGGACCTTGACACCTGGTTTTCAGATTCATCCCAACCATTCAACGTGTACTCGGATCATCCATCAATTGTAAAGGTAACTACTTATGTCCTTTAGTTGGAACTTTTGAAAAGATTTGAAATTCTTTCTCCACTTGACTTTTTAAGGATAACTCATACTTTATCTCTATGCTTCTTTTTGTTGAGCTTTATATATTTTATGCAAGGTTTAAAATGTCGATGTTAATAGAAATATTGAGGTCTATTTTATGAAATATTGATGGAAGTGTCGATAAACTATCAGGGCGTGTTTGGGGTGGGGTTTTAGAGGGAAAAGGATTAGGAAATTGGGCCAAACCGTGTTTGGCCCAAGGAATATGATAAATAATCCTAATCCCTAAATAACCCTATCTTATTCTATTATTATTTTTTAAATTACTACAATCATAATCCTTCCCCCAAACACATATTACTATAACACTACTATCATAATCTCTCCCCCAAACACATACTATTATAATACTACCTTTTATATTCTTTCCCCCAAACACATATTATCATAACACTAGGATTATCATAATCCTAGGATTATTATAATCCTTTTCCCCCATAACTCTTTCCCTCCCCCAAACGCACCCTCAATGTTGATGTAAATTTCTAGAGAAATTATAAAAACAAAAAGTAGTAGCAAATAAGTATTTTACAACTTTTAAAGAAGTTAAGATACTTATTATTTATATTATATTCATGAGCGTCATGATGCTTTCCTCGTATGTTCTATCATTTTTTTACAATATAATGTCAATTCGTCTCGTTTCAATGTTGAACCCATGGACATGTGAAAAAGTATTGATGAAAATGTTGACATGTTCACAGAAACTTAATATCGTAATTGTGTTTTAGCAATATTTTTATTTGTTTACGTCAATCTAAGAGAACTAAAATTATTAAGATATTTTATGTGGAAATTGTGCCTTTTCTAAAATTTCATATCTTGCTCGTGTTCATATCTTTCAACATTTTTTTCTGGCCAGAAGAAAATCAAATTTCATCTTTGGGATATCATTAGACATCTTTGGGATATCATTAGACAATGTATTGAGATAGATTTCTTCTCAACCATTATGTTTAATGTGTTGGTAAAGATGCAGAATGGGTGTTCTTGTCTGAACCGTCTAGTTTTGTGTAGGCTTCCTAGATGCTACTGTTCATTGTAACAGTGGGCACTTTGTTTTTGTTGATTATTTACGGCTGTGTTGTATTTATTATGTTCATCCTTGAGAATAAAGAACCTCTATAGATCGAAAATAATGTCAGATATAAGTTTTAGGATTTGTTATTTTCTGGGAAAAAGATCTAAATACTTCTGCAGGCAGTATTATGTGCAGGACTATATCCCAACATAGCTGCTGGTGAGGAAGGAATTACTGAAGCAGCTCTTAATAGCCTTGGGCGATCGTCTGGTCCTGCTACCACAGTCCGTCCAGTGTTGTATGATGGTAGAAGAGAAGTATATATACACCCTTCTTCGGTCAACAGCAACCTAAAAGCATTTCAGTACCCCTTCCATGTGTTCCTTGAAAAGGTTCGTGACTCTTGTTTGATTTGAAGTATGTTCAATATTTAGAAATGATTGATAGCAGTCACCAAACTGGGCACCTCTTATTATCTCTCTTTTTTTTTTTTTTTCCTTCTTAAAAAAATTTCCAATTCTTAAAATAAGAATAAGGAAAAAGAGAGGGTCAAGTGGTAAGAAATGAGACATTGTCTAAATAACTAACCAAGACGTCATGTGTTCAATCCATGGTGGTCACCTACCTAGGAATTAATTTCCTACGAATTTTCTTGGCACCCAAATATTGTAGGATCAGATAAGTCATCCTGTGAGATTAGTTGAAGTACACGTAAGTTGGCTTATATCAAAATTAAAAAAAAAAACTGAACTTTCCTTCGAACGATTGAATAATAGTTATTTCTTTTCTTGCGCATGAGCCCATGACTGTTTCCTGGATGAACAAATTTGCAGGTAGAAACCAATAAAGTCTTTATCCGGGATACTTCGGTTGTTTCTCCCTACTCCATCTTATTATTTGGCGGGTCCATTAATATTCAGCATCAGGTATTGTTTCCATGCAACTTAAAAGTGTACTTTGTTTGCTTTTAGCTAATACAATGCAGCATAGTCGTCTTTCATTGTCCTAGTATTAAAGTTAGGATAATTCCTGGTTGTGTCACTACGATATCGCATAAATCCATGATATGACCCAAGTTAATTTCTCAGGATAAATTGATTGTAATCAAAATTAGAAATGGAAATTAACAGAAAGTAATATTATTATAAGGAAGTCAACTATAATATCTCAAGCACGTCGAGAGGCACATGCCTCTCCCACTAACTGTTCCTGAAAGATAACACTTGAAGGCAAAAGTTTCCCAACAACGAGCCTTTGAGATTGCTATTGAAGAAGTTTAAAGTTCTCGTTCAACTAGCCATTGGTCTCCATCAGGCAATATGTGACATCAAATTGATTTCATATTTTAGGCCCGAGTATAATTTACTAAAGGTGACTTTTAGTGAAGTCTCAGCCATGTTGCTGTCCCAACACTCATAACCCAAAAGGAAAGAATCTTCTGCACTCGCACCGACAGCATGCAATTCATACTATTACAGTTCAAATATCAATTTCCTTATCCTCCTGACTAATTGTGCAGAGCCTAAGTATTTCCAAAATTGATCCCTCATGTGTCGACCATCATTCATATTAAAATCTGTTCTAGGGATGAGGGGAAGACAAGTGAAAGGATACCATGTGAATATTCATTTCAATGCTTGACCTGTTCTTTTGTCTAATGCTTAGAATACTTGTGCGATTAATGAATTAGGTTGAAAAGCCTTCAATACTTTGGTTGCAGTTGGTTTTGATTGCATTTTACGTACAGTAGATTGGCAGATACATATTTATCACATTTATGACGAGCACTTACAAAATTAACCTTTCGCATCTTTCAAGAAACTGAAATACCCTTCAACTCTTCTTTTAACTCTTCTTGTGGTTTCATGTTTTTTTGCTTCAGAGTGGAATCGTCATTATAGACGGTTGGTTGAAATTGACTGCACCGGCGCAAATTGCTGTACTCTTTAAAGAACTTAGGTTGACCCTCCATTCTATTCTGAAGGAACTTATTAGAAGACCAGAGGTACCTTCAATCTACCCTTGCTCTTTTATCTTCATGTGAAATGATTTCCTCATGACTCTAGTTTTCTTGCTTCAAAAATGCCACGCTCTTGTATGTTTATTCCATGTTAAGACTTCCTGAATTTATCTTGAGAAATTGGCAAAGTAGCACACTTTTGGTCTTACATTTTAAAAGTAACACTTTTAAAATCTCGTAAATTTGTTTTTCTCGGTCAATTTCGGCCGACCTCGACCTCGACCTCGAGATTCTTTTCAAGTTTTAAAAAATTGTCTCAACATCATTTATCGGTGTCATTCTTAAAATTAATAACAAGGATCGAGAAATGATGTTGAAACGATGTTTTAAAATTTGAAAAGAACTTTAGTGTCGAGGTTGGCCGAAAATTGACGGAGGAAAACAAATTTACAAGTTTTTTAAAAGTGTGCTACTTTTGAAATGTAAAACAAAAAATGTACTACTTTTACTAATTACCCATTTATCTTATCACTCTTTCAGAAAGCAAAATAGAAACCGTCCTGTTTCATGGGTAAGCTGTAGGGTCATTTTTAGGAAACCAAATAATGAGATATTTAGACCCGGTTGTTACTTCAGTTTTCTATTTTTAAATGTATGTTTGCTTTGTCCCCCTAATTTTTTTAACATTTAAGTTCTGAAAAAAAAAGTTTATTATTTTTGGTTTGCAAAAATTAACTTGGTTTTTAAAAATATTGGTAGTCAACAAATGGCAAAATGGTCAAAATTACAATTACAAATTTAATTTGGTTGTGTTTATTTGGTATCTTGAACTTTTAAAATTACAAATAAAGTATTGCAAATGATCAAATATTTCAAAATTCACATATTTACTAAGTACAAAAATAAAGTCTATGGTAAAATTAGACACAAAATTTAAACGATAGATCAATTAATTCTTAAAAATGTTAAAATTGTTAGGTCCTATTAGACACAATTAAAATTTCAATATTAACACAAAAATTGTAGGTCTAGGGACCTATTAGACCCTTGATAGTATGGGGACCAATTAGACTCACCTCAAAATTTAAGCTAACAAATTAATGAAACTTAAGGGGTTGTTTAGGGAGTTAGTTTGTTCATGGAGTTAGAATTCAATCAGGATTAATAAAAATCAGAAGAGCACTAGAAAGCATGAATAATAGAAGATAAAACGGAAATGAGATCGTGAAACGTAAAAAACGACGAGGAAGAGAGTTGAGTTGAACCAAATATTTTTTCAACAAAGCTTAGTATCATACATGCACGATCTAAAGATCTGATTTTACAAACTGCACTTTGTTGTGTGTAACTAAAAAATAAAAAGATGGTCACAAGAAGTCCAGAAATTACTCGATATGATTTGTGTAGTCCTTGTTTTAGGTTGAATAGCAATCAACAAATTGTTTTTTCATTGTGTTTATGCTTTCTACATCTACTATCAGAGCTCTACTTTTTTTCCCGGTTGAAATATACTCCTATATTTACGTGTTTCAGATGCGTAACTGTTTTTTTTTTCTTTTTTCTTTTTTTTCCTTTTTGCAGACTTCTATTATTATCAAGAACGAGGTTCTAAAGTCTATAGTTCGTTTGTTGTTAGAAGAAGACAAACCCCTTACATAGGCATAGTAATGGTAAAGCGTAACATTGACGACAAAAATCGAACCAAGATGAATGCATGGTTTCATGCCAAAATAGACCTTCGCCTCTCAAATTTTGCTGTTGGAATCTAATGGATGGCTTGATGAGACAGATGAGAAACTACAGTTATTTACAGGGTTGGTCATCACTTGCTATCCTTTTGGTACACCTTTTTATGTTTGAAGATGTTGAAACTAAATTAGGGGGAAAGTTGGAGAGAGAACCGCATACCCTCCCCTATTAACTTTAGCTCCACATTTAGGTATCTAACAAACATATGGATTTTTTGTTAGGTAATAAAAGTATGGGATTTGATCCATAGACCTTTTGGTCTCTTCGTTTTGAAAAAACTTTACATTCTTTATTTTACATGTTATCACATGATATAATGTCATTTGTAATACAACAATTAGGGTGTGAGGACTCGGACTTCCCACCTCTAAGATGAAATTTTATGTCAATTACCAATAAGTTAACTGTATTTTGACTATCACGTGATTTATTAGTTTGTTATTCATTTATTTTGTGAGTTAGCAAAAAAGTAAGTGATTTATTAGTTTGTTATTCATTTATTTTGTGAGTTAGCAACAAAAGTAAGTGAAGAGAAGGTAGTATGAAAAAACTATAGTACTATAAATTCTCACAAACATAATCCTTCCAAACAAAAAGGCTAGATAATGTTTTACCGTTTTTATTCAACCAACCATTTACTAATAATGCATTCATTCAACTCCACTTTAATCTCCATTGTGAGTTTTCATAGTTTTCATGGGGGTGGTTGCTGTATATTATTTGTGATATATGCTTTTATTTTTATTTTTTTTATAATTCACCATCGATTTAATATAGGATTATAAATTGCATTTATTCAAATCTAAGTATTAGTCTTTGACTTTCAAATAAAAGATTTCATTCACCAACTTGGTAACAGATCTTTTATCTCAATTTTAGTAGAGATAAAAATCGAGTGTTCGAATGTAAAAAATACAAAGCTTCCAAAAAAGATAGGTTTTTTTTTTCATATATAACAAAATCAACTGAAATATTTACAAAACATCATCATCTATCTATGAAGAACTACGATAAACTAGGATAAATTACTTTCTATATGTCTTTGTATCGTGATAGAAATAGATAGTAGTCTATTTTGATCTATTGTGATATATGTTTTGTAATATATGTAAATATTATCAACATGAGCTTAACTCAATCGGCATCTATATGTATCAAAGGACATGGGATTCTGGGTTCAAATCCTTTTACAAGTTGTATTACGATACCTTTTCGAAAGAAAATATTTGTAAATATTTTAAGAAGTTTTGTTATTTAGAATAATTTTTCAATCACCTCACCCCAAGAGTGTAATTTTGCACTATTTTCTCTTAATGCTGAGCTGATTTCCATCAAAGATATAATTGATTATTCTAATCCCAAGTCACAATAACTTTATTTCTACGTGTTACCTCACATCCCCAAATTTAGAATAATTGCTTGTCCTCTGCAATTTGTTAGCTTGAGGGTATGTAAGAGATGCAAATGCTACCATTGTCTAGTCTCTCTTTGATAAAGTGTCTATCAATCTCCACATAGTTTTGATGTTGGATCGGGTTATTCGTAAGCTAGTAGTTGCCTTCTTATCGCATAATAGTTTCATAAGAATATCATAATCCTGACAAAGATCGGACACTATTGGATGAAAAATTTGTAAAAAGAAAAAATATATTATTTTATTCTCCAAAGCATTCCCATATTGATTATTTTGGAATGTGGAGGCTCATTCATATATCTATTGATTGATCAACCGACGGTGTAAGGAAATGAGAGCTAATACTTTTACTAAAATTTCTTTTAATTTTCTAAAATGTATTTTTAGAATTGTGAAACATTAACCGTTAAGATTTACCGTTAATTAAGTGATTAACGTTTCCTTAAATTAATTTGACCATTTAAATATTTCCTTAAATTAAATTAATTTGACCGTTGTTGATCCTTCACTACTATATAAGACCCTCAGTTTTCATCTCTAAACATAACACAAAAACGATCTTCTCTTAATTCACGTTCCGTTCAAGTTTTCCAAGTTGTGTGTGTCTGTCAACTTTTAGTGATTTATTGATTACCAGTTGATTTCTGTGCAAAATCAACTGAAGGGTGAGGCTGTTTTATCCTAGGGACGACGGGGCAACAATTTGTTTGCACAATTCAAAGCAAACCCGCGAAACATCTTAAGGAGAGCGTGTTCTGCGACTCAGTAGTATACTAATCTTTTTTTGTTTTGCAGTTTTCTTTAGTTCCTCAACCGATCCATCCTGCCATTGATCTTCTACCTTTGTCGTACCAGTTGCTGAATTTGAATGTATTGTATATTGGAAGACCGAATTGCAATAACAATTTTAAGAAGACTTTCTTCTCTGTTGTGATGGTCGAACAATTCCAATTTGATTTAATGTCTTTCGATCTCAACCGTCCATTCCGATTTGAAGGAGCACACTTCAAAAAGTGGAAATAAAAATGTTATTTTTCTCACGTTGAAGAAGGTGGTCACTGCTTGTACTACTGAAAAGTCGAAGGTCTAAAAAAAGATCCTACAAAAGAACAAATGAAGAACCTCGCCATCTGGACAGAAACTGACTTCATTTGTACGAACCTAATTTTGTCTTACTGATGAATTATATGACTATTACAATACCATGACTACTACAAAGTGTGGGACGCGCTGCAAAAGAAGTAAGATACCGAGGAAGCGGGGTCGAAGAAGTACGCTGTTAGCCAATACCTGAGATATCAAATGATTGATGACAAATCCGTGAAGGCACAATCACATGAATCCAGAAAATAGCCCACAAAATTATCAGTGAAGGTATGCCACTCAATGATCAATTTCAAGTTGCTGTTATTATTGATAAACTACCTCTAGTGTGGAAGGATTTGAAGAATACTCTAAGGCACAAAACCAAGGAGTTCTCACTTGAAAGCCTAATCAAAAGACTAAGGATAGTCGATGAGGCAAGGAAGCATGATCAGAAAGAAGAGGTGAACGATATCCCTAAAAAGAAACCCACTGCAGTTCTGAAACCGGACCTAAAGTCGAAAGGAAACAAGATGAAACGTGGATCCAACAAATAGAACAACCCCCAGTCCATAAGTACGATACAAATTGTTTTTTATAACTGTAATAAACCTGGTCATTTAGCTAGAAATTGTAGAAATAGGAGTCGTCCTGCTGCATAGGCAAACCTGATAGAAGATAAATTAGTAGCTATGATTTATGAAGTTAATGTAATTGGGTGGTCTGAAGGTTGGTGGCTAGACACTGGTGCATCTCGTTATGTCTGCCACAACCTTAGTATTTTTAGAAAATATAATGAGGTTAAGGATAAGAATATCCTTTTGGGAGATCATCACACAACCTAGGTGGTCGACATTGGAGAAGTATAACTGAAATTCACATCTGGCAAGACGCTTGTGTTGAAGGAAATTCCGCATACTCTAGAATTCGAAAGTATTTGGTCACCGGATATCTCCTCAACAAGGCTGGATTCACACAAACCATAGGATCATACTTGTTTACCTTAACTAAAAACAATGTATTTGTGGGGAAGGGTTACGCTACTGGTGGCATGTTCAAATTGAATCTGGAAATTAATAAGATTTCATCTTCTGCTTACATGTTGTCTTCTTTTAATGTTTGGCATGCTAGACTTTGTCATGTTAATAAAAGGTTAATTAGCAACATGAGTAGGTTAAATCTTATACCTAAGTTATCTATGCATGATTTTGAAAAATGTGCATGTTGTAGTCAATCTAAGATAACTAAAACCTCGCATAAGTCTGTAACTAGAGTAACAGAGCCTTTAGAATTAATTCATTCTGACTTATGTGAATTTGATGGCACTTTAACTAGAAATAGTAAAAGGTTTGTAATTACCTTTATAGATGACTATTCTGACTATACTTTTATTTATCTGCTTAAAAATAAAAGTGATGCATATGACATGTTCAAAGTGTTTGTAACTGAAATAGAGAATCAGTTTAACAATTAAGAGACTTCGTAGTGATAGAGCAACTGAATATGATTCAGTTGCCTTCAATGAGTTTTATAAATCAAAAGGAATAATACACGAAACTACTGCGCTTTATTCTTCTGAAATGAATGGAAAAGCAGAAAAAAAGAATAAAACTCTAACTGAGTTAGTAATTGCTATCTTACTTGAGTCAGAAGCATCATCTTGGTGGGGTGAAATAATTAAAACTGTTAATTATGTCCTTAATAGGATTCCTAAATTAATTATGTCAAAGGTAATTTTTTTTTAATTTCCTCTCCTTCCCTTCCATTTTGAGGATTGAAAAAAAAAAGCTAAGTAAAACTATTCTGTCAAATTGGCTTCCACGTTCTCCACTCTCCTCCCTATTTTCCCTCAACTAACCCAATTTTTTCTCACTCCCACCTTCTCCACTATAATAACAAAGAGAATTTTTTTTTAGGGTATGAGATCAATTGGAAGGGTCGAAAAAAAGGAAACTATTATGTCAAAGGTAATTTTTTTTTTAATTTCCTCTCTTTCCCTTCCTTTTGAGGGTTGAAAAAAGCTAAGTAAAATTATTCTGTCAAATTGGTCTTCAAATGTTTTTTTATTTATTTATTCCCTTTCCCTTCCGTTTTGAGAGTGTAATCAATTATAATTTTCAAATTTATTTTTGTTGTAATTTTGTTAATTAATTTTAGGGTGGCTTTAATTTTGTTAGGGCCTAAGCCTTAGGCCAATCGGATTTAGCTTTTATTGTTAATTCAAATTTAGGTCAATTGAATTTATTGTTGTTTAGGTCAATTAAATTTATTGTTGCATCAAATTTAGCAGATTTAGGCCAATTAATTTCAATGTGCTTCTAATTTGTTAGATTTAGGTCATTTGAGCTTTTAATTTCGTTAAGTTTAGGCTAATTGAATTTATGATTGCTTCAAATAGATTTATGCCAATTGATTCAAATTTGTTAGATTCAAATTTGTTAGATTTAGGTCATTTTATTCTATATTTCCAATTGATTTAATTTTGCTGTTGTTAAATTTGTTGGTTTACTGTTTATTAATTGATTAGACTTGTAAAAGACGAAATAGTTTGTTAGGTTTGATATTTATTTCACAAACATGTATTATTTATCAACTTGTATATTATATTAGATATATTATTTTTATTATATTCGATATATTATTTTATATTATTTCCAATATAGTATTTTATATTATTTCAAATATATTATTTTATATTATTTCCAATATATTATTTTATATTATTTCAATATATTTATTCTCAATCTGTATATTATTTCTAATATAGTATTGCTCAACCTGTATTTTATATTATTTCTCAACCTTTATTATTTGTCAACTATATTGTTTGCTGTATTATTTCCAAATCATTTGTCAATCTGTATTATTTCCCAACCTATATTTGTCATATTTCACATTGTTTTGCTATTATTATTATTATTATTATTATTATTATTATTATTATTATTATTATTATTATTATTATTAATTGTATATCAATGATGATGTTTTCTTGTGCTATGGTTCCTGGGAAAAAACAATGATTATTTAGATCAATATATTGTCTACTCGATTTTTTGGGTTGAATTTGATAGAAGAGGAACTACAAGAGATCTTTGATAGCAACACTTCCCAATCCTCATGGTAAGAAAGTTTTGAAACTTACTTATTTTGCAACTGGATTTTATATATTATTTGGATTTTTGGAGTATGTAAAATTTTAAAGTTTTTGTTATTTGTTACTTTGTTTGTTGTTTTCTCGTAACATTGGTTGCAATTTTTGTTCTTGGATCAACTTTAAGATGATGTTAATTTAATTTATCATAAACTCTGTTAGGGATCAAATAATGAGTTAATATATTGCATATGAAACAATAATTGATAACTTACGTAGTTTACTATTCATTATTAGGGCTTCCGAACTTGCAAGAAAGAAGAAGCCTCTATGGAGGGTAATCAAGATATAGGGGTGGAGATTTAGTAAAAGAAAGAGGTAAGCGTGTTTTATGTTTTGTAACGTAACTTAACTATTTTATTTTAGGAATTATGTTAACATGTACTTTGGAATGTTGCTTTGACTATCCTGCAGTGGTAGCCATTGAAAATTTATTTTGTGCGATCCGCTTAGACATATGTTTTAGGAATCATGTTGACACATACTTAGGAACTTGATACTTTGTTGTGTTGACTATTCCGCAGTTATGGTAGTAATTGAAAAGCTATTTTATTCAATCCGTTTAGACATATGTTATAGAAATCATGTTGTTTTGTATTTACTTTGGAGGAGAGGGGCTAATGGTAAGTTTATGCTAAGTTTCAACTTGATGCAAACTAGAACATTGCTTGGTCCGTAAAGATTGAATCGAAACTTATATTTGCAACATTTATATACTATGCTTATGTAGTCGGTGTTTTGTTTTTTAATCTTTTTCATTCCTTATATATTAAAAACCTTGGTTGTATGAACTTTAGACGCTTATTTTGAAAAGTTTATTAGTCTGCTTATTAAGAAGGTGAATTTTGTTTGGCATGTACTTAATGTTTATGCTTATGCATTTTTCGTAATGAATGTTGGCTAAGGTTCATTTTCTTCAAATTTGCAGGTAGTTGAAGAATCCATGGACCATGGTATCGATCAAGTTCTCATTTATGCGTCAGTTTGATTAGATTAGGTCACACATACATGTAATATTACAGTAAATTTATCTTTTGGATTATTGTAAAATATTTACCGATAATGTAAGTTATATTTTTTATTATCAATATAAATATCTTTCCAAACATATGTGGGTAATGCTAAAATTTAGTATTTAATTTTTTTGAAAGAAGAAATATATGACTGAAAAATATGTGTTGCGAAAATGAAGAATAACGACATCAAACATGTGTCGACATATAAGCCTTTATTAAACAGAAACAGTATTGTTAATGCACATTTCTTGACAACAATTTTGTGTAACGGAATATTTACAACGACAATATATTAGTGTCAAGTTATATTGAAAGTTGACACACTTAAAGCGTCGTTATAAGAGTTTTAATGACAATATATTGGTCGAGTGATAGATAACGGTGACATTTAAATTGTCAATGTAATAGTATTAATGACAATATATTTGTGTCGAGTGACACATTTAAAGTGTCAATGTAAGGATATTAATGACAATATATTTGTGTCAAGGTATAGATAACGTTGACATATTTAAAGCGTCAATATAAGGTTATTAATGACAATAAATTCGTGTCGAGTAATACATAACGGTGGCACATTTAAAACGTCAATCTAAGTGTATTAATGACAATATATTAGTGTCAAGGTATAAATAACGATGACACATAATTTGCGTCAATATAAGGGTATTGATGACAATATATTGGTGTCGAGTTATAGATAACGATGACATATTTATTGTGTCAAGGTAAAGGTATTAATGACACAATTTTGGTGTCATCTAAGCATATTTAATGACACATTTTTCAAAGTGTCGTTAAATAACCTTTCTTGACAGTGGCTTCAATGACGCAAAAATTGTGTCGTTGAAAGTCTTTATGATGCAAAACTTACGTCATTAAAACCCATATTTGTAGTAGTGATTAAATAGTAAAACTTCACCATACGAAGTCCTTAAACTTAAAACACCAAACTTGTCTTATCTTAGAACTTGGGGTTGTCTAGTTTATGTTAGAATGTCTGATCCAAAAAGAAGGAAACTAACAAGTAGAGCCTATGAATGTGTCTTCATAGGATACGCTGAAAACACTAAAGCCTATAGGTTTTATTACTTAGAAAACAAAGTAATCATAAAATCGAATGATGTAGATTTTTTCGAGGATAGATTTTCTTTTAAATCTAGAAATATTGGGGGCCTAAATAGTCAAACTAGTGGGGGCTCAAGTGCCAGTAGTATACCTTCAATTAGGATCCAAACCCAAGACAAGGAAGTAGATCTTGAACCTAGAAGAAGCAAAAGAGCTAGAATAGTAAAAGACTTTGGAGAAGACTTCAAAACGCACCACGTAGAAGATCCAAAAGATCTAACAGAAGCCTTATCCTCAGTAGATGCCAACTTATGACAAGAAGCTATCAATGATGAAATGGACTATCTTGAATCCAATAGAACTTGGCACCTAGTTGACTTACCCCCTAGCTGTAAAGTTATAGGCTGCAAATGGGTTTTAAGGAAGAAACTCAAACCTGATGGATCAATAGATACTATAAGGCTAGATTAATAGCAAAAGGATTTAGGCAGAGGGAGAACATAGATTTCTTTGATACTTTTTCCCTAGTCACTAGAATCACCTCCATTAGAGTGTTAATATCTACAGTTGTCCTGAACAATCTCTTAATCCGTCAGATTGATGTCAAAACTGCTTTCCTAAATTGTGATTTAGAAAAAGAAATTTATATGGAACAACCTGAAGGTTTCATGGTTCACGACCAAGAATCCAAAATTTGTAAACTAGATAAATCTCTCTATGGCCTAAAACAAGCTCCCAAGCAATGGCACAAAAAGTTTGACAACTTACTCATGTTAAAAGGATTCAAAGTAAATGAAAGCGGCAAATGTATCTACGATAAGACTGAAGGTAGGTTATGTATTATCATATGCCTATATGCAGATGACATGTTAATCTTTGGATCAAACTTGCACGTCATAAATGATGTAAAATCTATGTTGAGTGCAAACTTTGACATGAAAGACCTAGGTGAAGCTGATGTAATCTTAGGCATCAAAATTACAATAACTGAAAATGAAATTTCTTTAGATCAATCTCATTACATAGAAAAGATTCTAAAGAGGTACAATTACTTCTAAAGTAAACCAGCTTGTACACCTTATGACTCTAGTGTGAAATTATTCAAGAACACAAGTGACAATGTTAACCAATCCGAGTACACAAGTATCATAGATAGTTTGAGGTATCTTGCTGATTACACTAGACCAGACATAGCTTACATCGTAGGATTACTATGTAGGTTTACCAGCAGATCCAGTCTAGAACACTGGAATGCAATAGAAAGAGTAATGAGATATCATAAGAAAATCCAAAACCTAGGATTACATTATAATAAGTTTTTTGTTGTACTTGAAGGTTACAACGATGCTAATTGGAACTCCCTCTCAGATGACTCAAAGGCTATAAGTGGCTATATTTTTAATATAGCAGAAGGAGTTGTTGCTTGGAAATCCAAGAAGTAAACAATCTTAGCTCAGTCAACGATAGAGTCAGAGATGATAGCTACTGCTAGTGAAGAAGCAACTGGCTTCGAAGCTTGCTATCAAAGATTCTCACATGGAAAGACCAATACCAACCATACTAATCCATTGTGATAGTACTGCAGCTATCGCAAAAATTTAAAACTATTACTATAACGGTAAGAGATGACAGATACATCGTAAGCACAGTACCATTAGAGAATTGCTCACTACTGGTGCAGTTATAGTGGATTATGTACGGTCTGACGATAATTTAGCTGATCCTTTGACGAAAAGACTCGCTAGAGAAAAGGTTTTTAAAACCTCATAAAGAATGGGGCTCAAGCCTATTAAAACTTAAATTACTGTGAGGTAAACCCAACTTGAAAGACTGGAGATCCCAAGAAACAAGTTCAATGGATAATAACTGATCACAAGTAATATAACGAGAATCATGCTAAATAATTAGAAGTTTCATTCTTATGATTTAGTGATTAGCATGACATCTTGAAGCGTATGAAGAGGCTGGACTTTGTTCTTAATGTAATCTATACTTGATATTAAGTAAGGTACCTAGCTACAGGAGTACTCTTGATAGATTCACCTTTGTGAATGTGGAAGTGAGGGCCACTTCCTATGGAACTCTGGGCAGATTCCTAGAGCATTCACTAAACTGGGATATACGTGCAAGGCCATAAAGCACGGCCTATTTTAGAACTTCACTCAAATAATGTTGTGTGTGCGATAGCGTTAAAAGTAAAGTTCAAAACTACGAGTTACTTTACAATACTCTAAACTATTGTCATTACATAAAGGTTCAAGTCATCAAACACCTTTACTTAAGCACTGCACTATAGAGACAGACATTACTCGATGAAAATATTTTCAAATTTTCAAGTGGGGGACTGATAGTAAAAAAATTTCAAGTGGAGGGTTATTGGATGAAAATTTTGTAAAAAGAAAAAAATATTATTTGATTCTCCAAAGCATTCCTACATTGATTATTTTGAAATATAGAGGCTCTTTCATATACCTATTGATTGATCAATGGGTTTGGGCCCTTAGGGCACCCAAGTTTTGGAAGGAGAGAGGTGATAAGTAAATGAAGATATGCCTACATCTCCACGCGCGGGGAGAGGAGAGGAGAAATAAAATATATATATATACTTTTACTAAAATTTCTTTTAATTTTCTAAAACATTTTTTTTTCATAATTGTGAAACATTAACCGTTAAGATTTAACATTGATCTTTAATTAAGTGATAACGTTGATAATTAATTTGTGACCATTCATGTAATTAAGTGATTAACATTTCCTTGAATTAATTTTAACGTTTTCTTAAATTAATTTGACTATTTAAACGTTTCCTTAAATTAAATTAATTTGACTGTGGTTGATCCTCCACTACTATATAAGATCCTCAATTTTCATCTCTAAACATAAAACAAAAAATGATCTTCTCCTAATTCACGTTATGTTCAAGTTTCCTGAGCTGTGTGTGTCTAGCCAGTTGATTTTGCAAAAATCAACTGAAGGGTGAGGCTGTTTTATCCTAGGGATGACGAGGCAACAATCTTTTTGCACAATTGAGAACAGAGCTGCAAAACGTGTTAAAGAGAGCATGTTCCGGGACTCAGCCGTATACCAATCTTTTTTGTTTTGCAGTTTTTTTAGTTCCTCAACTGATCCATTCTGCTATTTATGTTCTGCCTTTGTCGTACCAATTGTTGAATCTGAACGTATTGTGTATTGGAAGACCGAAGTGCAACAACAGACACCACCTTCTGGAGCCAGATTTCCTCATAAATTTTCAAACTCATAGCCTTTTATTTGACTTCAACATTGCTTCCAGCCACAACTCCTTGCTTCTTATTTCTCCAAGTAACAAGATTGTGTCACATAAAGGTGCAGTATCTCGAGGTGGTTTTTCTATCAACAATAGATCTTGCCCAATCATAATCAATATAAGTCTCAATACATTTTTGTTAGTCTTCCTAAACCTCAACCCTTTACTAGAAGTTGCTTTTAAATACCTCAGAATTTTGTTAACTACCTTCATATAGTCTTCATAAGGAGTCTACATGAACTGGCTAACAGTACTCACAACATAGGAGATGTTAGGCCTAGTGTGAGATAAGTAAATCAACTTTTTCACAATGCACTAATATTTCTCTAACAGGAATCCTGTCACCTGTATTCCCAAGTTTGGCATTGAACTCAATGGGCGTATCAGAAGGATAACATTCCATCATATCTGTTTTAGCTAATAAAACAAAGAATGTACTTTCTCTAGGACAAGGAGATACACTCTGTGGATCTAGGAACCTCCATTCCAAGGAAGTACTTTAGATTCCCCAAAATTTTTAATTTCAAACTCATCCCTCATCTTCTTTTTTGTTGGATGATCTCAACAGCGTCATCCCCAAATAGCACAATGTCATCAACATAGACAATCAAAACTATAATTTTCCTAGCCTTTGAGACTTTTGTGAACAAAGTGTGATTGAAGTGTCCCTGGTTGTACACTTGAGACTTGACGAAAGTGGTAAACTTGTCAAACCAAGCTCTTAGTGATTATTTCAATCTGTACAAAGACTTCCAAAGCTTGTAAACCCGATTATCAAACTAAGCTTCAAATCTTGAAGGAGGACTCGTATACACTTCCTCTTCTAAATCTTCATTCAAGATCGCATTCTTAACATCATGTTGATATAGGGGCCAGTCTTTATTCACAGCAACTAAGAGCAAGACTCTAACAGTGTTTAACTTTGCAACAGAGAAAAAGGTCTCAGAATAGTCAACCTCATAAATCTGAGTGGATCTTTTGCAACTAACATGGCCTTATGTCTGTCAACGGTACTATCTGCTCTATAATCTGAGTGTAAACACCCATTTGCATCCCATAGTCTGTGTAGAGATTCCAGATCTTGTTCTTTTTTCGGGATTCTTTTCTTCCATGACAACAATTTTCCACTTAGGGCATACTAAGGCAAGGTTGATATTCTTGAGTATCATAGTAGAGACAAGGATGTTAGTGAAGGCTTTGAACTGGGGTGAAAGGTTCTTGTACGAAACATAGTTAGAAATGGAGTGCTTTGTAATGTACTTGTTACCTTTCCTTAGAGTAATAGGAAGATCAAGAGATGGATCGTACTAACTCGTGTTTCTTGGATGGTCCTACTTGGTTTTGTCTTTAGTAGAGTCTACAACGACCTCATTCTCATCAACCATGTCCTCTCTATTTGTAATGACCTCATCAACATTGCCCTTCTCAACCATTTCTTTAGGAATAACTGTCTCAAAACCGTTATTCTTAAATCTATCATTCTCCCCACCTTAATGTTGGTATGTGTGTTAGTGGAATTCGTCTCAGACTTGTCATTCTCACTCATTCTGTTATTAATATGTGAGTTATTGGAATCAGCCATATTTTGATCTTGTAAAGGTTTAGAATCTTATACTGGAGCTGACTGAACAACAAGAGACCCAACTTCTTTTTTAAGATTCCTCATATAGTAGGTTTTCTAGGAAACTTGTCTAAGGTAGGACTGTACTGTAAGGATTTGGGTTAGGTAAGGTAACCAGAGTAGGACAAGTAGATTCTAAGGGAATCACATAGTTAGACTCTTGACTCACACTCTCCTCTTGAAGTATGCTAACGGTAAAGAAAGGACGATCCTCAAGAAAGGTAACATTCATGGAGATAAAGTATTTACGTGAAGATAGGTGAAGCATATATAGCCCATTTGGTGCAAGAGGTATCCAACAAATGTCGGAATTTATGTCCTAAAACTCGTACTTTGTTATTTGATTCTATAAATTTTATTATTGAATGTTATAATCTTAAAACCAATAAGTTAAGATCCCGAGGCTATTTTACTGAGTTTGTCAAATACACTTGAACTTTATGTAGAGACATAAACATAGATTAAGTTCAAGTTAATAGCCCAAATAGTCTATAGTGTATGAATAAGGTTGGGCGCCTTATTCTGGATAAACACTATGGATGTGACCCGCTCCGTAGTTAGTACAAACGGTGTAATCCTTAATCATTCATGTAGAGACATGGGAGTGGGGGCATCCTATGTACATGGTTTGCATAAGACCAGAACCACGAAATAGTCACTTTTTGTTATAACACCGTAAACTATAAACTGACTATTTCAATTATGATGACCTAGGTAACTTGATCTTAATCCTGAGTTAACTATGAACTTTTGTTCATTCAGTAGTATCCTTAGATCTGCATAGGTGAAGGTAGCTCATCATCGCTAGCCTGATAAGCCTCCCATTTCAAGGATAAGACCGAGTGGATAGCTAGGGACAAAGGGTGCAAGACGAGATTCACTCCTACCCATTTTTGGGATAGTAGATAGGTTGTTCCCTTAAGGACTGAATCCAACTCTTGAACAAGGGGTCCCACCTTTTCATTGGTCCGAGAAGGATTCAGATTTATAGGTTTGACCTTAAACCAATTGTTCAATAGTGGATCAGTGGATCTTAAGGAGCAAGATGTAATCTCGGGGGTAAAACGGTATTTTGACCCAGCCAAGATTACGAACAACCTGTGAAGGATCAACTTACTCATCATGGTTATATCAGGTGGACAGAAATATATCTATAGTGAGGGGAGTCCAACTAAGAGTCTTTAGCGGAATGACTCTTGAGTTAACGAATGTTGATTAAGCTTGGTTTAAAAAAAGTTTAGCTAGTTAATCTCGAATCATTGGAGCCCATGATCTATAGGTCCATTAGGTTCCCCTACTAGCTCATATGGATTCAACTAAGAACAATATGTTGAAATAACTCAAATTGTTCGAATTAAGAAAAGAGAGAGAAACCAACAAATATATATGATATAAGTCGGTAGATATAAACTTTAAGCTTTGTGTTTAAATATGATTTAAATAAATATGAATATAGGTTCATATTTAGAAGCTTGGAAAGTTTTGAAATGGTCAAAGTTGTAAAAGTCAACTTGTTGACTTTTAGGGGCCGTTTGGGGGAAGGGTTGGGTTATGGGGGGTTAGGGTTATGATAAACCTAGTGTTAAGATAAACCTAGGATTATAATAAGGTGTTTAGGGGAAGGGTTATGGAGGAAGTGTTATGATAAGATGTGTTTGGGGGAAGGGTTATGAAGGAAGTGTTATGAAAATGTTGTTGTAAGATGTGTTTGGGAAAAGGGTTATGTGGGTAGGATTAAGGAAGAGTTGAAGAAGAGTTAAGGAAAAGTTGAAGAAGGATTAAGAAGTGTTGAAGAAGGATTAAGAAAAAGTTGAAGAAGGGTTAAGAAGTGTTGAAGAATGGTTAAGGAAAGGTTAAGGAGTTAAAACTAGGGTTACATAACCCTTCCCCTAAACGGGGGTTGGATTACATAACCCTAACCCCCCATAATCCAAGCCTTCCCCCAAACGCCCCCTTAAGTTTGAGAAACAAAACTTTGATCGGATTTATATTCAAATATGATTTGAATTATAGAAAAATGCATGCGGATTCATACTCGGGAGGTTAGATTTAGTCAAGACGGGAAAAATAGTAAAAAGTCAAAAAGTTGACTTTTGACTATGAAAAGTCAAAGTTTGACTTTGACTTAATTGGTCAAATTACCAAACTGCCCTTTTGACTAATTACTTAATTAATTAAAAGTTAATGGGCAATGTGGCAGTCTATTTTGAAATAAAAGCCATTAATTCCATTAAAAGTTAATGGATCAATTTAGGTGTTGAGAATGTATGAAATAATTTGCATGCAATTTGTATGTAAAATTTCATATATAAACTTCTCATTACAGAATGAGAAAGAATGATGTTTTGTTGAAAAAATCACATAATCGATACACCTCCTTCCTTTCTCTCTAAGTTTTACTTCACAAAACCGAGTCCCACAACTTCGTTCTTGGTCCTGAGCTTAGTAGATCAACTTAGTGGTTGTCCTTGCTCGTGATATTCAGGCAAAGAAGAAGCTTTGGATCGAAGAAGAAGTTGAAAACTATAAAAGGTAAGTTCATCGTTTACCTTTTATGCTCTTCGTTTAGGTCCATCGCATAGCACATGCATGTTAAATTCTAAATCGTTTAGATGCATATAGAGTAAAGCATGATCCTTATTATTCCGTTGCAGCATGTCTCTTGATGCTTTTTCCATCAACAAACACCCAAGTTTGAGCTCGATGAGTGAATTTAGTTAGGTTAGGGTCATGGCTACGAACATAAGTTGTGCACTCGAACATCTGAAGGAGGAGACAGAGATGAGACGGGTCGAGGGATAAGACTTCTTAAGACATTCTAAGGGGGTCTAAAGGTGTAGGATGCGGGAAGGCATTCGATTGATAAGATAAGTTGCAGTGGGAACAACATCACCCCATAAATAGGAAGGAAGAGAGATAAACAACATAAGTGAACGGACAACTTCCAAAAGGTGATGGTTCTTTCTCTCGACAACCCCATCTTATTTGAGCAAGAACTTTAGTAGACAATTTCTTTAAAGGACTAAAACTTGTTAAGGGTGAAAACAGCTAATAGACTCACTCACAAAAGCTCGCCTCGTATTCAGTTTGTCGTTGGAAAGACATTTTTTACTTCTTGGAGGACAACCATGTAGTTTCCAACACCTTGGTATGCCACTTTTTCTTGCAATGTTCACAGACATGGATCAATTTTCCATTGTGCTTCTCGCTGTCGTGACTAAGGGACCTCAAACTAAAGGCAGTGAAATCAATAGCGGGCCTTTTCAGACTACTCATAACATTAGTACGATCCTCCTCAAGATGAATCTCATAACAAACCTTCACCAAAGAGAGTATAAGTCTTTTGGCTCAGTATACTTTTATGGACAAAATCGAACTTAGAGTTGAGACCAGCAAGAAAAACATTTATCCTATCAACCTCCTTGATCATAGAGTACTATATGCCATCTTTGAGACAATTCCAGACTATTTCTCTACATTGGTCCATTTTTTGTCATATAATGGAAAGTCAGTTAAAGAAGGATGTCACATCTATTGCCCCATGTTTGCATTCATGAACTTGTTTATGCAAAGTGTACAAACAAGAGGCATTCTGATGCTTGGAATACAATTTATGTCTCGTGTCCCAAATATCCAATTGCGGCATATAATAATGGTTTGCCAATATGTGGTTTCATACTATTGATCAATATGGACTAAATAAGAGAATCATCTCCTTTTCAGTATCGTTCCTAAGAGTCTCCCAGGGTAGACGAGGTATCTCTCCTGTCAAAAAACCAAACTTATGGTGTCCTTCAAGGATCATTTTAATAGAATGGGACCACAAAAATAGTTTTGATCATTCAATTTTCCCTTGAAAAATATCCTATAGATTGTGTCACATGATTAAACACATTGAAAGAGGACAAAGTAGGAAGCAAGATTACTGAATTCTCAGAAGACACCGGTGAGGTCAAACGGGTGTTTGACGTTGCCTCTAGCGTTGCCTCAATCATTACAATTTGTTGTCAAAGCATGTCTTGCTAATGTTGAGTGATACAGGGAGACGACACTACCCATGGACTCTTGACTACTTTAAGGACTCACCCACCTCAAAAGTCGAGTGGGCTTAGGAATTTTAAATCTCGGGGTAGCCACTAGGATTTAAGACTAACCTAACAGGAGACAGTGAGACCAAACCAGCTGTAGTAAACTAAACAAAAGTCGATGGTTGGGCAAGTCTTGATGGCCGTGTGTGCAACAGCACATGTGACGGTGCGTAAATCGATTGGGTGAAAGCAAAAGACGACACATACAATGAAGGTATAGGCACGACCGACAGTGCGTGAGGGCTTGGCTAGAGAAGGGATAGCGATGCATATTATGGAATCTGGCCTGTGATGCGTGCGAAACCTGTGCAGTTGCAGTTGGGCAAGAAGGCTAGTCGGTGGCTTCTGAAGACGCTGAAACCACTCATCCATGGTGGCATTGATCCAAGCATCAACTACGATGGCGACGACGGCACTAATGCCGACGGTTGTAATACCATATTGAAAGTAGAGACGTAGGACAAACACAAATTTACGTGAAAATCCTAGTACATAAAAAAAAAAATCACGATGTCAATATTTCTTATTATTTTCTTTATGATAATAAAAGTACAAAAGGGAAAATATTTATAGACAACACGAGCCTTATTAAAAAAATAAAAAAATAGGACAAAGTAAATTACAACTACCCTTGAGCCTTCAACATGACCCAAGTCCACTATTTCTAATAGTATTCTTTGCAATTTCAGGACACTCTACATTATATCAAGTTTCAACATATTATTGCCGGCCAAAAGATATATACACATTTCTTACATATGAGATTTTTAATTTATCTCCATTTACAATAGTAACAAGATCTTTACCTCTAAATTTAAAATGGTTACCAAAAGATTATTATAATCAACTATAACATATAGGATTAACGATTTGCAATAATTTCAATACTAGCAAAAAAAAAAAAAAAGATTAGTGATTTGAGATGCAGCTAAGGTAGACAACTTAAGTGGCACTCCTATTCTAAATAGGATCGAATAATCCCTCCTCCTATGTTCTAAGATGGATTAGGCGTAAATTGTTTGTTAAATTGATTATAACAATAAAGAAGAGTATGTCCTACTTTTCCAATATAACCTACCACATAGGTTTGTCGTTGGATTGATGAATTTTGGTCCAACCACGACCTCATTTTCCTCCTCTAAGACTTGGTTCTTGTTTTGATTGACACCATTGCGAGGTTTCTAATTGTTAGTAATATTTGGTCCTCTTGTATTTGCCATATTAATAATGGTATTAGGATAAAACCCAACATCGGTGTTCTGAGTTATTTGATGATTGAATATTTTCCCAAAAAGTGAGTTCAAATTACATAGGTTGAAATAAATTAAATGGTATGTGATCATTTGTATAGAGTTGCATTGCTTCATGAATGAACATGTTTTTTCAAAAAAATAACCAATTTTTTTAGAAAAGACGTGACTATTCGAATGGTCACGAATAGTCAATAAATACATCTCTTCTTCAAGTTACTTTGGAAAGAACTTTATTTTCCATAATAATTTTCTTTCATAGACATTTCTCCCTTTTGTAAATTTTTTCAAGTTCGGTTTATTTCCACAAAATATAGTTCGTTGGATCTTGTGGACGGGGTGCTACTTCCATGAGAAAGTTACCTCGTTCTATCCTAGAGAGCCTGAATAAAATTCTTTTAAGAAGACAACTTGAATTTGTTGACTCAGATTAGATTATGTAATATCAAGTTCCACGTTAAACAATTTTAAAAGTCATTTTACTATGTCATTCTTTTATATGTTTTGTTTCGAGATTTGTGCACAAACCATCTTCTTCATGTTGTGAATTCCGGTGCATGTTTTCTTTATGAATTGTTTTTACATATAACTATTATATGTCTGCATGGAAATAATGATTTAAGATATTGGCATATATCCGTTTTACCTTGAAACATGGCCATAAAACTGCTTTAATTTACTCTTCCTCAAGCGCCCCTAGCAAGACTTGTGTGGCGGCAGAGATCTCACGAAAACTAGACTTCCAACTTGTTCAAGATTATCAAATTATTCCTTCATATAACCATACATATTATTATCTGAATTATTCTTTCATATACCCATAAATATTCTTCCATTTTTCAATCATCTTTTCTCGTCAACTGCAATATTTGTGGCATGTCACTACTACAAATTTGGATTTTAACGACGCAAAATATGTGTCATTGTCATAAAAAGTTTCAATGACACAATTTTCACGTCGTTGAAGCCACTGTCAAGAAAGGCTCTTTAACGATACTTTGGAAAATGTGTTGTTAAATATGCTTAGATGACACTAAAATTGTGTCATTAATACCTTTACCTTGACGCAATAAATGTCACCGTTATCTATAACTCGACACCAATATATTGTCATCAATACCCACTACAAGAATTTTCGGCTTTGACGCAGAAAAACGTGAATAGAGCTTCTGCCGACGTTTTTCTTATGTAAGCACGTTATGTAGCCAAAACACCGTCGTATTTTCCTTTACCCACGTTGTTAACGTTTCATCGACAGAAATGTCCACGCAAATTAAAATCGCGGGCAGAAAAGATATTTCTAGCTACGCAAAAAAACGTCGGCATAAAGATATTTTTGTCCACGATCATCATGACATCGGCAAAAATAGATTTTCTGGCCATGAAAAAACGTCGGCATAAAGGTACTTTTACTAGAAGAGTCTGGCCTTTAATGTCAGTTTAAAACTGACATTAAAGGCCTTTAATGTTGGTTGGCAACCGACATCATTGCTAGTGTTATTAAGACTTTTGATGACGGTTTAAAAACGACATTAAAGGCCTCTTTAATGTCGGCTTAAAACTGACATTAAAGCCTTGTTTTGGATTCATTTTTATAAATTTATTTTTATTTAGTTATTGTATTATTGTCCATTTTCTATAAACCGACATTGGGTCCATGTAGATAAATAATTTTTCTCACCACAACAAATCAATAAAATTAATATTATTATAGAAACTATAATATTTATCTTTATTTGTATACACAAAATGAAATCTAAATATTGTGTTTATATATACATTCTACGATAGTACATAAAACAAGATCCTAATACAAGACTTAAATAAATACAGCCATATATGTCTTCAATCATTCTACAAGCAATATCAAAATACAAGAAATCCTAAATACCTTCACAATCTTCAACCTTCAACGATCTCTTAGCTTTCTACTCGATCACTTGCTATCTATACGATTGATTAGCTTTCAACCCGATGGCTTAGCTTTTTACAACAACAAAGAAAGCGATCTTTATCCAACATCAAGAGACGAAGTGCTAAATTAAGGGAAGAAAAACAATACAAACAAAGTGCTAAACAACAGACTTCATCAGGGCAGAACCAATATCCAACATCATCATCAAATAATAAACCACTACTCATTACTACGAAATAAACACAATAATTCCTAAAACTAAACGTAAAGAGAAGACATACTCTCCCAAAAGAAAATATTCTTAAAAGTTAAAACAACTCACAATTACCTTCTTTTTATCATCTTCATCAATCCATTTGTCTCAATCAATTTTCTAACACTGTGTAGGCCTCTTGCTTCAACAATCTACTCGATCACTTCTTTTCAACCTTTTCTATCAAATACCAGATGTTTCTCACATGCCAACACTAGCCTTGCTCTCCTGCCATTGTTATGTTTCAACAATTAGACATTAATATTCAACAGAACAACAAAAATGAAGAGTCTATTTACAGAAATTGTATAGAGTCTAATTAATGGAGGCTTGATAATACTGACCATTGATGTCTAAGATGGTTTTGGTCCTTTGATTTCTTCTGTGTCAAAGAATTCTGAGCGCTAAGAGCACCAGAAAAGCACAACTGAGGCTAACCTCAAGTGCCACTGCTATTCTTTTGGATCTAAGCCTTTCTAATATTCATGAATTAAGAGCATAAAAGTCACATCACAAGTTACAGCCAATAAACATATAGATTTTAGTTTTGAAGAGGAGATTAACACCTCTATTTCTTGGATTACTAGAACAGTATATATATTAATCTGCATACCAAATAGAAGCACATCATAAGCATATCGATATATATAGATTAGTATTTTAGGAAAAGAAAAGTCGAATTAAGTAAATTGAACAATTGAAAAATAAACATTAGAAGCTACCTATAATCTACTAATTTATTACATCAACTCATATCTATATATGATTAAACTATAAAATTAAAGATGATCACACTATCTTAAAATCCCACGCTCATTAAACATTATTCCAAGAGAAACTATAGAACAAATATTTCACGCCATTAACAATACTGATGTGTATATATCTACAATCAATAAAGATCAATTTATGATTACTTAATAATCGAAAAAAACTATAAAGATGTGGAAGCCAATTGCATGTAGTAGTAAGAAAAAATAAAAAAAGAAGGAACAAAGTAAAAAATTGTTTCTGATGAAAAGATCATATAGTTCCTCTTACAAGTAAAGGCAAGTGCCCTTCTTCAAAAAAATTGTAAGTACTAAAAATGCAGTTTTTTTTTTTTTTTTTTTTTATTTTCCAAAAACAAAAATTTGCCTCTTAGGACTTGACAAAATTCTAAGATAAGATAATGGAAAAAAGGAACAAATCTAACAGTGATCTGGATAGTATTAAGTAAAGTACCTGAGTATTTGAGGGAAGAAATGGCAGCTCCAACTTCTTTGGATAAAGAGAGATATTGGCCAAGTAGCTCTCTCTAGAAATAAGAAGGATAATTTCTTAAAACGAATAATAGTTACAGATATTTACAACTGCACGACAATCAAGTAACATTCTAGATGCACTTTAAGACCCATATTTAAAACAAACTCAACACTTCAAATGGAATACTCCAAGTGGTACAAAGGACGCTTTTGTAGAAAATAAAAGTCCCTTGCATGTTGCAATTTCAACGCTAATTGCAATTGCAAATCCCACCATTGCAAACCGCCCAAGCCAAACATCCAGATTACTCTGTTGGGTACTTTGCTCACATCTTATAGAAACAAAATTTTGTTTCACTGCATGCTTCTTTTGACCAGTTGGCCTGCTTAACACAAAGCAACAAGGTCCGCTCAATATGGAGACTAGAACGGAAACAAAAAGAGAGAAAATAAATCACAAAAAAAAAAGAGGGCCAATCTATTGGTACAACTAGTTTCCTTGGAGATTTTTTTTATAAGAAGCTTAACCTTCAATGAAGTCGCTTTGGAATCACCGGTTGCATCACTATTAACGTGGCTTTGGAATCAACCATTCACCCAAACAATCAACCATACGAATCGAATCACGAACACGATGAGACTATATAACAAAATCATGAATCGAAAAAAACACTGTTCCAATCCGAGCCACATCAATGGAAGATTTGTTCCAAAATAGAAAGAAAACAAAAATCCACGTATAACTTTTAATAAAATGTTATTTACTATCAACTATAAACCTGCTTCACTACAATGAGAAAATACTAATTTAATTTCCATTCTTAACATCGCAGCAAGAAAAGGAAAACCTTAAGGTATTCCAAGAAATCAACATGTGATTAAGTATGTTATTCGCTATCTGGAATTCCAAGACGGTGACAGAACCTACGCAATAGAACAAATGACATAAGAGTTTTTTTATGCTAGTTTGGATGTAAATTTTTTCATCAAATTCATATCTACAGAAGGTTTACATCAACTACCATTTATCCAAACAATCAATCAAGATTTATGCTAAATACAATATAAAGTTTCATAGTAAGACCCAAATGGACAAAAATGCAAAACCTTAGTGAGCAAATCCTCAGTCGTGCGTGGTGGAACAAGAAGGTCTGTACTAGTCCTCAGTCGTACGTGGTGGAGCGAAGTTGGGGCGGCCTCGATGTTTGGAAACCACCCGTGCACGAACGTCTGTGGTGGAACATTTTTCGTCCGTGGTGCGAGAACGTTCGGTGATCGGCCATGCAGGAACATCTGCGGTGCACGAATGGCTATCGTATGGAGCTTGGTGGAGCGAGGACTCGCGCAGTGGTGGAGAATGGGGAGTGCATGCATTGTGAAAAATTGGGGAAGAGGAAGAAGATAGGGTTTGAGAGAAAAATTGGGGAAGAGGAAGGTAGAGGGAGACGACGACGCTTGTTTTGTGATGGTTTGGAGAGAGACGGCGGCAAAAAAAAAAATGAGAGTTAATTTTAGAGAAGAGTGAGGGAAATTTGTGTCAAGAAAGATAGAAATAGAAAAATAATTTTTTTATTAGGGAAACATTTTAATGACACACAAAATGTCAAGAATAATTAAATTACCTAAAAAAACGTGTCATTAAAAATTACACATTTGTTATTTTTAAAAACACATTTTACTCACTTCCCATCTTTTTTTATTTTTAACGACACAATATTTAGATTAGTAGTGTCGTTAAAACTCAAATTTATACTAGATTAGAAGATCTTCAACTCTTGATTAAATACCAAATCGTTGTTGAATGGTACTCCTGGATGATCTCTTGCACCAAAAACAACATATGTTCTGGGAAATGTCTTGAGCTTATAGATACAAAAATCTTGGAGTGCTAAGATTTTCCAGAAGCAAGATCTTGCACCATCGAGACTCATGGACGAGTTTCTAATTGAATTGACGTGGCCACTATAACTCTATATATACCAAGTTAAAGAAAATAATTGCAAAGGTGAAGAAAACTCAATTGTTGATTATCTTATTCAGAGGAATATGTTGGGTTTATCTTTTGAATTCATTATATGAATAATTAATTACAGGACAATTTAGAGAAGTACCTTATATAAACTTTCTAATCTAGTGGTGTTATTTTGCCCTTTGGAGTTTTCTTAATATCGTTCTCCTTCAACCGATAAACATATAGCTAATATGTTGTTAGTGACCTACCCTATCGTGGCATCTATCTTTACCTTTCTATTATTTATTAGCGGCATAGAATAAAGTAAAACGGTATTTGGTAAAATTTTAATTTTGAATTAAAAAGCTAGCTACAACGTTGGATATATATCTTAATGCTAAATTGATATATAATTAAATTATATGAACAAAATTGAACTTATTATTTTAATTTTTTATTGATAATTAAATCATAATTTATTATAATATATATTTTGAAAAATCGTCAACAACGCGCATAATATATTTGGTGGTATAAGATCGTTTAGATTTGGATAGCCAAATCTAAACAATTTATTTTTTCAATTGTATTGTTTAATTTGATCACAGTATCGTTTAATTGGTTACACGATCGTTTATATTTAGTTACATGATCGTTTAGATTTGGCTAGGCCAAATTTAAATGATTTTTTTTTTCAAAATTTGGTAGACGATCGTTTAGATTTGTTTACATAGTCGTTTATTTTTTCGAGATTCTTTCGTATACAATCGTTTAGATTTTGTTAAACGATTTTTTAAATTCTTTTGACACACCATCATTTATTTTTTACATGGTCGTTAAATTTGGCTACTTCAATCTAAACATTTTTTTTTTCAAAATTTGGTAGATGATCTTTTAGATTTGGTTACTCCCAAATCTAAACGTCAGATCTAAATGAAGTAAAAAAGAGGAGGAAAAGAAGAAAATGATGCACACAGTGAAAAAAAAAAAACGAAATCAGATTTTAAATGACATAAAAAAAAGAAGAAGGATGATAGAAATAAATCACGGAAAAGAAGAAAGACGATAAAAGAAATGACAACGAAAACTAACTTTACTATGTTTGTTGTACGGATCTTAAATATTTTAGTAGTTTGTTATATTTATGAAAATTTCCCAAATTTCAATTAATTTTTTTAAATTTGAATTATTTGATAAAAGTTTAAGAAAAACAATTACTATAAAAATGAATCAATTAGACCTTGAAAATACATGTGACAAATATGTTAATGCGAAAAAAATGATATTATAATATTTTTACGAAACATTTTAAAATATAGTAAAATAAACTAAAATATTTACAATACATGACAAAATTTTGAATTCTATCAATGATAGACTTTTATTACTGTCTATAAATATGACCGATAGAAACATATCATTGTCTATCATTAATAGAATCTGAAATTTTTCTATATTTTGTAAATATATTGCTAAATTTATCATTTTTCTACAATTCTTCTATTTTTATTTAAATGGTTAAGGAATTGGGAGATTTAAATAAAAATTGGATTTTAAAGCTACCATTATCAGCTTTCACTAGTTAGTTATAATTTAAAAGGTAAATAATTAAGTTAATTATTTAACAATTTGATTTACCAAACAACAAACAAAAGTGAATTAAGATTTTCTCAAAATCTTTTTCTACAATTTTAAACGCAATCCCAAATGAAGTCGAGGTGTCCTTCTCTCTATCATCCTTAATAAACTAAAATAACCACAATAACACTCTTTTCCCAAATAAGCAATTGCCAATTAGGAGTATGAAGGCAAAATTCTCTTTATCTAAAGAAACCCAGCCAGAAAGAGGATTGCATTTGTGAGAGATAGATAAAAGTAGACTCATGAGAAGAATCAAACATATATGAACACTCCAACAAGGTGGTTTTAGGAGATTAAGAGTTTCTTCATTTCTTTTAATTTTTTTCCCCTCTCATTACTTTATGTTAAAAGAACTATTTTGTTCTGTCTTTTTTGTTTTTGTTTTTATTTTTCATTTCTTATAAGTTAAAATAGAGAAATTCTTACAAATAACAAAAATAAATTGAAATAATTTATAAGATATAGCAAAAAAAAACTTAAATAAGTTTGAGAAAATTTGATAGAGTTATGCTCAAAAGTATATGCATTATTTCTGTGTGTAAGGGTAGGGTATAGGATAGGTCATTGCTTTTTATTTTTCTTTAGAATAAAAAGGTTCTCATTCTCATTCACTTTCCTTTCTTTTTCTTTTTGGATAACAAAACTAATACAAAAATAGTATTAATAGAAGATTGACAAGCATCATTGGCTAAAATGGAAGGGCTCACCTAGTGAAGCCATCCACAACATTATTTTGTGAGATTCTCTTACCCCTCGTTGATGATTTCTTAAATCTAATTTGGTAAATTGGTTTTTTTTTTGAAAAAAAAAATTAAGCTTATAAATATTGCTTTTATTTTTAGTTTTATATATATTTTTAATGTGTTTTTAGAATTAACAAACAAAATAAAGAAAAGTAGTTTTCAAAAATTTAATTAACAAACAAGCACAAATTTCATTAAAAAAGAAACCCGAAAATTAAATAGTTACCAAAATTAACTCTAAATTAATTCAATTATGTCATTCTAATCAAGTTGTGATGAAATGAAGTAAAAAATATTAGGTATGTTTGAGAGTGATTTTGGTTAGAATCTTTTTTTGTATGTTTAAAAAGTCACTCCAAAACATGCGTTTAATTACTCATCATTATTCTAATATTTAACTTTACAATTTTAAATTCATATTATCAAAGATCGTTATAAAAGATTAAAAGCATGATTCGATTTTAAAAATATCAAGTGTAATATATTTAACATTTCAATAATCACATTAGTGTAGTAGAATAGATAACCCTTTCTCCTAATGTCATTTGAATGAGTAATGGGGACAAAAAGAGTAGACCACTAACATATTGTTGGGTGCCTTCCAACAACACAATCTATTGTTTTGATCCCACCCCCTATAGTATAATCCAACCTCTTTCAATTGGTCCCATCACATTCATGATATCACTTCTTCATTGATATTATCACATTTTTATAGATTTAACATTTGCAAGAAATGTTCGTTTGACATTTTCATTATATATAGTAAAAAAATTCTATGAATTATATATATAAAAAAATAAGTAATTTTTACGTACTCTTTTAACTTTTTGTTTTTATAAATATTTGTTGATATCAACGTTTTATTAATATTTTATTATAATTTTATAGAATTGAGATCTTGACATTTTAAATTATGGTTAAGAATATCGGCATGTGATCTAAAAGAAATAGATTTACAAGGATGAATCCAAACAAATTTTCCCTTTTCTTTTTTTCAATTTGGATTATGTAAAATGTGATTTTGGTAACTAAATTTTTATTTGTTTGATACATCTCAAAATATTGCATTTTATCTTTCAATGTTTGTTTAAATGTTCCTTTGATTTTTAAGTTTCAAGTGGTTACAATTTTACTCCATAATTTTCCTATATCCTATTTCATCTTTATTTCAACAATTACACTTAACTTCATTTTAATTAAAAAAATGATTAAATTAAAAGAGGTAAATTAGTCATAATTAAATTAGTTTAATTTATTTTGTCACCAATTAAAAAAAAACATCAAACTTGTTTTAAACTAATTAACCGAAATTTTATGCCAAATTCCAAAACTATCCCTGAGTCGAAATTCTAATATTGAAGATAATTGGTAAAAAAAAAACTAAACTCAAAGGTAAAAATATAACATCGTGAAACAATTGATTAAATAAAAAAATTAAGAACAATTGTTAGGAATAGTACAAAAAAAAAAAAAAACGATTTACAAAATATAATAAAATTTTCAAATTGACTATAAACAGTTTGATGAATTTTGTCATCTTTTGTAGATTAGTTTCGATATCTTGCTATTTTTTAAAAATACCCAAAAATTAATCTCGAGATTAAAATTTAACATTTTTGAATATATAAACCAAATAAAAATTATACTCAAAATATAGGGATTAAAAGATTTTAGAGAATTGTGAAAAATTGTAAAGTTGACATAATATTTACATTTTAGGACAAAAATGTGTAGTAAGCTTTTGTTGAATTTTTGTCAAGGTAAAGATTTTGTTTTTCTATTATTATTCTTATAAGAATCCAGATTTTTCTAAAAGAGAAGAAAGAAAAAGAGAGTATTTTTCAACCTCTCAACAAAACTTCAAAATGTTGTTATTGAAAAGTGATTCACCACTTTAGCATCCTGTGTGGGTGAATGTGAATATTCAAATTACATTCATCTTTCAAGTCAAGAATATATTTAATCCATTGAGAAATTCCAAAATTACCACAATCTTAATTGTTTATATAAATTTAATTTTAATTAAAATAAAAGATAATTATGGTAGATGATAAAATTATTAAAAGATATTTATAATTTTGTCGATAAATGAGAGAAGATTGTAAAAAGCATTTTTTATTGATTTGAAATTTTGTTATATTTTTATAAATATTTGAATTAAAAATTTGAAGGAAATTAAAAAAAATGAAGAAGAAAAAAATCTTCCATTTGAAATTGCTATTGTTTGAAAAAAAAAAAAAAAGAAAAAAAAAAAGAAAAAAAAGAAGGTAGCGTGAAAGTGATCAAACCATAGTCGGAGAGTAGTCTTTATTTTGGTAAAACCAAATCAATGATTTTGTTTAGATCTCTCATTCATTCATTCATTCTCTCCCTCTTTTTCTCTTTCGATCTAAGTAATCTCCTCCCTCTCTCCCTGTTGTGTTCAACACCAGTCTCAAAGCGCCGACAATTTTTCTCCAAACATTTACCTACGATCTGTGTTTCTCTCCCCTCAACATCCCACATTAATTCCCTTTCCACTTCCCAACTCACTCCCTTCCCATTTCTGGGTCCTCTTTCTCAATTCTGCTTTCATTCTTCTTATCTTATGATATGGTTTCTTAACTTCCAACCTAGGGTTTCTCTCTGCCATGGCAACCACTCAAACTCCTAGCTGGCGGGAGGGCATGTCCTCTGATAATATTAAGGGCTTGGTTCTTGCTCTTTCTTCCAGTTTTTTTATTGGTGCTAGCTTCATTGTTAAGAAAAAGGGCTTGAAGAAAGCCGGCGCTTCTGGAGTCAGAGCGGGTATCTCACTCTGCTTTTTTCTTTCCTTCAATTTACCTTAAAAAGGGTTAATGTAGATCCCTCATTTCTTTGCGAATTTTTTGAAATTTCTGTAATTGGGTATGGATTTTTTTGAAATTTGCACTTTTATGCCTCGGCTCTTCCGTTATTAGAGATGGATCGTACTATTAATGAGGTTCTCGACGATTTTTCTTTATTTGATTTGCGAAATTGAATCTATTATACTTATTTGTTAATCAATTATATTATTTGCTTTTTTGGAGGCCTATTGCCAAAAATGGTATGTTTAACTCTTTTTAAGTATCAGACTGCATACTGAGAATTTCATGCATCGTAAAACAGATGGACATATATTTTTGTTAACTACTATTTGCTCCATGGCAGATGAGTAGCCCCAAAAGTTTAATTCCTTATGTAGACTTTGAATTGAGTTAGTGGCGATGAATTTAATTCTGTATCATTTTAATTTTATCGGCATGAATGGATACCATTGTTTAACAATCTTTTCAGCCGCCTGAATGAGACTCGATTTGATTCAAATCTATGCCAATTGGGAGTTTTTTTTTGTAATCCCTTTGGCTTCATGGAGATATCTTATCTGCCTTTGTGTAGCTTCTATTCTTAATAAATTTTGTTTTTCATTCAAGGTATTAATCAGAGTTGAGATAGTTGTTCCTTTCTAGTTACTCTTGTTGGCATTGATGTATTTACCATTTACGTTTGTTTGTTTGTTTGTTTTTTTTTTTTTTTTTTTGTATCTTTTGTAACTTTTTTAAGTGCTTCCTTTCTAGATTTTGTATTTTGGAGCATATTGGTCTCCTTTCATTTACTTTTGTTTTTGGTATATATATGATGATGAAAATCTCCTGCCTTTGAAGTTGATGATTGGGCGCTTCCTTATCTTTATCATGCTTTATATGCACGGTCACTGTTATCTTCCCAGTTTCACTGTAATTGATGTGATGATTAATGTCAGGGGTTGGAGGCTATTCTTACCTATACGAGCCTCTTTGGTGGGTAGGCATGATTACAAGTAAGTCTTTTTTACATTTTTAATGTAGCTTATTAGAGGCCTTATTTTCCCAGTCAGGACTCTGTTCAGTTTTTGAAGAAGTCTTTTACATAGATACTAAATGTAACTTTAGGATCTGTTAGCTCTATCTGTATTCTATATATAGTTTTTTTTTTTTTTTTAAAAAAATTTAACAAGAAGTAATCTTTTCATTTGTATATGAGAAAAATAAAAAATTTCTAGAATTCAGCCTTCCTGATAGGGAGAAATAAAACGCCAAAAAGATCCAACAACAACTAGAAAAAGGAAGTAACATCTTAACAAGTGAGTGATGATGTAGGAACTGAACAATAAATTAACATCACATTTAGGTACTGCATGCCACCTTAACATGTAACCGGTAAATAGAGATCACTGAATCTATTCGTAAGATCTTTCACCTAATAGATTGCTGAATTTATTTGTAAGGTTTTGAATCAGCCATTGAGACCAGGCTCCTTGGCCATTTCGTTTTATAGATGTTCCCTTATTAAGATACATTTTGTGTGAATAATTTTATTTGGTATTCTGCTTCTTTCTCTTTTCATTCATTGCATTTATTTTTAATAAGTGTACCAAAACGGAGCAAATATGGACCTAGAGATCCTTTGAATCCTAGTTGGGAAAGAAGAATACAGAGGCGTGGGTTTTCTTTTTCCCCATAAAAATGGACCTAGAGATCTTACGTACTCAAAAAAATTAGTATTGCTTGGTGACGATCATTGCAAACCATATAATCCCTTTTGGCAGATTTATAACGAAAGGAAAAAGCTTTGAAACTCAAACAAAAAAGGGAAATCCTAAATTGGCAATGGTTTTCTGCAGTGATTGTTGGAGAAATTGCTAATTTTGCAGCTTACGCATTTGCTCCAGCTATACTAGTTACCCCACTTGGTGCTCTCAGCATAATTATCAGGTATGGTCTGAGTTGCACAGATTAAGTCAGAGTTTGCAGTTGTTTATACTCATATTGTCATGATATCTTGCAGTGCAGTGCTTGCACATATTATATTGCGGGAGAGGTTGCATATTTTTGGAATTCTTGGCTGTGTTCTGTGTGTAGTGGGTTCCACAACCATTGTGCTCCATGCTCCTCAAGAACGTGAAATCGAATCTGTAACTGAAGTGTGGCAAATGGCCATGGAGCCTGGTATGTTTTTGTTATTGTGAAATGCTCTCCCTCCTTTCAAAATACCATTGATTCTGCTTAACAGTGATTTCTTCCCTTCTCTTTTTTTTTTCTCTTTAATGTTTCATTTAAGACTTAAGAGAGAGTGAGAATTCATAGGTGACCCAAGTATGTGTCTAGGAACAACTCAACTAAACTAGGATGAGCACGATTAAAAGGATGGGACCTGTTTTCCAGATTTCACGTATAGTGCCCCTTGGAAATTTTTTTCAACAGTATATGTTTTTCCAACACCCCCCCCCCCCCCCCCCCAAAAAAAAAAAAAAAAAAAAAGAAAGAAAGAAAAGAGAACCCACCGCATGTGCAATGATGTTGGATGAAGCAATTTGGGGTTTCAAAATTCTTGAAAAGGTTAAATTTTTTGCTTGAAATTGGGCTCTCGGAAGTATTGCTAGAACAGTTGAACAGTAGTAGTTGAGACGTGAAACCTCATGTCTACCTGCATTCTAGTGTTTGCAGTCTGTCAAAAAGAAGAGAACTTTGGCAACCCCTTCTTTTCTTCACTGGGTAATCAGAAGCATTGGAACTTCCCTATTAAATGATAGAGCCTTGGTTACTGTCTCCACATGGTAGTAAAATATTGTTTACTTCATCTTTTTAGCCGTTCCTTCTTAAATGCAAAAGCTCACAATTTATGGGTGACATGAGTCAAAGGGATCTAAGACAAGGACACCCCCTTTCCCCATCCTTTTTACCCTCCTTGGTGATGGTTTCAACAGATTAGTTTACTTCTGTATGGAGAACTAAGCTCTTGAAGGTTGGGAGATCAGTAGAAAAAGGTGGCTATCTTTCATCTTCAGTATGCTGCTGACACTTTTGTTTTTTGTCCAGGGGAGGTTCATTCTTTAATTTGAATGTGGTGAAGTACTTCCTAATTGAGGAGCATAAGGTATTTAGGCTTGCGGTTGAGTTGGGTTTTAGGATGGAGTCTCTCTCCCTTAACAGATTAGTTTACTTCTGTATGGAGAAATAATCTCTTGAAGGTTGGGAGATCAGTAGAAAAAAGGTGGCTATCTTTCATTTCAGTGTGCTGATGACACTTTTGTTTTTTGTCCAGGGGATGTTCGTTCTTTAATTTGAATGTGGCAAAGTTCTTCCTAATTGGGATTTATATTAAGGAGCATAAGGTGTTTAGGCTTGCAGTTGAGTTGGGTTGTAAGATGGAGTCTCTCTCCCTTAACTCCCTAGGCTTTCCTTTGGGTGGTAAGCATTCGTCTCTAGCTTTCTGGGATGTCGACAAAATTAGAAGTAAGATTGCTAAATGGAAGAATTCCTTTCTTTCCAAAGGTGGCTGGTAATCATTGATTTATCTGTTGCTCAATGGGTTGCCTTTGCATTTCCTTTCCCTCCTCAAAGCTCCTTAGGGGGTGATTAAAAGTATGGAGAAGCTGTTTAGAGATTTCTTTTGGGGTGGTGAAGGCTACAACTCAGGGAGCATCTTGTGTTATAGCAAAGTTCTAGCATTGATTGAGAAATGGAAAATTCATGGAATCTGTAACCTGGTTCTCTGTGTATTATATGTTTAAAATTGTTCATTCATAATCTATAATTTTTTACCCCATATATGGTTCTTATGTTTTAGCGAGTCATTTATTTGATTTAACGACATATTGGTAATAACTTTGACTTTTATTTTGCAGCCTTTTTATTGTATGCAGCATCGGTTATGACAGCTGTGTTTATACTTATATTCCACTTTATACCACAATATGGCCAGACTCACATTATGGTTTACATTGGTGTATGTTCCCTTGTAGGATCTTTATCGGTATGTATCCAACTTGTATCCCTGTAATCTTTATCGTTTTTAAATGCTATCTTCTCCAATTTTGGAATTAAATTTTTCCTCCTCTTCTTCAAGTGATTTTGTTATTATATATCTAATGACAGGTCATGAGTGTGAAAGCAATAGGAATTGCCTTGAAGCTAACACTATCAGGAATGAACCAGCTAATATATCCTCAGACCTGGATATTTACTTTAGTTGTGATTACTTGTGTGCTTACCCAAATGAATTATTTAAACAAGGTAAGTGGTGCTCATTTTTGGTTTTTAATCTTTTAGAAACAGTTTTAGCATCTGTCCCTGTATCTGTGTATGATAGTATATTTTTGGTCCACATAGTTATTAGTTAATAATTTAATCTCCAGAGTTCTTAATTAAATATAATTTAATTTTAGATAATTAATTGGAATAATAAAACTATTCCACTATAAGTATTTAGAATGAGTTGGTTTGAAGTTTGGACTCCTTTTCTTTTCTGAACCAGCACTATTTCACCATGCGAGTTGGACTTTACCTAGAAAGGAATCTCACCATGTTAGCTCTTTTCTTTTTCTTTCTGGGTCATATAAGAAGGAAAAGTAACCCAATAGTAGCTATAAAGCGGAAAGAACCAAAAGAAATCAAATTACCAGGTCCTAATTGTGATCAAGAAAAAGGGGACTTCAAGTGACTGATTTATGACTTTGCCAAATCCGTATACAGGGTATAGAAGGGTGTCAACCCCGTAAAGTAATTCAAGAAGTCATCATAAACATGAATGTTCATCCTGATGAAATCACTAAGAACGTTCATTTTTAAGAGAAACTAAGAACGGTCATTTTTGAAGCAGAACTTTTCAACAGTGGACGTTAATATTTGATGTTGATGATAGATACCACTGTAGCAGTAGTGTGCTGTCAAAATGATGAAAATTAGGGCAGTCTTTTCTTGCTATGTAGGTTTAGTTTAACTATTCTAGCTTGTTTTTGCTATTTCATGGAGTGAAAAATGGGAAATTCATGGAAAGATATAATCCCCACTGCTCCCTTTTTTGTATAGGGCAAGGATGCCCCTAGAAATATTTGGCTTGAATGTAACAAGAGAGTGCTCCCAGAACAATGAGCATGTAGGGGAGGAGCACGAAGTCAATGAAACTCTGATATGGTAGTGGAGTCTTTTAATGATCTCGTGATGTCAAAATTATATGAAGGAATTGATTTAGGGTTGGTGTCTCCGGTGTTTAAGATTGTCTTTTTTTTTTATATCTCACAACTGTTGAGAAAACTTGCACTTCTCTTTTCATTGTTTATCATTATTTTTTCTAATAAGAAACATAACTTTCATTGTCAAGAGGAGAATACTAAAGAGGGAGAGATGAGATATCCCCACATACCAATAGGTTACAAAATAGAAGCCCAACTGGTGTAGATATGATTTAGGCTATAATTACAAAATAATAATGAGGTAGACGGCCATAGAAGCAAAAAAAGTGACAAAATGTCAAAAAATGGCCATATTTAGTTCATGGCCACGAAGGATCCTTGAGTTTCGTTCAAATCAAAGCCTCTAGAGAAGAGGGCAAAGACCCATTAGACCAAAGGTCTTTAGATTCTACAACAAGCATTCAGCCTTTCAAAGGAGAAAATCCCTAGGAAGACTTTGACCTTCTTAGGACAATTGGCTTTCCATCTAAGATCAGAACTTTGTCTGTTCAAGGCAACTTCTTTCACAATCAGCTTGGGAGAAAAAGACCTAACTGAAAAGAAGCCATCGTTGTCCCACATCCACAAGATAACATCATCTCTATTATTAGGCCTGAAGGATTGGAGCTTGGTCATAAGATCGATCCACATCAATAAAATTTCTTATTTCTTCTGAACTTTAAGTCCCAAGAGTTAGACCACCAATGACTGACCGTAGAGTCCTTAGCTATCATGATTCTGTAAAGTTTAGGGGAAATTCCGTGCTATGGGGGGAGTCAATGAGACATTCATCTCCCTTTTTGTTTGTTTCTTTCTGTTGCTTTTTGTACTTCCCTTCATCTCAATAGAAGAGATTTTGTTGGCTCCTTTATTCATGTTTTATGTATTATTTGGGATGTTTATTTTTTCCTTTTATGATCTTCTCTGGGTTTTCTTTTTCTTTTCTTCCTTTGATCTATCTGCCGGAAAAGAAACCACACAAATGAGAACCATTACCTAAACATCTCAATATCTCCTAGTCAGTTCCTTCTAGTTCCCTGGGAGTAATAGTTTAGTGGTATTTGCTTTGTTCCTTTAAAGATACTTACACTCATATGGATTGTTTGAGGTGTTTTCTGTCAAAGATTCTTACAGTCCCATTTGGCTTGGGGTCTCCTTTCCTCTCAAAAGGGTTTTTTTCAAAATCTTTTTGTCATTTGCGGTGTATTAGTCAGTTTTTTTGCTTCGTTGTTTCTCTCTCTTTGGTCTGGTTTGGTTTGTTTCTTAGTTTTTTTCAGGGCTCTACCTTTTGGCCTGGTTTTCTCAATAGTTGCGTTTGTCTCCCATATTTTTTTTATACTTGGAGATCTTGTATTATGGAGTATTAGTTACTTTCCGTCATATCATTGAAATTTTTGTTTCCGTTTTCCAAAAAAAAAAAAAAAATCATAGTCAATTCTTCCTTTGCAAAAGTGGGAGTGGAACTTTTTTAAAAGGAAACGAGTCTCTTTTATTAATTAATAGTGAGACAAAAGCTCATAGTACAAGAGAATTATACAATAAGCAAATAACCTAATGATCGATAGTGCACCCGGACATCTCAACTAGGTTGACACCCCATAGAGCCCTCATCATATCCAACAAACTTTGAAAACATGTAATCAAGACTAACATAAAGCCTTTACAACAATGATTACTAATACAAGGAAATCAAATGGGGGAATCCTCGCTAAAACACAGTCTAAACTACTAAGGGACAAAAACAAAACACTGTCTAAACTACTAAGGGACAAAAACAAAACACTGTCTAAACTACTAATCAACACCATGCCCAAATTAAGTTGAGGAAATAAAAGTTCTTCAATTCAAATTGAATTATGAGGTATTGTAACTATCAATCTCCCTAGAGAGAATGCACCACGATGAAACATTTCTATGAGCGACTTCATAACAATCCAACCAGCCAAGAGATCTGTTGTGGAAGACCCTTTGATTCCTTTCAAACCATAATTCCGCAGAAATTTCTTTTATTGCGTTAAACTGTAGGAAAAGAGAGCGGTTTTGTTGAAACATGAACCTCCTAAAAGTTTTCGTATTGTTTCTCTACAATCGTCACTAAACACCCAAGACATATTGAAGATTGAGAATAAGTTCTCCAACACTTGGCTAAATATGAGCACAAGAAAAAAAAAGATGAATTGGGTCCTCTTCATGTTGAAGGCAAAGCGAGCAAATGGATGGAGACATTCAAATGGCCAACCAAGAGTACCCAAACAAGAAGTGGGCAGATTGGGTCGGTTATGATGTCAGTAGCCTTCCTTGTACATATCTCGGCCTCCCCTTGGGAAATAATCCGAAATCAATCACTTTATGGGATCCTGTGGTGGATAAAGAAAGAAAGAGATTGGCCTCTTGGAAGAAAGGTTCCTTTTCCATTGAAGTGAGATTGTCCTTGATTAAGTCAATTTTTAATGGCACTCCAGATTACTACTTTTCTTTATTTAGGGCCCCAAGTGAGGTTTATAAGAATAGAGAGGTTAATGTGTGATTTCCCATGGGAAGGGATTCATGAAAGGAAAGCCAAGCGCTCTCATATGATAAAATGGGAGATTATTGAAAAATCAAATCGATTCACTTAGGTGGATTTGGAATTGGAAACTTTAGACTTCACAACAAAACCCGCTTAGGTAAATGGTTATGGCATTTTAACTTTGAACTTGACACTCTGTGGCGAAAAATCATTGCGAGTAAATTTGATCCCCACCCTTTTGAGTGGATGCCTAAAGGGATTAGAGGTACTTACTGGAACTTATCAAAAGATATTACGAAGGACCTTCCTAGTTTTGCTCACCTAGTTCATTGTGTGGTAGGGGAGGGGAGAGATACCTACTTTTGGGAGGACTTTTGGGTTGGGGATAGACCTCTTTGTGCTTTTATTTCCTCGTTTTTACCATCTTTCCTCCCATAAAAATCATTTCACTGTCGATTCTTAGTTTGGAAGGGGAGCTCATTCTCTTTTCCTTTTGCCTTTTGTCGTCCTCTTACTGATAGGGAATAATTAGATGTGGCTTCCCTTCTCTCTCTCTCTTAGAGAATTATCCTTTTTGCCTTGGTAGAAAGGGATGTGAGAATTTGGAGTCCTAATCCTTCTGATGGTTTCTCCTATAAGTCTTTTTTTCCAAGCCCTGTTGGATCTTTCTCCTTCTAGTGAGTCGATTTTTTCAGTTCTCTAGAGAACCAAGGTTCTTAGAAAGGTGAGATCCTTTTCTTGGCAAGTGCTCCACGATTGTTGTATCACGTTTGATAGGTTCTCCAGGGTTTTTTCGTTCTTGGCCGTTCCAATTCCAGAGAGGGAGAGTTAGTTGCAATAGGAAGAGATGAAGACGATCCTCTCATCTGAAACCATGGATATCCACGACGTTTGGTGATAGTTTCTTTTTATATATTTATATCAAATTCGTAGACAAAATCATGAGAGCTGGTTTTTGAAGGGACAAAATTTATCATATACAAATTTGCAAGCATTTAGTTGGACACCAATTGTAATGGGCGATGGAGTAAATGCCAGTTTTCATTGTTTGGTTTGTTGTGGGATTTCCAAATAGGTTCTCCAGGATTTTGCCTTTTCTAGTTGGCCTTTTCTGTTGTACTGTCTTTCGGAAGGTGGGAGAAGATCTGGATCATATTCTTTGAAATTGTGACTACACTCGCTCTCTTGGGATTCTTTCTCCCAAATGTTTGGTAGAGTGAGTGCTCGCGCTAGAGGTGTTAGAGACATGATCAAGTATTACTTTCTCCACCCACCTGTGAAAGAGAAAGCTAGGTTTCTTTGGAGTGCAAATACTTGTGCGATTTTATGGAGCTTGTGGAGGAAACGAAACAATAGAGTTTTTAGGGGCATGGAGAGGGATTCTAGAGATCTTTGGTCCTCATTCGTCGTTATGTCTCGCTTTGGGCTTCGACTTTGAAACTTTTCTGTAACTACTCTTTAGGTTTGATTTCTATTAGTTGGGATCCTTTCTTGTAATGGGGCTTTTTCCAGGGTTGGTCTAGGCCGCCCTTGTTCTTGTGCTTTTTCATTATTCATTATTCTCAATGAAGCGTTTCTCCCTTTATCAAAAAAAAAAAAAAAAAAAAAAAGAAAGGAAAAAAAAAAAACAGTACTCAAACAAGAATGTTTGCTCTTCTTGGACTTTTAGTCGGAAACTTTAGATCCCTTGTTCTCTAAATATGATTTTGATAAACGGAACTACCTCAATCACGTTTGAGAACTCCCCTTATCCTAGGTGAACCCCACAACAGTAATAAGAATAACCCTGATTAAACAATTAGTTAACAACCCCAAGAAAGCTAAATAGATTTGGCTTGGAAAGATTGATCAAAGATCAAGAAGAAAGGAGAACTTGTTTCTAACTTCAAGATTTTGAACTCTCCACAATCGAGTTGATCAAATTAGATTGAAAGTCCTAAGCATGCATTCTAACACAAGAATACAAACGAAAGCATGAAGCTTGAGAGAAAACACTCTGTGAGAAAATATCATTCAAATTCAAGTTGTCGTTCAAAATGTGGAAACTACAACCCTATTTATACTAATTTCAAATGTTATATGAAAGGATACGACATTTAATTTTATGCTCTTTCAATTACCATAATAAATGAAAGTACATACCATTAAATAAGTACATATTAAAGATGTGAATGAATCTAAATTTCTAGATTCATTATCTAAATTTCTAGATTCATTATGACCCTTGGGTATCTAAGTGACAGCTCGTCATTAAAAGCAGAAAATTTAGCTTGAAAGTTACTCATTTTATGCTTTAGCTAATCAATGCCAATTATTTGCTTATCATTCTCCCCTTCTTCAAGAAGATTTGTCCTCGAATCTTAAGTTCGCCTTGTAAAGCCATTTTGTAGTCATCATCTCGAGATCGCGTTGGTGGTTGAATGGTATCCACTTGTTTTGCATAGAATATTAACTTCACAAGTGTTGCATTCGACTCATTTTCAAAGGTCTCCTCTAAACCATCAAGATCAAAAGAATAATAATAGCACAAAATGTTAAAGTGCAAAGTACGCTTGCTCTCATGATTTTTATATTTTCTTTCACTTCCCCTCTTAATCAAACTGACTTTCTTTTCTTTTATCATCAATGTTGTACATTTGTTTATATTTTGAGTCTCTTCTTTCTCGTCACATCTTCCTAGAGTCTTTGTCAGGACTCCAATCTTAGATATCTTGTGTCGCTCTCCATAAGTGATTCGAATTTTGATTCTTCTCTCAAACTTTGATGATCACCCTCATTTATCTCAAAGACCCCTTCATTGAAACCTTCCTTTTTGGCAGATGGATCATTTCTCTCATCTTTATTTGATTGGTCATTTTCAAAAGTTGGACAATCTACTTGACTTGCAATAGATTGGGCGATTTGATTCTACCTTGTCTGTTCTTGCAACTTCAATTTTTCATTCCATTGAGTTATGTAATTCATAGATTTACGTAACTCAACAAAATTTTCTCGAATATCCTTCCTAAAATTATCATCATTATTGTTGGTAGCACAACGATTCCTTCTTTTGTGAAACATAGCATAAGATTTCTAAATCTCAAACTTATGCAAATTTTTGCAGTACTATTATGAAAATTATGTAAAAAGATTTCAATAAATTTGAAAATCTTAAACTTAGAATGTGAAAAGTCACAAATTGCAAAGTTTTCCTTTAAAAAATGAAAAAGGAAAGAATTTTTTATTAAAAAAATCCAGCTAGCACAATAAATATGAAAACAAAGAGAAGATGAGAAGTCACCTTTTTTAAAATTTTCTAGCATATAATTTGAAAGATGAAGAAACAAAAAGAAGATGAAAGGTTACAAGAAAAGATGGATATACTGATATTTGATAAGAAAAACAAAGATAAAAAAAAGAAAAAGGAAAGGATATAATCTGTTTAGAGCTAAAGCTCTGATACCAAATGATAAACGGGACTACCTCAATCACGTTTGAGAACTCTCCTTATCCTAGGTGAACCTCCACAACAGTAATAAGAATAACCCCAATTAAACAATTAATTAACAACCCCAAGAAAGCTAAACAAATTTGGCTTAGGGAGACTCTTATCCAGACTTGCAGAAATCCTTTCAAAACAAAGATAAAATCTCCTTGGAACAACGTTAACAACTATCAAGGAAGGTCCTTAATAGGAAAAATTGGCTCGAAAGAAATAGAGCTCGTAAAGATAGTTGGATGGTCTACTGCATTGTGGATATCTTTGTTACAGTGTGTATAATTAAATTTATTGTAACCTATCGACTTAAGTTTTTAGGTCAATTGATGATTGGCTAGTTTTCAAATGGAACTTTATGGGCATGCTCAAGGATACCTTATAAAAGTGAAAATTGTTTCTTACTCCAGACTGACAGACCAGAGCGGGAGAAAACAAGAAGAGGCTTTCGAGTGTTGATATATATATATATATACCCAAGACTGGACCAACTGTGGTTTAGGTGGGACTAGGCGAAAATGCCAAGACCAGTTTGCATTTGATTCCATAGTGTTTATGAATAAAAGGAATATATTCATGTTGATGGGGCACGATCGCTGAGGACCTAATTCTGTTGTTCATTGCTGCATATTTAAATTATGAGATATGGCAAAGTCATCAACCTTGCTTTTTGCAAGGTCATCGGAAAGATTGCAACTCTAATTATATTAACCTTGAATGAAATTAATATGTTGTTGATCTTCTTTCCTTTCATTTTTAGTGGAAGTTTCTTGAGAAATATTATTGCCTTTTCATATACAATGCTAAAGCATGTACTCTTGTGAGTGTAGCTTGACACACGGATGATACGACTCCACTTGAACAGTATTTGTTCCATAGTTGGAGCCTGATCCTAAGGAAACATACAAGAGCATTTAGCTTAGAAGTACCTAAATAGTTTATTATATTTGGAATATGTTGGGTTCTTTATCTTATTACATGTTTCATTTGAATGGCTGGCAAAGAGGGTTAAAAGCACACACTAAAATCTTCGAAAATATATTTCGTTTGAGCTCATTTCTTTGTCCGATCTTGTTTGTTGTGTTGTGGGTGAAGGAAAGGAAATGTATTTTGGGAAGACCAATTTGTGGGGGATACCCTCTAATATTTGTTTCCTTTGTTATATCAATTTTATTTGTTTAAAAAATCGTCCTCTGTCTGGTTTTTTTGGTCTGTTTGAGGAGCTCTGTATCCTTTGCTTTTCGTTTGTGCCATCTGTTGTTCAGTAGAGAAATGACAGAGGTAGGTTCTCTTCTTTGTCTGTTGGAATAGTTTACTGGAGTTTATAGATGGTCAGTCCGTCAAACTATGAACTTACACTGGCAGAAGTCTAATTGATTTGAAGAATGAAGAGTTCAAATTCAATTAAATAAAATAATAAAATGATCTTTTTCTGATCATATGCTTTCATATGGATGTATATTCTCAATCTTTATCAGTATATATATATATATATATATATATATATATATATATATATATATATATATATATATATTCCTCTTCTTTTTTAATGATCTCATCTAGCCAAGATATTTCTGCTCTCTTTGTTTGCAGGCACTTGACACTTTTAATACAGCTGTTGTGTCACCGATATACTATGTCATGTTCACGTCATTTACCATCTTGGCTAGTGTGATAATGTTTAAGGTATGTCCAACGGTTGGTTGTTTCTTACATGTCAATGTGGACAAATGAGTTGTGATAGGTTTAAAATTTTACATAGCACATAACATTATCATAAAGAGAATTTCATTAATTAAATGAAATAATCAAGGATGTGCAAAAGGGGCCCTTTTAAAGGTAAAACAGAAGATGTTTTCGATGGGTAATGAGAAGATATGGCTCTTAATGGCATGTATACTATAGTATATAATAAACAAAGATGAAGGCCCACTAGGATGGGCTCGGTCAGCAAAGGAGCACATAACAATTTGGACACAAAAGTCATGCCGTAGTATGGCGCTTCAAGCATTCTGTTGTACATCAGTGACAGGATAGAACATTAGAACTCCTAATCCTTTGAGCATTGCCTCCATATTTTCTAATCGAGGCAGATTCTAACATCTTTTAAATTACTTCTTTCAGGACTGGGACAGGCAGAGCCCAACGCAGGTTGTGACGGAGATGTGTGGATTTGTGACTATTCTTTCAGGAACTTTTCTTCTTCATAAAACAAAGGATATGGTCGATGGTATGCCTCTTAATCTCTTCGTAGGGAAACATTTTTTTGTCAATGTTTATTTTATTAGCAATGGAGTGAACATCATATGAAATGACACTTTTTCCGGATAATTGTTGTTCATTTCCCGTCTAGGTAGATACACCATCCTGTGTCCCGTCCCCTAGTCTTGTGTTTTGTTTTGTATATCTGGGTACCAGAGTCCCATTTGATGGCCCACCCTCATTCATATGTCATATCCGTAGAACATCTCAGCCCTTACCACAAGGCGTCCTTGGGATTCCCCTTTCCCTATACACCGTCTTGAATATAAATAAAAAAAACAAACTCCCATTATCAGTACACATTGCACTTTGCTGCATGTGGCATGTTACAAATGTTGAATTTTAGTCCATAACTTTGCAAATTGATACAGGTCCAGCGGCAAACTTATCAATACGGCTCTCTAAGCATGCCGAGGAAGATGGATTTAGTGGTGGAGAAGGCATTCCTCTCAGACGACAAGAATCCTCGAGATTGCCTTGATCCCTTGAGAATATGGTTCTTCTTCGGGTTTCATGTCGATATCAACTTTGTATTCTATCACAGAGTTCCACCCCCTTGGTGTTCCTTTTTGGATAAAGTAGATAGAAAGGTGAGAATTTTCTATCACTTTCCATTTCTATCTCCCCGAGACTTGACAATGGGGGTAATGCCTATTGGCTTTGTACACAAGTTCTTGCAACCCCACAAAATCCATATGAAAGATGCAAGCCAACAGAATTCTTTTTCATCAATTGTTCTCCACATCAGAACTCCATTTTTCTCTCTTTAAAATGCACATATATAACTATTCTTAGTCCATCCGTTCAACCATTTCATTTTTTTTTCTTTTTGTTGCAAAATTCGCCTTGATATTCTTCATTCACATTTATTAAAATATGGTTTTATAATGCATCAGAATCAGTGTCACCACTTTTGAGGAAAAGGGATTTGACTAATTTAACCTAATTTCAAGAGCTCAGGTTGATTGGAGTCTCTTTTCTTTCCCTAAGCTGCTGTGTTTTCCCATTCTTACAAAAGAAGGTATACGTGAAAATGTGCAAATAAATCATGTCCAGATCATTTTAAAGACAATTGAGATACATGAACTTGCAATGGATATCATTAAGCTTAATTGATTCTTCCAATTATTGGTCGTATCCAAATCAGCGAAGTACAAACTGAAACAGTCAAAATTAATCGTCAATTTTTATCATGGTTTGACATTGAGATAAAGAATTAAAATATTTTGTTAGAAAATATTGCAGGTGATGGATTTGGAAAGAAATGGCAACTTTATTAGCTGTCCATTGTCGAAGGCCTCTGGTCTCATATATTTCTTTCGCCTATTTCGCAAAACGTCGCATTGTGGGCTCAAGTTAAAAACAACACCCAATGAGGTGACTTCTAAACTGGATTACACCTGAGATGTCTTGAATCAAGATTTCTGGCTTTTCGGCTTTATTTGCTTTAAGAGGTCAGAAACAGAAGCACAATGTGTTGATTTGTAATCGCAGTCCTCACAGCAAAGTTGCAATAGTTGAATGACCCTGACGCACCTACAACCATATCAATGCACAAATTGATTAGGAACATATCAATTTAGTTTCAGCAAAAGCCTTCCCCATCACACAAACAGAAGTGTTATGCGTATCTAACTAACTGATATTTGTCTGCACAACCAAATCCAGGAAACATTGGCACGGCACAATGCATAATACATTAGGCCAAGCAGTCATTTCCCAGACAAGCGAGAGCATAAGCAAAGAATCCACACCGATAAGAGGGAAAAAGAAAAAAAATAAAATAAAAGAACCCTTAACCATGTTTGTCTACATTGAAATAACTCAAGACGTTAAGTCATCTTATTAAGTCAGACGTTATGACGTCTTACTGAGGCAATCCTACTCTTTAGTAAATATGCGTTGTAACATTCCTGAAGGGAAAAAATACAACGAGAAGGATTAGGATTTATACTTCCTAGAAAGTTTCAACAGCACAATAATATCCACATGTATAACAGCATTGACCACTATCAAACTTCAACATTATTACAAGATGTGCAATGTAGTAGGATTGTAACGTGAAGGGCTATTTATCTCCGGTGCAAACCAGCGTGTTTTTCCATTTTCTCCAACAGAAAACGGAACGAAGTTAGAGTTAGGGAAGAGAGATGAATGGAGAGCTATAACCAATCCCTAGTTCGCCGCAGCTGCAACAAAGCAGAAGAAAGAAGTGGATCAACCCTGAACCTGTTGGATTCTTTATTTACATATCTTTTGAGAGTTTAAGCAGCACCATCACCCATTTGAGACTCCCTAACAAATGCCAAAGAAAATCAACTTCTTTAGCTGGTCCTCTTCTTGTTCTCAGAAGGTTAGAACTTCCCAAGCTCTCATCCCGTTATCTACATATATCCCTGAAATGCATTATGTAAAGCCTCTACCCATCTCATTCTCGCCAAAACTTGGGAAAAGCTTTATGCTAAATCTAATTGTAACTCTCCAGATGAAGGAATTATGTTGAAGATGTTTATTGTTTACAGTCATATGTTGAATTCCAAAGCTATTCTTTGTTTTTTAAGTCTACTTCATTATCAACTACTTTCAGAGAGATGGCCCTTCACGGGAGATAAATAGCTTTTCATTAGAGAATAATGAATTCGAGCTGTTGTTTCTGTATACCTAGTTGGCTTTCTTGGACATGGGAATGGATTATTCACTCTCTATCCTCCAGGTGGACATTCTTCTCTTCCAAGTTCCAATAAAACTGTTGCTATAGATAATGGCCATAACTTTTTGTTGATTAGCAATTTGAAGATTAAGACATTTCTCCTGAATTAGGGCTGCAGGCAAATTTCCATGAATGAACCACGTCCTTCAGCATATATTGCATCCAAATCCAACTTCTTACTCATCAGGTATTAATGATGGTACTACAACAGGCACTACATGCATACAACATAAGCAAGAACATACTTCAACATCTACTGGGCAAAAACCTTCCAAATGTGGCTTCAAAACTATGAACAAACATTGTCAAAGAATTTGGTTCATCGATATATATTTTGAACAAGCTTCCAGCAGAAATGCACCAAATTTACACCTCTAGCCAGAAGAAATTACCAAGAGATAACAATAAAGAGAAACAAAATAAGAAATAAGGAGGAAAAAAGGAGAAGGTTAATGCGCAGACTACACTATCATTGGCAAGATAGAGTAATAGGAGTCGAAATTGAAGACAGTTTGTGGAAAATAGAAATCGAACTTCAGTAAATTCCCATTCCTCTAGCAGGAAATGATAAAATGAGAATCAAGAAAACTAACCGTTGGTACCCAAATAAAAGACTAGAACAACTGAAAATGTAGAAACTCGGCAAGAACTTGTACGGATCTCCTCTTTTTAGAACCCAAATGAAATTTGACCTAAGAGTTAAAATCAAATCGGGAGGACTGGCCAACCTACTGTAGCAAGAAAGAAGAAGCTTGATCTTCGGAACCAAACATGAAGAGGGTACAAAACGGATTAAAACTAAAAACCCAAAAGGTTGCAAAATCGAACAATTAAACCGAAAAGTTCCCTTGTTTCATTGCTTAATTAAATTTTTGTTTGATCGCACATGGATAGAACAACAAAGAAACAAGAGAAAACAAAAAGGATGTATAGCAGTCCAGAGTTTCGTTTGTAGATACAGGAAAACAAAGAAAGTAAAAAAAGAATATTGGAATTATTAGACCCTTGGACACTTCGATTCATGCAAATGACTCAATCGAACAACATGGATGAATAGCTTAGAAACTTGAGATTCTATTCTATCATGGGAGATTGCTGCGGAAACAAAATGGAAAGAGAAATCTTAAAAGAAAAGTTACTTGTGAGGAAGAAAGTTGTTTTTGGAAAGACAAGCTTGAATATCGCACGCTTCCTTCTTGCAGGGTTCTTTGCTCGGCTGAGGCATCTCTCTCTGTCTCTCGCTGTGTCCAACTCGAATCTCGACGATCAAAAATTTGATGAATCATTCTAGAAAATTTTGTTATTTGTTTCCACCGTCACGTCCCCTCTCTCGCTCTCGCTCTCGCTCCCCTTTATCTTTATTTCTATTTTTATTTTTAAATTAAAATATTGAAGAAATCAATAAAATAAAATTTACATATTGTGATAACATTCATTTCTAGAACTAAAAATCAATACTTTTCATTTGCCGAACATGCATGCATTTGAGGTCCATTGATATTTATATGCATCCATATATTCAACATTATAAGAGAATTGAAGCCGCATTTCTATTATATATTTAAAATGGGATGCGAATGTAAACATACATAAAATAAGGTCAAAATATCATAATTGGTATGAAATAAAGGATAATAAAACAAACAAAAAAAATAAATAAAGAAGAGAGGAAGAAGAGAAAACAATTGAACACAATTGTGGTGTGTCTTACAAAGACACAACACTCCTCTATTTATAGGACATATTATGGTATATATTACATTATGGAATGCAATGAGATGAATGTTACAATATGGAATTGAATGTGAGGGTTATATGAAAATTGTAACCTATGTAGGTTATGGATATCTACATTTATAATATATCATTATATTTACAATACTCCTCATTAGATATCCATATTATATAAAAATAAATGCCTTGTTAAAACCTTACTAGGAAAAAACTCGATGGAAAAAAATCCTAATGAAGGAAAAAGAGTACATTTTTATACATTAATAACATACTCATTAAAAACCTTGCTAAAGAAACTCAATGAGAAAAATCATATTCAAGGAAAAAAGTGCAGTACTCCTATTCCTTGAGGACAATATTTCTACTCCCCCTTATGAATATATCACTTAACTTCTCTGAGTCGTCGCATTCCAATGTTGTGCACTAGCTTTTCAAATGTTGATGTGGGCAATGCTTTTGTGAATAAGTCCGCCAAGTTGTCTTTTGAAGAAATTTGTTGAACACTGATGTCACCATTTTCTTCAAGGTCATGCGTATAAAAGAGTTTTGGTGAGATATGCTTTGTTCTATCTCCTTTTATATACCCTCCTTTGATTTGTGCTATGCATGCGGTATTATCTTCAAATAATATTGTTGGTAAATTTTTACTGAAAGACAAACCACATGTTTCTCGAATATGATGAGTCATTAACCTCAATCATACACGTTCTCTACTAGCTTCATGAATTGCAAGAATTTCTGCATGATTCGATGAAGTGGCCGTCATGGTTTGCTTTACAGACCGCCAAGATATAGCAGTTCCTCCACATGTAAACAGATAACCTGTTTGAGATCTTGCTTTGTGTGGATCAGATAAATATCCAGCATCCGCATAACCAACTAGATCAAAGTTTGATTTATTTGAATAAAACAAACCAATATCAATTGTCCCTCGAAGATAACGAAGTACATGCTTAACTTCATTCCAATGTCTTTTTGTTGGAGAAGAACAATATCTTGCTAACAAATTTACTGAAAATGATATATCTGATCTTGTGTTATTAGCAAGATACATTAGTGCACCTATTGCATTAAGGTACGGTACTTCAGGACCAAGTAATTCTTCATTATCTTCTCGAGGTCGAAAGATATCCTTTTTTACATCTAGTGATCGAACCACCATTGGAATGTTCAATAGGTGTGCTTTGTCCATGTAGAATCTTTTTAAAATCTTTTCTGTATATGTCGATTGATGAATAAAATTTCATCGACTAAATGCTCGATTTGTAAGTCAAGGCAAAATTTTGTCTTACCAAGATCTTTCATTTCAAATTCCTTTTTGAGATATTCTATTACCTTTGAAAGCTCTTCAGGAGTTTCAATTATATTTAAATCATCAACATATACAGCTATAATCGCAAATCCTGACTGTGATTTCTTAATAAAAACACATGGACAAATTGGATAATTTTGATAACCTTCTTTCCATAAATATTCACTTAAGCGATTGTACCACATTCGTCCTGATTGTTTCAATCCATATTATGATCTTTGTAATTTGATTGAACATAATTCTCTAGAGCTTGAATTATATGATTCAAGTATCTTAAATCCTTCATGGATTTTCATATAGATTTCATTTTCCAAAGATCCATACAAATATGCTGTAACTACATCCATAAGATGCATATCAAGATTTTTACATACAGTCAGACTAATTAAATATTTTAATGTAATAGCATCCACCACAGGAGAATATGTTTCCTCATAATCAATGCCTGGTCTTTGAGAAAATCTTTGTGCAACAAGTCGCGCTTTATATCTAGTGACCTCATTATTTTTATTTCGCTTACGCACAAATACCCATTTAAATCCCATAGGTTTTACACCTTTAGGTGTATAAACTACAGATCCAAAAACTTCACGTTTCGTGAGTGAGTTTAGTTCTGCTTGGATGGCTTCTTTCCACTTGGGCCAATCCTTTCTATTACGACATTCGTCAACAGATTTAGATTCATAATCTTCATTTTCATGAATGATATTATGTGCAACATTATACGCAAAAATGTTGTCCACAACTACATTAATTCTATTCCACCTTTTTCATGGTATAATTTATCGATATCTCATTGTTATCTTCATATACTTGAGTCTCTTCTACATTTTTACCACTAGTCGTGTTCATGACTTTTTCTTGAATGTTTCTATTGTCAATTAAGTCATTTCGACTATTGGTCACTTTTTTTCGAGGATTTTTATCCTTTGAACCCATCGGTCTACCACGCTTTTGGCGTAGTGCTGATTTATTAATTGTATCAACTTGTTGAGTTGGGATTTCAATTCTAGATGAAGCATTTGCAGCTGGAATATATGACTTGGTCACTTTCTTAGTATCTGTAAATGCATCTGGCATTTGGTTTGCTACACTTTGTAAATGAATTATCTTTTGAACTTCTAGTTCACATTGCTTTGTATGAGGATCTAAATGAGACAATAATGATACATTCTAGGCAATTTCATTTTCCAACTTCTTAATTCCTCCCCCTAATGTTGAAAATTTTTTGTCTCATTAAAATGACAATCAGCGAATCGTGCAGTAAATACATCTCCCGTCAAGGGTTTAAGATATCTAATAATTGATGGGGATTCAAATCCGACATATATTCCTAACCTTATTTGAGGTTCCATTTTAGTACGTTGTGGTGGAAAAATCGAAACATATACTGCACAACAAAAAATTCGCAAATGAGAAATATTTGGTTCCTGGCCATAAGCTAATTGTGTTGGAAAATACTTATGATAAGATATCGGTCTTATGCGTATAAGTGATGCTGCATGCAAAATAGCATGACCCCATATAAATAATGGAAGTTTTGCTCTCATAAGTAATGGTCTGGCAATCAATTGTAAACGCTTGATAAATGATTTTGTCAAACCATTTTGTGTATGAACATGAGCTACAGGATGTTCAATATTTATCCCAGTTGACATGCAATAATTATTAAATGCTTGAGATATAAATTCACCAGCATTATCAAGTCGAATGTTTTTTTTATTGTATAATCCAGAAACTGTGCTCTTAATTTGATTATTTGAGCAAGTAATCGTGCAAATGCAAGGTTTCGACTTGATAATAAACACACATGTGACCATCTACTTGATGCGTCAATTAAAACCATGAAATATTTAAATGGTCCACTTGGTGGATTGATTGGTCCACAGATGTCACCATGAATTCGTTCTAAAAATGTAGATGACTCAACTCCCACTTTGGTTGGTGATGACCTAATAATTAATTTTCCTTGAGAGCAAGCAATACATGATAATTCATTGGATCTAAGAGTCTTCTGGTTCTTTAGTGATGTCTATGAGAATTTTCAATAATTCTTCTCATCATTATTGATCTGGGATGACCAAATTGATCATGTCAAACAGTAAACATATTCAAATTCATGAACTTCGGATTCATGGTCGCATATGTTTCAATTACTCGTATATGGGTATAATATAATCCAGAAGAAAAGGTAGACAATGTTTCCAATATACGCTTCTCATGTGAAACAATAAATGTAATATAAAGATATTCTATATTATTTTTTATTGTTAGTTTCAAAATGATAACCATTTTGACGTATATCTTTGAAACTCAATAAGTTTCATTAACATCATTTTTCTCTTCAGGAGACTCAAAGAAGTCCGCCACATCCAAATGGATCATGTTGAAAGTGTCAAATACATCATCTTGATAGGCAAAGTTTACTTCCACATTCTTCTCTTTTTCCTTCAATGAGGCTTGATAGAGGTCGACTAAGTGCTTGGATGTACGACAAGTACGAGTGCAATTACCATTCATACCACAACAGAAGCATTGATTTTCACTACTTTTAATTTTCATATTTTGTGGAGTCTTCCTTCTATGATCATCATTTGTGGTCTTGAAATCTAAATGATTATTACCACGTAAAGTATAATTACTTCTTTCTCTACCACGGTCACGACCTCGGCCATGATTACGACCACGACCTCGACCTCGACTATTAATATTATTTAAAAATACAACATTCGCTTCAGGGAATGGTGTTGCTCCAGTTGGTCGAGATTCATGGTTTTTCATTAATAACTCATTATTTTGTTCAGCCACAAGAAGACATGATATGAGTTCAGAATACTTTTTAAAACCTCTTTCTCGATATTGCTGCTGCAAGAGCATATTCGAGACATGAAACGTTGAAAAGGTTTTCTCTAACATATCTTCATTAGTAACTTTTTCTCCGCATAACAATAATTTTGAACAAATTTTAAATAATGCGGAATTATAATCACTTACTGATTTAAAATCTTGCAACCTTAAGTGCATCCAATCATATTGAGCTTTAGGAAGAATCACACTTTTTTTTTATGATCATACCTTTCTTTTAAACTTTGCCATAGTTCATAGGGATCTTTTATCGTAAGATATTCAATCTTTAGTCCCTCGTGAAGTCGTGAAGATGATGTTGAAGGAAAATCATGACTTTCGCCTTTTCTTGACTTGAAGTCGTGTTTCCTTCTTTAATCGTTTCTCCAAGATTCATGGCATCCAAATGAATTTCAGCATCAAGCACCCATGATAAATAATTATCACCATTGATATCAAGAGCTAGAAATTCTAATTTGGTAAGACTTGACATGGTAAAACTATAACAAAGAACAAATAAACTAACTTATATTTGAAATTTAATAAACATGTCAAACATGCATTCTAAGACAACCTAGATAAATATCATATTATGCACATGATACAAAAATCAATGGAACCCATTTATAATAATTCAAAACATGCATGTTAATGTACAATAATTAAAATAAAAATTACATATACATATTATAGAAAATTAACAACAATACACACAAAAAATGTTAATTTTACAACATACTTAAGTAAATTGATAAAGCATTTAGATCATAAAAACAGTTACAAAACTTATACTAATTGAAAGTAAACAACTAAATTATAAATACAAATTATAAAGAACTCATAAACTATACACAGATCTTAAAATAATTGATATAAGAACCAAACATAAACAATCACATAAATCATAAAGAAATTAAAGATGAACTAATTAAATCATAATCTTATCATGAACTAAAAATATTTTTTAACAAACAATAACCATGTAAACGTAATATGTAAAATTACAATATGCAATAGGTATAAAATATTACATTTTCAAACACTTAAACTATGCATGATGTATACATGGATTGTTTCATGTAATATTCACAAATACAAAAAAAAACTAATATTATAACCTACCTTTTACAAATAATAAAATTGTATAGTGTCGTGCTGATAACGTGTTATGAAATAAAGGATAATAAAACAAACAAAAAGAAGAATAGAGAAGAGAGGAAGAAGAGAAGACAATTGAACTCAATTGTGGTGTGTCTTACAAAGGCACCACACTCTTCTATTTATAGGATATATTATGGTATAGGTTACATGATGGAATTCAATGAGATGAATGTTACAATATGAAATTGAATGTGAGAGTTATATGAAAATTGTAACCTACGTAGGTTATCAATATTTACATTTATAATATATGTTTTTGTATTTTAAAATAATTTAATTTGTTTAGTTTTAGTCTAAAGTGTTAAATTTTGGGTGGTGGCAACTATCAACCTCCACATTATAAAAATGTGACATATCAATTTTTATAATTTATTCTTAAGTGTGGTATTTTTCCAATACAAAAATAAAACAAAATTCAAGAGGAACATAAACAAACCCCATTTTCTTAGAGTAAAATACAAAAAGCTGTAAATAACACAGAACAAAATTTAGGTTAATTTACATGTTTGCTCTTCAACTTGGAGTTTGGTATTTATTTATTTGGTCTTCAAATTTTAAATTATTTATAATCTCTAAATTTATGTTCATATAAATAAGAAAAGTATTCAATAAAGAAACTGATGGCCAAATGGATCCATTTGGAAGAGAACTGGGAGTATACAGTATGATGAGGTTTGTTTTGGAGATTTAACAATTTTTGAATTCAGTCACTATTTTATATATATGTGCTTACTTTGCCTTTTGATGTTAATTAATTATACATACATTTATACATATACTGTAATTGTAATCACATGATTCTTAGTAATACTGGTATCAAATTATATTAACTAATCTACATTTGGATCGACCTCCTTAACTCTAGGATAGGAGGTTATATATCTCGAATGAGCAAAACTTACTCTAACACTTTTTGACGATTTTTTATTGTAATAAAATATTGTATTCTTACATATATGACATGTGTGCGTGGTATGTTGTTTTGGTAATTTTATGTAAGAAAAAAAATCTCAAATTTGAGAAAATAGGTTATGTTTTCTTTTTTTTTTTTTATATCCGTCGACAAGAGGTCCTAGGTTCAAATCGTCCATCCCTACATTTAACTACCGTACCTTTAAAAAAGTATAGGTTAAATCTTATTAAAACCCAATATTTTTAGACTATTATCCATGGGAGAACTGAGTGGGAGAGAAGTTTGCTTTTTTAGAAAAAAAAAATAATAGTAATAATATTAGAAAAAATATTTCAAAAAAACAAAACTCTTAAAAATATTTATAAATATAAGAACATTGAATAATCATCAATGATATATTGATAGACGTTTATATACTTCTATCGTTGTCTATTAACGTCTATCAATATTTATCATCGACAAATTTTGAAGCTTTGCTATATTTATAAATATTTTGATTTATTTTGTTGTATATGAAAACAATTATTTTTTTTACACGTGAGTTTGGATTTAATTTAGTTTTAAAGTTTTTGAATTTGGATTTAATTTGGTATCTTGGTTTTATGTTATAATTTTATATTCGACACGTGAGTTTTTGTTTTAATTAGATTTTATTTCAAAATTTACATTTTAAACATTATTTGTACGCAACATAGCTATTTTTCGTGTTCAATGTAGATTAATAAACTTAAAATAATTGAACAAAAACTATCAAGATTTTACATTTTAATTTCAAAATTTGAAAGTGGGTTTTCAATCAAAAATTGAGGTTGAAATCTTGAAACTATAATATGTTAGAAACTTAAATACTAAATACCTAACATTTTTAAACAAATAGAAACCAACTAAAAAAAATCTAACAACTAAAAACGTTTTATGTCTCCTTCAACTAACTCCTCAACCCACTCTTTTAATCCCATGTGTTTAAAAATGGAAATCCAATTTAGGAACTCAAAGCACAAATGCCATCAAACACACATGCCTCTAAATTTTTAATTATATATAATAGATTTGTAAATTTTATACAACTTTCAACTTTGCAAACTAAATTATTGTTTAAACTTTTGGATAACTCATGTGGAAGGAAATTAAATAAAAAAACTTGGGATTTCAACTAAAATAGCTTAAATTACTATATGATGTTACGCAATCAGCTTTTTTTTTTAATATATTTCATAAATGTTCTAAATAGGCTAACATTTTTCACAAAAGAATAAGCGCCTTAACCTTATTATTCAAATTTCATTAATCTTGAATAATATTTTCTTTAATTATCAACAACCATATTTATCATATCAATTGTAACTTGCTTAATTATTAATAAATATATATTTGTATTTATTAATGTAATATTTATTAATTTTAGAATGATTTAAATATGGTATAAATTATTATCTTATATGGTAATAATATTTTTAATTAACTTACAAAATAAATATTTTCAATTTCATGTCCAATCAAAAGCTAATTTCTCACAATTATCAATTCTGTCGTCAGCATTCTTCTCCGATTTTTATTAAAAAAAATTTTGTTCTTTCTTCTTCCCTTCCAATTTGCTTATTGTAATACAATTAGTCTTTTTTTCTTATATTATTTATTCTTCCGTTTCGTAGCAAATATTTTTTTTTCCTTGAAAAATTTGTTATTTCTTCTTTCGTTGCATAGCATATATTTTTTTCTTAAAAAATTTGTTCTTTCTTCCTCCCTGTTGTAGCATATATTCCGGTAATATTCCTCCTATTTTAATTTTTCACATATGCTACTGAATAATACATTTATGTTTTGTGATTTGTTACATATATACTACTGCATATATTCAATAATACATACACATATTTTTTTCTCATGTTCTGTAATTTTTTCTTACTCAATTTAACAAATTGAAAACACAACCTTTCATTTATAAAATATACAATGTATTATTTCATATATATTATTCATAAATCGATTTGACATATCCTATTTTTCGGTAAATGTATGTCAATGTACATGTATTATTGTATATATGAAAGGGTACATATACACTAAATAACAGAATCAATATATCATATTTTTTTGAAACTGTATGTCAACATATATTTATAAAATGTATATATCAAGTGGTATGTATCTAAATGCAATATTACGGAATCGAAGTTTAAAACGTTCTATAAAATCTATGATGTAATGGAGTAAGAAAAAATATGAGAAAATGAGGAAGACAACTAACCGGAAGTATGAGGATAACAAATAAAAAACGAAATAAACTGAGAATCGGTGAAGAATGAAATTGGAATCGGTGACGGAAGAAATAAGATTATGTGAATAAGGATACTGGATGTATAGGAATTGAAAGAATGTTGCGATTTTTTGGTGACGGAATCAGACTTACTTGAAGAAAACATATGATATTCTACGGTTACTAGATGTCCATATATATGTATTATGGTAAATAATTAAGAAGGGTATATATATAAAAAAACATAATACACAGATAATATTCGTCAATTAGTGTATATTATTGTATATATGAAGGGGTATATATTTAAAAAATAACAAAACACACATATCATATTAATTGGTTACTGTATCTCAATTTATATGCATTATATATAAAATGGTATATATAAACTAATTCACGTAATAGACAATTGAAATTCCTTGTGGACTATATGTACAAATATATGTATTGTTATATATATGAAGTGGTATATGTCTAAAACAAATATTTCGGAATATAATGTTAAACGTGCTAGGAATACTACGATTTAATGGAGTACAGAAAAATATAATGAATTAAGGAAGCAATTAACCGGATGCATGAGGAGAACGAAAGGACGAAATATATTGAGATTTTGTGAATAACAGAATTGGAATCAGTGATGGACGAAATATAAGGAGATGAAGAACGAAACTGGATGGAATTGGTGAAGAAATTCGACAACTTTCCGGCGGAGGATGTACCGAAATTAATGGAGAAATTGGATAAATTGCAGGTGGCAGATGTAACAGAGAAGTATGACTGTTGACGACAGAGATGAGGATGTAAGAATTATGCGACCGATGAATAATTAAGAAAGAAAACTTTGAAAGTTATTTCCATATTCAAAGATATATTATTTGATGATAATTTAAAATAAGTTATATAAGATAATATTTTTTAATTAATAATTAAGATTTTACGTTAATTAAGATCATATTTAAGGAAGTTATAATTTACAGAATAATGTATATAAGGCAAAATATACTTCTTAATTTCGAATTATCTATATAATTAATATTAATTATAAGGTTAAAATTGTCCTGCAAATACGTAAATTCTTAATTAAGTAAAAAAATCTTATTATTTATGCAATTTCACAGTCAAACTAAGTTTTTTCTCTTAATCTTTCAAAAACTTTTGGGTAAATCAAATCTAAAGTTAATGAGTTAAATTTATAAATTAATATAATTGTTATTAAGAAGACAATTTATTGGGGGGAAAGAAAGGGGAAGATAGCATAACGGTAGGCAGATAGTACGGATCAATCAAATGACCAATTGAGTTTTGAATATTAACAAATTCACTACCAACAAAACAAACCTTTCCTATGTTTTCTTATGCATCCCATGCCTTTTAACCACCATGACTGGATATCACTTTAAAGAATGAATAGATATTTTCTTTATATGGTAAACAAAATAATTGAAATACAAAATGCACGAAAATGTTACTGATATGATTATATTCAAAAACAAAATAAAATTGCTTTAAGTGATAGACAGTTATAATTGACAATAATTTATTGGTGTTTATAAACATATTTACCCATATTTGAATATTTTTGTTCATTTTTGCTATAATGGAAGATAATCCAACGATGAATGTATTTTTCTTACTGCTTTTAAGTTTTATAAATTAAAAAAAAGATGTGTATCTATATTCACAATTTATCAATATCTCTATAGATAAGAATGAAATTCCGACTTTTAACATTCCCACTAAAGAGAGAGAGAAGAGAAACAGCAAGAAAAATGTAATACATTCATTCCCATGCCATGCATTCAGTCCCCATTATGCATTTTGCGTTTCCTTTCCATTCCCCTTCTCTTTCTTCCCTTTTTATTTCCCTTTTTCACTCTCTTGATTAAACCCAAAATCCCCAATCGCCTCCTTTGCTGAGATTATCCCATCACAGATTTTATTCAATATCCGCCGGTTTCCCATTTTGGGGGTTTTCAATATCTTGTTTTGGGCATGGAGAGCCAGTTTTTTACCATTTTCCAACGAAACCCATGTTTGGATCAAAGGTTTATAGTCTTTGCTTTGATCTTCCTCTCTCTCACTTGCTCCTTCTCACCTTCCTGTAAGTATATTCCTCTCTCTAATTTTGTATGGTCATATTTGTGTTCTGTTTTGTCTGTGGATTGTGAGGGAATAGAAGAAATTTAATACAAAAGCGTAGGTTGAAATGCAGATGGATATGACTCATTGGACCCTTATGCTAACATTACAATCACTTGGGATTTTTTGGTAGAGAATGGGGATACTTATGATGTAAGTATAACTGTTGTGCTTCATATTTAATTTACTAGTCAAGTTTTAGTTTATCTCTGTTATCACTTATGATCTTAAAACGAAGTACTTAACACTGTTTCTAAAAGATTATTGTGTTAGTAGAATACTTTATCTTAACACAACATTTGCCCAATTGAAACTAATAAATCAATGATAATCTGAGAAGTGAGTGTCATTTGATTACGTTTGGTGTTGTTTACTTGTGTTATGTACTTATACTAATATGGTCCACTTTTAAATCCGTAATCAAAAAACACAATCTGATTGATGAGCGGAGGGTGACAATTAGATCACACTCAAAAATTATGTTATCGTTACGGCTAGTGTTACAATATAAGAAGTATGAATTTGTCACATTTACTATTACCGTTACCGTTTGACCCTAAACAATAATGGTAATGGTAACAATAAATGTGACAAATGTGACAAATTATAATTCTAAGTAAATGCGATTAAAAGCAATCCAACTAAGTTTGTGATTGGGGTGAATTACGATTGATCTATCGATAGAATCTCGTTACAATTACACCAATTTTCTTTATGGATTGGTTAACATGGCTTAAGTGTGAGTTGCGTATTATCCTAATCATATTGTTAGCCTGTTTCATTTTAGAATGATCTATAAGTGAGTGGACCTATGAAGTTTTATTTAGTATAGGCTACACATTCAATTCTTAACTCATATCAGCTTAATGGAGTTCGAAATATAGTCGTCGTGAAAACTCTATCTTAGTTCCTTTTGCTTTAAAATGATGTGATTCTAAATTAGATTTTCTTCTCGTATTTTTTATTCTAAAAGTTTAATGTTCATGATTTTGAGGTCAATTCAAGAATAACTTAGTGAACAAGATATCTCTACCTGTCGTCAAAGAATCAAAGACTCAAATCATCACCCACATGTGCGATGTAATACCTTTCTAAAAAAATCACGACTTTGAGATTGCAACTCTGGACTAAAACTTAAAGGTTCCAGTTCTCACTTTTTGAAGAGCTGATCAAGTTTCTCATTTTAGGCGTTTTCTAACATCTTATACTTTTCGAAGTAACGAGTATATACTAATAAGTGGAAGTGTTTGGCTATTTGGCTTAAAAGTGTTATTTATTGAGTTTCACGGACTCTTTTAGTTCTTTTTTGTCCTCATTTCTCATATCTTTGTTCCATCTACAAAATGCAGCAGCTTGTTTTAATGGTTTCTCTTGTGAGTTTTGCTATATAGTAGCGTTGTGTCATAGCAGTTCTATTGTATTACAGCAACAAACTCATCAAACAAACAAATCTTCGGGGAGCTCATCTAACTATCTACACATGAAGACAATAGCAAGGATAACTTGCCACCTTTTTTTCCTAGTTCTAAATCCATTGATCATCATGTTAAACTTCACAGGTGAGGGTTTCATTGTACAATTTCCAACTGTTTCGCCATGTGGAGCTGCCTGGTTGGAAACTTGGCTGGTCATGGAAAGGTGAGGAGGTTATATGGGGTATGTGGGGAGCAGAGACTACTCAACAAGGAAATTGCTCCAAATACGTAGGCAGAGAGCTTCCTCATTGTTGTGAGAAGAAGCCGGAAATTGTTGATCTCATGCCTGGAGCTCCTTATAAGTTGCAAGTGGCCAATTGCTGTAAAGCAGGTGTTCTATCTTCCATGAGACAAGAGCCTTCCAATTATGGAGCTGCCTTCCAAATGAATGTTGGGAAGTCTTCTGGAAAGGATGTAGATAGCAAAATGCCAGCAAATTTCACACTGGGGCTTCCTGGATATACTTGTAGCGAACCATTTCAAGTCCCTCCAACCAAGTTCAGTAAGGATGGTGGTCGCCGGTGGATGCAAGTTCTAGGTAATTCTAGTTACTTGAGCTAGCTGACACAAAAATTTGTTCTTCTATGTCCTGTTTTATAAAGATTATAACTTCTTTAGTTAAAATAACTCGTTTGGGTTCTTATCAATAGAAAAATTAAACAAAATGTGTATCGAACTGGCCCTTTATCTTGTTAGTTTAAAGAAGCAAGAACGTAAAGGAGATTTTTTTTCCTCCTTCAAGGTCACTTCAAATACCAACAGTAGATCGAGTTAAGTAAATATCTTTAGCTAATGCAGAAGTGTGTACTGCTCAGCTATAATTGGCATGTACTTCTCTTCGGTTAAAGTCATAATCGGAATTGATATTTATGTGTTAGTCTTGTGAGATTCTTTTTGACATTTAGAAAGCAACTGGATTATTCTAGGTTAATAGAACTCCCTCTGAGATTTATCTATACACTGTTTTCTGATTGTAGAAACATGGAATGTGACCTGTGTTTACTCTCAATTTCGATCATCACCGACACCTGGGTGCTGCGTTTCATTGTCATCCTTCTACAACAGCACCATTGTCCCTTGCCCTCAGTGCAGCTGCGGTTGCCAAGGGCTAAAGGGAACAAAATGTGTCAAGTAATCTGCGCCTCCCCTGCCATTTTTTAGTCTTGGAATAAAGGTATTTCTTTGTATGACTAATAAAATCTTCCACTGTCCAAAAATATTTTACAGGTTAGGTGAAGCTCCTTCAGTGTTGCAACTTCCACATGAACATAACACTGCTGAAGTAGAACCATTGGTGAGGTGTTCACAGCACATGTGCCCAATAAGGGTACATTGGCATGTGAAACAGAGTTATACACTGTATTGGAGGGCAAAGATAACAATCACAAATCTAAATTTTGCTAAGAATTACTCTGATTGGAACTTAGTAGTGATGCATCCCAATTTGCGGAATATTACTCAAGTTTTCAGCTTCAACTACAGCCCCCTAAATCAGTATGGTAACATCAGTAAGTTTCACCACTGTCCACTGGATCTTATCTCTCACATTCTCTTTTTTATAAAAATTCATAGCATATTAAAAAATCAGCATGTTTGAAAGTAATTTTTTAACTCTTTAAAAAGGCAATTAACTTATGGAAGATGCCTACATAATCTTAGAAATTTCTACAAAACGCTCTTTTATATATTTGAGCTACTTTTGAATCTATCAAAAGCATTTCTTGTACTTTAAATGCGCTCTAAAACGTGTCTTTAAGGCCTCATAATTTATAAGAGACTGATTCTTTTCTGGAGAAAACATTCTGAATATAAACTCCTGTTGTGCTTCTGAAGATGACACAGGGATGTTTTGGGGGATACACTTCTACAATGACTTGTTACTCACATCAGGAGAGAGAGGGAATGTCCAAACAGAAATTCTTCTCCAAAAAGATTCAGAAATTTTCACTTTCAGAGAAGGATGGGCATTTCCAAGAAGAATTTTGTTCAATGGGGATGAGTGTGTAATGCCACCTCCAGACCAATATCCAAGGCTCCCAAATAAAGCTCACAGGGCCATGACAGCCCCATTCATAGTTTTCTTCTTCTTGTTTCTCTCTCTATCATTATAACAGTGGAACTTAGATGGCAGTTCGATACCACAAGTTACAAGTAGTATAGCACAGTTTTGAGTTTTATTTGTCATATGGTTCTGATGATGAGAATATTAGTTGAGATGATGAGCCTTTTTCATACCCGTTCATTATCATCTAAACTTTGAAAGCCCCAACCAAATGCCAAATGAAGAAGTTCTTCTAAAAGTGACCTGTTCCTGTTGTGATGAATTCTTGTACATTAATGGCAGCAGAGGTGTGAGATTTAACAATTGCATAAAGAATCAGCGATGTTTGTGTTAAATAACTCAACTTTAACAGTAAAGTAAAGTTTGCAAATTTATCTTCTCTTTTTCTATTTTGCACATTGCTTGAAAAACTTGATCTTACAATTCTATTTTCGAAACACATTCTTCCTAACTCCACTGTATTAACTTTAAACTTCATAACTGTTCCAAACACAACTTGTCAACTATGTCAATATTTCAAGATGTTTGGTATTGAAATACGAATTCAATACCTAGGTGGGATGTACAAATTAAAGAAGGGTGCAGCTCGGGATGCACCCATCCTGACGTATTTTTCTTTGAGAATAGGAAGGCAAGGGATAAGATATCGAACAGTGTGTTAATTTGTTACGAGTCGTGGGAATTTTAAATAACCGGAAAAATTGGAATAAATATTGTGAAATAAAAACAAAAATAATTTATATTTTAGTGAAGTGCAAGTATCTCACTGTTTTCAAGTCATTCGCTGTGTTCTATTATATTTCTTTATTAGTACAACTATTGACCATCATATATTCCCATGCATGTCTTCATTAATACAACAATTCAACTAAACGTGAAGCAAACCACCATGCAAGTTCGAAACTCCACAATTAAACAGGTATCTTGTCATTTAAGAGAAAGGAAAGAAACGTATTGATATTAAAATTTATAAGTATTGAATTAATTGTAATTAATAAGATTTTCTTCAAATACGTTTTTTACACTAAACTACGAAAAATATTCTTTCATGGCTCAAATGAAACTCCTAAGAAAAGAACTTATCAAACATTTTTAAAAATGTAACAACATCGTGCTAGGATGTAATTAAAACGAAGAAAAGAAAAGAAAAATGTGATTTTTGGAAATCTTTTGAAAAGAAAAAAAAATGAGTAGATTGTGAAATGGAGAAGAATAAGAAAAATGGTGAAGAAAGTTACGAAAATAGGAGGGAAATTATATAAATGGCGTTTAATAGGTTTTGCCTAGGAAAACTAATACCCTTTCTAAAAATCTTTCCAACTCTATTAGACCGAGATAATAACAATTTTTCAAACCTTAACTATTGATTTTATAAAATTTGAATATGAATCATTTTTCTTTGTAATCTTTCCTAATCTTATACCAAATCATAACAATTTTATTCATCTTAAATCATTTTTTATACAATTTCTCAAATCTTTTATTATAATTTATGTGTTCCATATTGAGTTGACAATATTATGATACAAATCTTATTTACAAAATAATTTTATATAAAATTTGGCAAGTTGCTAAAAGATTTGGTTATCTCATGATTTTGGAAACGAGATTTATAAATTTTTTTCAAAGATTTGCATAGCTTACTAATTATATTTTTAATACTTGACAGTGTGAGTTTAAAATATTGAAAAGAAAAAAAAATAGTTAAAATTTTGGATAAAACTTGGAAAGATTTGAAAAAGGTAGAATCTCGATCTTATGTCTACCGAGATGCACCGACAAAACCCACCCAAAACCGTCAAAACAATCAATAGGTTGGAAATCGCAATGGCGATCCCATCCAAGATAAACCTTTGTTTTAAAGGTCATTTTTAACGATTTCTCAAAATAGGAAAAAAAAGAAAAAAGAAAAATAATTTTAAAAGGTGAAAATTTATTTCAACATAGTCGTGACCCGCGTCCACGACAATCCTTTGCCCCTTGGTCCACATTTATTTCAAAAGTGTGTATGTAATCTATGATTTCACCATCTATTTCTGTCAAATCTTTTATTGTTAATCCTATTTATGTCATTATTTATTTAAATGATATGATTTTAATTAAAGAAATTTAATAATGTATACTTGATGTGTCAAAATACAATTAAAGTATTCAACCTTTAAATTTCAATGTTTGATTACATTCTTCTATTTAAAAATTAGAAAGCATATGAAAAACGAGAAAATGAATCGACATCACCAACTCCATTAAGCCACAAGGAGAATTCTTCCCACTCTCTCCCTCGTTCCTTGAGTAACCAGGGATTCTCAACCCCCCACAGGATAAGTTTTCAACACATCCTTTGGGAAACAGTCACCACAACAATTATGTTTAAACCCTTACATCTAAACCCTTACATCTATCTATATTGAATGCTCTAACAGTAAACTAGAACCCTATTAAAACATTTTAATGCTCGATCCAAAGAACCAAATAGTTAGACTAAACAATTCAGTCTAAACTTGTAACTAACCAAATAACTACTCCACACCACTGAGTATCAACTGGGAAAAGAACATCTAAAAATGTAGATCAACTCAACCATAAAAACAGTTCAAACAATTCTAAAGTACATTGAAAGAGAGAGAAAGAGAGAGAGAAAGCACTAGGCAAGCATTCCATCAGTAAATCAGGGATTTCATTGGAAATCACAATAAGTTATTTCTCACCATGGATGCATTACAGGTACTGAATGTCTGTTCCAAACAGCACACAGAAGATGTTCACACTGTGGGAGCGGAACTTTTTTTTTTTTTGGGGGGGGGGGGGGGGGGTGAAACTAAAAAAAATGGTGCTTATAACTGATGTAAATTATAATTGATTAGACATACAGTACATACAGATACCACCTCCGGTAGGCCACACAACCCATGTAGAACAAACAAATACTACGGCAAGGGACCACCAGGTGCATTCAATTCAGATGAAGATGTTAACTCCAGAAAAGGCAGGAACACAGCGGCAAAGAATTAAAAGGGTAGAGAGGAGAGAAAGAGACAGACAGGTATACGGTACCAAGACTGGAAGAGATCAGCAGTGTCTTGCACGAAGGGACAATCATTTTTCGTTTCACCAATTTGGCAAAAATCACCCAGGCACAAACACATTTGAAGTCAAACCAGACACCTAACTGCGCACTGGACCTGTTACCGGGTCACGACTTGAACCAGAATCCTTTTGCTTCAATGAAAGGTTAGCGAATTGATTGTCAAGGTCTTTGCTCGAAGTACGCCGATGACTCGAAGAAGGTCGTAGTTGTTGCGGTTGTTGCTGCTGCTGATGCTGCTGGTGCACAGTTCTTAACCTTCCAATCTCCCTCTCCAGTACTTCCTGCTCCACTGGATATAATTTCATCTCTTAGCTTTCTTGTACAAATAAAAGGCGGAATATTGTATTTCTTGAAGCATGGCAGGTAAGAGTTCTTTAAAAACATGGAATTATCTATGAAATAGCAATCTCCGTCTCTAGTAATTTATATACACACAATAAAATTCAAAACATTCAACCAAATCTGATAAGGTTGGTTACAAATTCAACTGAAAGTAAAAGTTAAGAGGCCACAAGAAGGGAAACAATACTAAGACTTCCTAGAAGCCGAAGGGTCAACAACACAACAGTCTTCCCAATATGAGAGACCACACTCCATTTAAGAAAGCAAACATAAGCATTTATTCTGAGCTAAATGTCAAAGGCAAAGTGATGAGATCGTGAGTGGGGGTAAGTCACTGTATGAAGAATTACTTCCCAACCGTGATGCTACAGAAGTCTCAGGCTAGTCTGAACAAATGAAAGGAAGCCACCAATTCATCCTAAAAAGTATGACACTCGAGATAGGAAAACAAGCTTCAACAAAACTTCTATTAGGTACCTAGACAGATGCCACTGCAGCGATGAGAATGACCAGTTATAGTTTAACGGTACCAAAATAATCAGACGAACCTAAACTACCGAAATAGTGTTCGTTTTCAAATGGGTTTAGAGAGACTATTGGGGAGTCTTTGGAAAGCTGAAATGCAATCAGGATTATTGGGAATCAGAGGGCATTAGAATGCGTGTCGAACTGAGGGGAAACAAAAATGGGATTGTAAGCCGTGAAAACGATGGAAAATAGGTTTCAATTGAAAACTACAAGAACTGAATGAGTTTAGTATTACAATTCGGGCCTACAACACCCAACCCAGACAAGAATTTTGGATTACATTACATTGCATTCCAATTCCTTTACGAGTGCCAAAACGCCTCAGTAATGCGGCAGTCTGCAGTTGCCATGAGAAGGGTGGTTGTTTGATCTGTAACCATCAAAATTCAAAGCTTCAAGCCACTGTCAGTTTGTATGTCATCGCAAAAGCTTGGAACCTATATCAAAACTTGGCAATATTTTTTGAACTCGAACTTTTGGCATCATACCCAAGCTGCAGTATCTTCCTTTGAAGATCATGTTTTGCTACGTTTTTTTTTTTTTTTTTTTGGCTTGGGACCACTCAACCAACAGTAGAAAGATGTCTTTGTCACATAGGCCTTCGATACAGAATTAGGGAGCTTCAAGTCTAGTTCAAGTTATAAACTATTCAGCGTCATCTTCCAAAACCCAGGAAGATAAATCCATCTTTTGGAAGATAAACCCATCTTTTGGAAGATAAACTTATCTGGAAGATAGTAGTTGCTCCTATAAGATAGGATTCTTCTTAAGGGTTCTTTTCATACTTTGAAAATCTCTCGTGATTGGTTTCTATCATTACTATTAGTTAGAGAGGTACATAAGAGAAAATGACATTTGGCTGCTGACATGGCATGCTGGCTTCAGCCGTAACATACAAATACTATTTGAAATCCCACTTGTAATTCTGTAGGAAGTATAGAGACCAAATTGAAATATTTAAAAGTGCCGGACTAAAATGGTATAGCAACAAAAGTACACATAATTAATCCACATTTTACTAATGCTAACACATTGTTATGTTTATAAAAATCACAAGTTTATAGAAATTAATTTCCAGTATGCATGAATAGGTAAAGTAATTTTATCGCTATTTCCTAATCTAAAAAAAATAATAGTAATTAGTTCTTTAAATTAAAATTAAAAAAAATATATACTGTTTCAAAACAATGACTTCCTTCACCAACATGTTTTCATACTTGATAACAGTTCATTTAGCATTTTATTAGCATTATTTTATGACATGAGCTCATTAAGTCGATCAACGACTTTTTTTAGTTATCTTCACCAATATATATATATATTAGACAACATTATTTTTCGATGAGTCTAAATTAATTTGTGAATCATTTCATTCACCCTTAATATTAGACATTGGATTGGATATCCACTCGTTTGTTTTCTTGAATTTATTTCTATAAACATATAGAAAATGAGTTCTAAAGTTTGTAAATATAGGAATCAAATAATATGATCAAAAAATTGAGAGTGGTGTGTGATCCAAAATGAACTTAACATTGAAAATAAAGTTACATACTAATAAAGATAAAAATAATGTTGATGAATATTCTTAAGAAATCATTTGTTAATCAATAATATCAATGAAGATAGTACATGAATTGTACTGGCGACACACAATAAATCAGGGCAGTTCTGTATTCACGTGCAAATATATCAAGTTTGGATAACTAAAGCTTCAATATTTTCAAATATTAGTTCATTACTTGTTTATGCAAGCAACTCAAAAGCTTTCCAAAAAAAAACATGTAATTTCAGAAAAAACATATAATCTCCGAAAACCTAATAATGTGTAAATATATTAAAAAAACAAAAAACAAAAAGATATAAAATATGTTCAAAATCTTTTAAATGGGTCCTCTAAGTGAGGATCCACATAGCACCGTATCAGCTAACTAATGATGTTGCATCATCATTCATCAAAGTACAAGAACTTAAATGACATAATTTAACGTGCAAGGATAAAATAGTGACCAAGGATCTAATGTCTAAGTCTACCTATAAATCAAAGATTCAAAACTATCTTAACTGTACTATCTACTCATGTGGATCAATATATAGAGAACACGAGATATATTGGGAATACGGGCTTACAGTATTTAATTAGCTGCTCTTGAGCTAAATTCTCCAACCGCTGCTTGAGGGCTTTATTTTCCATGCTAAGAATAAGATTTTGCTGGTTGAGAAACTCAAGCTCAGCTGAGACCTCAGAGCCCTCTGCCTATGGAATAAAAAATATTGAGGTGATATTTGGGCTTTACAACAACTGTATGAACCCCACTAATTCATAATTTCAGCATACAACACTGACCTGCAAAGCTTGTACTTTCCTTTCAAGCTCAGCTATATATTGAAGTTTCCGAACCCTTGAACGCTGAGCAAATTGCCTGTATCATTCGATTTAAAAATTAAACCAAATGCAAGTTACAAATGCACTTAACAGGATCACGATTTTCCACTCTTAAATAAAGGAACAACATTATCAAGTATTAATAAAATTATCTCAAAGTCATGCTATGTCAGATTAATGAAAACAAAAATGAAGAAATAACCTCAGAGCACCCAGTGAGAGTATACAGTATACTTTTATTACAAAAAAAAAAAAAGGAGACCAGCATTATATTATATATTAAGAAATAAAATGAGGCTAATGCTCAAAGTACATTAGAGATAAAGAGACATAAAAAGAGGCTGTGCAATACACATATATTGGATTAAAGGCTGTACAATATATCTATCTATGTATGTATGTGTATAAACACTTGAGTTCTTGATTGTTGCCATTCGAATTGAAAACCAGAATTTAAGCCATGCTACTCGAATTTGAGCTCTCTAACGCTATTCACTTTTTGTGTGTGTGTGTGGATAAAGAAACACTGTAGTAGCTATTCACTTGTTGACAGGAGAAATTACGAAAATTCTACGTAAAAGTTATATCAAACAGTTTTGGAGGAATTATTTAGGAATGTTTTAAGACAATTGATTCTTCTGCACTAAAAAATATATTGTAGAAATAAGACTCAATAAAGTCCTTTACTCCTATACCAGTTGAAAGATTATGGATGATGGTAAGTGTTCGAAGATAGAAATACAATTCCTAGTGTGGAATTCAAGTAAAGAGATATTATAAAATAAATCTTTCAACCTAAAATAATAATAAATAATAAATAATAAAATAAAAGTTGTAAAATAATCTCTAATAAGACATGGGTTTTAAAAAACACTTCATGGCATACATACATATATATACATATATAAAATCTTCAATGAATTATAAGAAACTAAAAGAATCTAAAATACAGTTATAAGTGGAAGCAGGAAAAAAAATAAAACTGAGCATATTCAATTAAAACAAGCACCGTAGGTCTAGATGTTAGCCAATTCTGTCCAGCGTATATATCCAGATATTAAAATGAAGTAAAACATCATATACATACTGTTTGGCACGTTTATTTTCTGTATCGGACACAGCTGATTTTCCATGAGAAGTATCCTTCCTGTCAGAAGCGACTTTCGGATCATGTGAACCAGACTCAACTGGATCCTGTTTCTCACTTGCTGTAGAAGGCAAACCATCTGCTTCCTGCGGAGTGCTTAATGGTCCTGATGTATGAATACCTATGGTCTCCCTAGGAGAATGAAGGCCAATGGGATTATTCATGGTAGATAAAGAAGACTCCCACACCCTATTCTTCTGCTTTGTTACATTTGGTTCAGTATAGAATGAAGCATGCCTTGCATCTCTCTGATGATCAAATTCTTGAGATAACCAAGAGTGTCCAGGAATTGCATTTGCATATCTAAATTCTTCTTGCATACTATCAAAATTTACATTAGCAGCATCCGTATATGCAAAGGAGTCACTTGATGAACGTCGATGACCAACTCTGCGAACAGGGGTCTCTGGCTCATTGAGAAGATCATCAAGCCAAGAAGGCTGCTCCTCTATTAAAATACTTTCGGAAGAAGTTCTTTGATGATAGCTGTTACCATCTCTTGGTCTCTGAACAGCTTTTGCTCCAATTACAGTATTAGGAACATATTCTGTATATGATGGAGAAACACTAGGAAATGGACTTTTAGGAGGAAGTAGTGCATGTTTCCCAGAACTCATAAAGCTTCTAACGTTGGATGACCCTTTAGAATTTGCCATAGTAAGAAATGTGAAAAATTCCTTTTCCTGTAACATGGCAAGAAATATGTCAAAAATAAATAAACAGAGTATGTGGTATATGATAAGAAATAAGCTAAAATAACGTACTGCTTTAGCATTCAGTATGGTGCACGATTATGTTGCTCACTCAGAATAAAAAATAAATAAATAAACTCTCAGAAACCATTAACTATGCCACAAAGTGGCACTCAAAAACAAAGAACATTCAAATAGCAGATCAGCCAAAAAAGAACATCAAATAGTCAAAGACAGTACACCAAAACTTCACAAATTATGAAAAAGTGGAAGTAGCTAACGTATAAATAAAACAAAGCGAACCCAATTCAAATAAAAATCGAAATCTTACACAACAATACCTACCCTAGGTAATAAAAAACCATATACCCTAAGATTAATATCGATCATGAATCACTATCTCCTCAACTAAATAGAAGCATCAGGTCATTCAAAAGAATAAGATTTGTAAGGCTTCAGGTCACCAACTAACGAAAAGAAAAAGATTGCAAATTCCTCCCCTTCAATCCCCTCCTACATTTCCTCAGCAACCAAAATAAAAAAACCCAAAGGACGCATTAAAAATTCAATCAAATTGAAAAAAAAAATCAGAGATGAGGACAAATCAAGAAGACAACCAAACAAAACCGAGATTTGAAGGGTAAACGAAAAGTGGGGAAGAAATGGCATAAAATCAGAACGAATTGAATAAAAAATGCAAGCGGGAAAATGGGAAACAATTCATGTGTTTGACAAAACATAAAAGAGAGAAAAACAAGCCTTTTGTGTGTAGCGATTGAAGAAGAAGGAAGATCTTCGAAGCGTAACGCGAAAAGGGAATGAAATCAAAGCGAAAAAATAAAATAAAATAAAGAAAAATGTTGTGAAAAAGTTTTACCTTCTGTTTAGGGTTTGTATTTGGGGACCCCCAGCTCTCAAGAATCAAGATGCTCAGCTCTTTCTCTCTCTTCTCCTTCTTCTTCTTCTTCTTCTTCCTTCTTCTTTCTTCTTCTCCTTCTTCTTCCTCCTCTCTCTCTTCTCTTCCGTATGTCTGAGAGTGAAATTAAGTGGGTGCAGGTGAAGGAGGTTTAGAGGCAAATTTTGATAAATAGCACATTTTTATTTTATATTTTAAAAATAGCACAGTTTTAGAAAACTTGTAATTTTGTTTTTTTATCAATCTCTGCCGAGATCGATCCCGAGATTCTTCCTAAATTTAAAAATATCTTTCAGAAAAATTTCTCGGCCTCTCTCGATCGAACGCATCACCCAAATAGTGTATTTATTATTAAAAATTTAAAAATAAAGGGATATAGCAAGTGACAAAAACATCATTTGAATACCAACCGTTTGATATCCTCACAAAACTCTAAACCCTAAACACTTTTATCATTTTTTCCGAGAACTAAATGAGAACTCCTAGAGATTTTCAAATTTCTTGCATCCCCAAATTTGAAGAACTCATCATCGAACTAAAATCAGTCAAGGTGAATTACTTTGAACCATTCCATAGTTAAGGTCTTAGTTTTTAGTTCATGTTTTTAGGTTGAAGTCTGTAGCGGATGGAAAATTTGATTCCATAGTTAAGGTCTTAATTTTTAGTTCATGTTTTTAGGTTTTTAGTTTGAAATCTGTGGCAGATGGAAAATTATGTAGTTTTGGTGCTCTGATTGAGTTATTGTTGAGTTAATCTTGATTGATTTTATAGTTTTTCGTGAACTTCTTCAAAGAATCTCGACTTTTTCGTGAACTTCGTTGAAGAATCTCGGCTGATCATACACCTAAGCAACTACACATGCTCAAGAAAACAATTTTTAGTCATTTTTTGGACGTGAAGTTGGTTTTCAATGGACTGCTCTGCCACTACGTCCTACTAGGAGAGGTTGAAGAGGAACGATGCGGGACGACTTTATCTCGTTTAAACTACTCGACCAAAAGGTCTCCTTTGGGCAGGAGGATTTTGATATAATAATGGGGTTGAGGACTAGGCCGAGAGACTGTTGGTTTTTATTTATTTATTGTGCTCTATAATAATTTTATGGATAATTGGTTTATTGTTTAAGTATTTAATAAAAGTTATTATTCAATGGCATGATATTGTATAATAATATCCATGAATATGTTATTATATTTTAAATGTCTCTAGTCGATTATCATTGTAAAAAAAATAATAAATTAAGATTAGTGTAAGTTATAATTGATAATCATAGGATTATTATATATAGAGAGACATAAACTATAATCAAATTTTGTTATTAGAGAATAAGAATTGGACTTACCTTTTTTTTTTTCTTCAGATTATTACATGGACATATGTTATAGATAATTTCAAATAATTGATTGCTTTGATCCTTAGACCTGAGATTATTATAGTGTCAAATATAAGAATTGATCTATTATGATGCAATCAAACATTATCTTTAACCGGATAATTATAAAGGTTGTACTCGAATATGTTATGAATTATATAGTGGACAATGATTAATCAATATGGAATTTATCCCTCTTGTTGTGGAGAGAAATCTCTAGGCCCCTCGATTAAGCGTGATTGTGAAAATGCATGGTCGTGCTATAAATGACATTAATACCCTATAAATGAATTAATAAGGATATTAATGTCATTTATTATTTCAATATGCTTATTGATCGAGAAAGCAATTATATTGAATTCGATAAAGTGCCTTTGTCCATGCCATATATTCAATTATAGATATCCCGTGATAAAAAAATTAAAGCAATAATTATATTAGGTTATGTCGGATCACCGACTTAATTTAATATGAGTAGTCATAATGTCTTGCTATAAACCAATTATGACTTATGGGCCATAAAACGAGTTATGAGCCTATTGCCATATTAAATTAACCTAGTGGGTCGCACATGAATGAATGGGGTCGAATTTGTCTTTGGGCTGAGTAATTAATAAGCCCAATTGAAGAATTGGAAGCTTATTAAGAATCCCTAAGTTATAAAGAAAGGAACTTATAAATAAAACCATAGGCGTCTTATTTCACACACACAACAAAAGGCAAAATTTCGTTTGTCACACAGAGAGAATTTGGAATCCGAAATTCCCACTCTGTAAGGTTCTAGTAGACACGAATTCTAGGAGTCAAATTTCCAGTTCGTGTATGAATACTTTCAAAGAACGCTAGTGGTTTCACGGTGTTTTGGTAATACAATTTTGGAGGATCATCCTTATCGTAATTCGAACTTAGAGAGTTACTTACATTGACACAAATGTATGTTTATTCGTGATTTAATTGTTTATGCATGGTTTGTTTACGTTCTAAGGGTTATAGATAAAACATTTTATGTTAATTCCATTGCGTTCAGTCCTAGTTCATTTTCCAACACTTATATGGACTAAGACCCTATCTAGCTTGAGAGGGGCATTGAGGAGGAAGGTTGCCATGCATAAGAAGAAGCCCCCAAAAAAGAAGACCCTGAAGTCCTATAGCCTGTATGGCTTCCCGTTTTTCTTCCAGGTTAGTAACTTAGTCTTGCTTATTATATTTTATAGTTATATCCCTTTTGATTAGGGTTCTTAATTTGTTAACGTTGTTCTTGCATATATAGGTTTGGACGTACGAGATAGTTTCGTCCTTAAGTGTGCGGGTAGCCACTAAGGCTTCACATGATGCGATACCACACATCATGCGACAGAGTTGCACATACTGACCTGGGTTTAAGGTGATTGAGTCCCAAGTCTTCGGGTCCCAATCAGTAAGTCCTTGTTTATTTTGTTAATCCACCTCACGTTAAGGTTTATGGTTTATGATTTAATGACTTATAGTTATTGTTTGACATTCAAAATGCATGCCCGTATACAATCAATTGAGCCCACAGATGAGGAGCTTGCCTACCTTTATTGGGTTCTCAAGATCCCTTTTACGGAAGGTTTTGAGGATATCTTTAGCACTTCTCTTAAATAAGACAGCTCTCCCCCTTCCCATCCACATGGACAATGCATTCCCTTGAACTTTCCGCCCATCGTCAACCTCCACCACCTTCCCATCCATATGTGAGCAACTCTACCGCATAATGCATGGTATCATAGATGATGAGTCCCTATGAGCCACCCGCCCACTAATGGACGACACTGTCTCGTAGGCCCAAATCTACATATACAATGATATTGTTAACGCAAGCATATAACTAACGAAATCAATAAAACACAATGAGCATATAACTAATGAAATCAATAAAAAAAAAAAAAACAAAGCGAGCATATAATTGCAAACCTGAAAGGCAAAGGAAAATTTGTAGAAGCTATATGACTCTAGGGACTTGTTATTGGTAGGTTTCTTCTTGTGCAAGGCTACTTTTCTATGAAGTGCCCTTTCCAAACTAGCAAAGGTTTTGGTCCATACCAACTCACCCAGTTGTAACTGATGAAGTCCTCCCAATCGTCAATCACAACCAACATCCTCTAATCCATATGTTGTCTCCTCTTTCGACCAATCATCACAAGCTCGATGAAGTAGAATACCGACATTTTCATCGGATCCTTGTCATTTTCAAACTGATGTATTGGGTAATCCTTCTTAAACTCAGAGTTGTTCGTGCTTGTCTTATCCTCTAAATATAGCCTTTTTAATCGAAGGGCCTTATCCTGTTCAAACTGGACCTCACATCTACGCTTATACATCAATTCCGTTATTATGTCAAAGTCTTCCTGCCCAAAGAAGACCTTCTCACCCAATAACTTGAAACTAATTATGTTCTACCGTCCCTCCTCGACCTTTCTCAACAAAATGTAATGGCAAGAGAGATCAATTGAACACCAACTTTACGTCCAAGAAGTGTCCAAAGATGGTTTTCCTAAACATGTGAAGTTGCTTGGGTGTTAACTTATTTTTTATACTTGACATAGTTTTTGATAGATGTGAATAGCAAGCCAAATTTGCAAGGAAGAAGTCCTTTGAATTGATTTTGGCCATAAGAGGCATCTACAAAACATAAAAATTTGATCAAAATAAGTATTCTGTGAATTAATCTCAGGGCATTCTCGACCATGATTCCATGAATAAGCAATAGAACTTGGACAACATTGCACCAGGTTGTTTCAAGATTAAGGTTTTGCATGCATTATGTGTGGTAATCTCTCGATCCCAATATTGGACGAAATCAGCCCCGAGAGTATCCTACAAAATGCATGTGAAACTCATATGATCTCGAGACTTCTTCAACGAATCTCGAAAAAAATTCAGGCATCTCGATCGAGATTCATCATCTGCACATACCAAGATTCATGAAAAAAGTCAAGATTCTTCAAAGGAGTTCAAGATAAACAATAACGTAAACTCATATTAACTCAAATCTCAATAATAACTACATCAGATTTTCCATCTGCCTCAGATTTCAAACTAAAAATCTAAAAACATAAACTCAACAACTAAGAACATAAAATAAAAACCTAAAAACATAAACTAAAAAACTAAAAATAACAACTAAAGCCAAAGTAATTCACCTCAACCAATTTGAGTTTGAGGATGACTTATTCAAATTTAGGGGAAGCAAAAATCAAGGAAATTCGAAAGATTTTGAGAGTATTCTCGGTCAAAATGAGAAAAGTTTTGACGATTTTGCACATTTGTGAGAATATCAAATAGTTGGTATTTTAAGGGTTTTTCGGTCATTTGCTATATCACTTTATTTTCAAATTTTTAATGAAAAAACACACTATCTCGGTGACACACTCAACCAAGAGAGATCGAGAAATTTCATTAAAAGAGTTTTTTAAAATTTGGGAAGAATCTCAGGTTGATCTCGTCGAGAGTGACCGAGAAAAATAAAATTACGAGTTTTCCAAAACCGTGCTATTTTTGAAATATAAAATCAAAATGGTGTTAGTTTTATCAATTGCAAAAAGAGAATAACAATTTAATAATAATAACTATAATAATAATGATAATAATAATAATAATATATTATTGTTGTTGTTGTTTTTAAAAAGGAAAAGAGAAAAAGAAAATTATAAATTTTCATCTTCTTGTTCTTGCTTTTGTGGTCTCCATGCCTAACTGGCCAAACTCTTTTTCTTTTTTTGTGGGTCAAATCTATATATTTGTTAACAGTTATAATTGTTTTTGTTGCTTTCTTTTTTAGAATATTGGATGGACAAAATCTTCTTCCAAGAAATTAGTAGATATACATGGTCTATTTGGTATGTTATTATCTTTTAGGTTAAGTTGCAGAAAAATATTCTTTTGAAATTTGTATTTTATTTTAAAATTATCTATAGATTTCCAAAATTTTCATTAATATCATTTAACTTACATCTGTCGGTTCTTTTGCAGGATAGTTTCTTGTAAATTTGTGTTAGAAGTTTAAAAAATCTCATATTAATACCTTTTAACTTACAATTTTAAAAAGAAACTAGAAAATTATTTTTATCATTAGTGAATTGATGAAAATTGTTAATAGTCTATCTTTAAAAAATTGCATTAATAAGTTTATTCTAAAAGAAAATGATGTATTTTCGATCGGTTGGTTGGTGTAGGGATGAAAATGGTAATTTACTCATACATCAACACCCTTTCTCTTCCAATTCTACTTCACTTGGATCCATCCCCTAACATTTTCTCGTTTCTCATCTATTTTTTTTCCTTCACTTGTTTAGTACTTTCATGATTCTCTTCTTTTAGTACACTTTAATCTCCTTTTTTTTCTCCTTAAAGTCTATATAAAATTTTTCTTAATTCTTGTCTTTTCCACATCTTCTAAAATATCGTAATTTTAGATAAATTGAAAAAATTCTAACGCTCATGTATACATGTCTAATCATAAAATATAAGGAAGTGACTATTGAATTGAAAAAAAAAAACAAGATTCAAACACAACTCATATTTGTACACATATATGTATATGTTACGTTTAATGAACATTTTGTTTTTAGTGGTTTTTTTTTTATCTAGGATTTAAAATTTAGAGACAATCTTAACGAATTTACTAAGCTCATGAAGTGAATAATTGGCTCAACCACATTATAAGGTGAATTATATAATAAGCTCCAACACATGTTGTTAGGAATAAAGGCGAATAGAGGTGTCAGTACTCCCTCTCTAGCCCCCTCTTCAACACACTCAAGATGAAAACTTGATGAGAATAGAAACGATCATTTGGATTTCCAGAAATACTTTTGTTTTACCTCAAATTAGTCAAGAAAGATGAATCCACGCCATATACATAACAATCAAATTGAGGTTCCCAATTAAACATAGAATTCTTGCTAATACCTAAATAACTTAGTTGATAACAAAATACGATTGAAAATTATGAATTTTTGGCTAAAAGGTAGGATGTTCGATTATTGCCCCTATATAATATATATATATATATACACACACATACATACACATGCAAAGTAAGAAGTGAATTATTTTATATTATCTTTTGAAAAAAGAAGGGGTCTTTTTATAAATAGAACAAAGTGGCAAAATATTTACACTGTATAGAACAATTTCGAAAATGGAAAAAGCCCACAATGTAAAATACCAAAAAATACTCTGTCAACAACACGCACGTAATATATTTAGTACAACAACGCGCGCGTAATATATTTGGTACACGATCGTTTAGATTTGACTATTGTTTACTAGACGATCGTTTAGATACGACTTTAATTTATTTTTTCGATTATATCGTCTAATTTTATTATTAATTTGGTTATGTTTAAATTTGACGATCGTTTAATTTGGTTGCGTTTAAATTTGGTTACACGATCGTTTAGATTTGGACCTAAATCTAAACATTTTTTTTTTAAATTTGACACACGATCGTTTATTTTTTTTTATGCGATCGTTTAGATTTAGCTATTGTTTGGTACACGATCGTTTAGATATGACTACAATTTATTTTTTTCAATTCTATCGTTTAATTTGGTTAAATTTAGTTACATGATCGTTTAGATTTAATCATTTAGATTTGGCCCAAATCTAAACGATTTTTTTTTTCAAAAATTTGGTACAAGATCGTTTATTTTTTTACACGATCTTTTATTATTTTTACACGATCGTTTACATTTGGCTACTCCAATCTAAATGATTTTTTTTCGAGATTTTTATACACGATTTTTTAGATTTTGGTATTTTTTGTACATAGCGTTTAGATTTGGTCACCCAAATTTAAGCAACGTAAAAAATAAGAGGAAAAAATAAAAACGATGGAAAGAAATCGCAGCAAAAAAAGGAAAAAGAAGAAAGACAATGGAAAGAAATCGTAGTTGAAAAAAGAAGAGGAAAAGAATAAAAACGATGGATAGAAATCGCAGCAAAAAAAAAATACGATGGAAAGATTAAACGACGTAAAAAAGAATCGTAAAAGAATAAAGACGATGGAAAGAAATCGCAGCAGAAAAAAAGGAGAGGAAAAGAAGAAAGACGATGAAAGAAATCGTAGTGAGGAGGAAGAGGCTGAAAGAAATCACAGCGAGGAAGAGAATAAAGATAGAAGTACAAATTTTGAATATTTAAAAAATGGCTAATTTTATGGACTTTGTTACACGGGCCGTCAATAGTTTACGATTTTGTTATATCCACGAAAATTTTCCAAAAAAAAGAAACTATTTTATATAACTAACCATGCATTTGATCTAAGAATGTGTTTTCTCTAAAATAATTTATTTCATAATCTCATTTTTCTAAAATTTATTTTAATCCAATGTGTTGAATAAGAAATTTTGAAACCAATCACAAATTGTCACATCATTCACTAAAATAATTGTATTTGGGATTAACTAAAAATTGACATTTGTCCCAAATTAAATTTAAAGACAAATTGGACAATTGTAATGATGTCACGTGTCTTTATTATGGTAGTTGGATCAAATTAATTATTTGGTTCGATTAAATATTAATTTAGCCCAAAATAAAATATGACCCAAATCCATGTGATTGAACTCATGGTTATGGTCCATGGACCAGACCAGACTCAAGTCACCCACCAACAAACTCTACAAATAGAGGATTTCTTCTAAAGGAAAAGTTTTTACTTCATAAGGTCTAGAGAATTTTCAAACTCCTAAAGTCGAACACTCTTGAAGATACAAGTTTTCTTCCGAGGCTCAAACTTCAAGAGATTGAAGCTTCTTTGAAGATACAAACTTCCAAGACTCCAACTTCAAGAGATTGAAGCTTCTTTGAAGATACAAACTTACTTCAAGAAAGAATACCCTCAAAGATTGAAGTTCTTTGAAGATACAAACTTTCTTCCAAGACTCCAACTTCAAGAACACCCTCGATGATTGAAGCTCCTTTAAAGATACTAGCTTTCTTCAAAGACTCCAACTTTAAAAATACCCTCGATGATTGAAGCTCCCTTGAAGATACAAGCTTTCTTTGAAGACTCCAACTTCAAGAACACCCTCAAAGATTGAAGCTCTTTTGAAAATCCAAGCTTTTTTCCAAAGACTCAAACTTCAAGAATATCACGTGCTTCGCTTCCTTAAATCAAGCATAAGCATCCATCTAAGAGAGAATCAGAGAATCAAATTCTAGAGATCGGACCACATCGCATCAAATCAACGTAAATACAACATCAACACAAGTTCAACTCCACGAATCAAATTTTTTCGGAAATCTCATGTGAACACAATGCCAAACACCTCAACTTATTTTTAAATAAATTATTTTAAAAATTAAACACTTTAAAAAATCAATCCAAACATATCCTTAATTTATTCATCATGCAATGCATGTTTTATTTTGTCATTTGGCAAAGCTTCTTTTGAGAAAGAAAGATGACGCATTCTAAAACAAGGGCTAACAAACATGAAAAATTAAAGCGTCAAATAAATAATTATCTTGTTCTAGTTGGGTTTTCCTACCATACAACTTTTTTTTTTTTTAATTTGGTGTAGTTTTCCAATTAATTGTGCATTAGAAAAAAATATTGTTAACTTGAAATTTTTATTATTATAAAAAATGACTTCGTAAGATTTTCAAACGAAAATAGTAATCATACAAAAAATATTATTTATATATCAAAAAAAAAAAACCTACACCAATCCCAGATAGCCATAACATATGAATTCAACTCCCCATCTCAGATACAAACAAAACAACTAACACATGCATTTATGAACTCCACTAATATATAAACGTCATACATCATAATCTCAATGCAAAGTCCCAAACAACTACATTGTATTAGAGTTATCGAACTTCGTTAGATTAACCTAAGTCTAGGTAGAACTAGTTGATTATTTAGATATCTATAACTTAAAATCATATCCCAAGGAAAAGTTCATAGCATTTTTCAATCTTCAACTTACATATTGATTAATCGTGATTATAAATATAATCACTAGTTTATGGTTGAATAAGTTATTTAAGTTAAACTAGTTTTAATTTACAATCTCTTTAAACTTAAAATAATCTCAAAAAACCACTTATAGGAAAATGAAAATAAAGAGAGACATGAATATAATATAGGGATCTTTTCAAAAATGTAAAAAAGCGGCAAATTATTTACATGTATAGAACAATTTTGAAAACGAAAAAAGCCCACAGGTCTACCGTGTAAAATACCAAAAATGTCCCGTCAATCACGTCGTTAATAGCGCGCGTAATATATTTGATACATGATCGTTTAGATTTGGCTCAAAATTTGATACACGATCGTTTAGATTTGGCTAAACGATTTTTTTTTTTAATTATTTTGGTATACGATCGTTTAAATTTGGACCCAAATTTGATACACGATCGTTTAGATTTAGCTCAAAATTTGGTATACGATCATTTAGTTTTGGCTAAACAATTTTTTTAAGTTCTTTTGTTACATGATCGTTTATCTTTTTTATACGATCGTTTAGATTTGTCTACACGATCGTTTAACTTTGACTAAACGATTTTTTTTATTTCTTTTGGTATATGATCGTTTAGATTTTTTCGATTCTATCGTTTAATTTTGTTACACGATTGTTTTATTTTGTTATGTTCAAATTTGGTTATACGATCGTTTAGATTTGGACCTAAATCTAAACGATTTTTTTTCAAAATATGGTACACGATCGTTTAGATTTAACAGACAGAAGAAAAGAAACAGAGGACAGAACAGACGATCGTGTAAGAAAAGAAAAGAAAAAACGATCGTGTAAAAGACGAAAAGGAAAAGGCTGAAGAACAAACCTAGAATATCTAAAAAATAACTAACTTCATAGGTTTTGTTATACGGACTGTAAATAATTTGTGTTTTTTATATTTATGAAAGTTCCCTATAATATATATATATATATATATATATATATATATATATATATATATATATATATATATATATATATATATATATATATATATATATATATATTCCCTCCCCTTACCATTTCTTGATTCTCCAATGGGTTATTTTTTTGTTTTTATTTTTTTATTTTCCAAATTCTCATGTGCCTTTTAAAACAGACAAAAGAAAATCTTTTTTAAAAAAGGAAAAATTCTGTACGTGCAGTGCAATTCCAAAAGAAAATAAATAAATAAAAAGAGAAAACATGTTCTATTGTTTGTTGGTAATATGAGATAACAAATATTTTAATATCAGATAGGGAATTGATATATACATTAGGATCATTTAGGAGACACCCACATAAGAAAAATATAATAATAATACTATAAAGATTCCATTAGCCAAGTTGCAGGAAACAACTAAATATGTTCCCTAAATAAAGTTATGGATCTCATGGTGCCCATGAACAAAAAAAAAAAAAAAAAAAAAAAAACTAGAGATTTGTCGTATATGCCTATTTGTCAAGGAGCTGTTCGAGACAAAGAATTGAGTTATAAACTCTCTTGAGTTTTTTAATGTTGGTGTTCACAAATTCTTTAATCGAATAAGGGTGCATGGAGTTTATACCTCTATACTTTGTAATTCGGTACTTCTCAATTCCTTCATCCAAATAAAGTCTATAGTTTTTTGTATTTTTCGTTCACTTATTCATGGCAAAAACTAATCTCACAAGATCACTTGATCTAATTTGATAACAATTTCATTTTTATTTTTTTCTTCTAAAATTTATGTTTATTATGAAAACACTTAAATTGCTTAAATTTATAGTCACAATTTCTAAAAGCAAAAAGCAAGTTATTTTATTACGAATACATTAATAAATGTGATATTTTAGGTTATATGTTTAGTTCATCTTTATTAAATTAAAATAGAGTAATTGTTTGAAAGGGTTTCTTTATGTAGAAATTGATAATTTTACGGTTCGATAGATGTTTAATTATTAGTATCCATCACTGATATAAAAGAATAAATTTACTATATTTATAGATATTTAATTCATTTTATTATATTTGAAATTATATGCTACATAATATATTAAAATATACATAGTTGAACGACTATTTAAATTAGGATACCTTTTGTTGTGAGGCTGTTTTTGTCTCTATCTATTCACAATAAAAATGTAATATTTTTTTAAAAAATTGATTTGACAGTAAAAATCTAATGTGTTTCAATTATTGTTTTGAAATCATAAAAAGTATAAGAAAGAAACTAAAATCTACATAGATAGTGTTTGTGTAGATACTATTTTTTTTTTTTAATATGGGAAGGAAAAAAACATCAAAATTATCAACAAAAGGTAACACAAGATTCATATCAGATGCAATACAAAAGGATGAAAGGGAAAGTTTTAGACAAATATAATATATGAAACCTTCAAAGGTTAGTAAGCCTGCTCTCTTTCGTGAAAATACTTTAAACGAAAAAATAAAGTTAGTCAACATTGCGAAAATGAAAGATTGACCTTCCGAAGAATAGTGCATGTTAGTTATTACTAAATCAAATGCATTTTAAATTATGGTGGCTTTTTGAACCTTCCTAATTTGATTGTTTTCAAATGTCCATTCTTTGATGGTTTAATGTTTTATTTTTTCTTTTAGTTAAAATATCATTTTAGTTACCGTAACTTTAAATCTTAACTCCACTAATAGTTTATTTATTACAGAACTTTTGGCTAACATGAAAATTAATATTATTATTTAACGAATTTTGGTAAACATTAATTTTAAGAAACTACGTTTAAGATTGATTGGAAGTACGGAAACTAAAATAACCAAAATGTAAGTGGTGTATTATTTCCTTTGATATAACTGGACCTTTTATTTAAATATAGTAAATAAGGAAAATATTTAGATATATATGGTTGTTTTGAAAATATTTATTATAATATTGTAGTTTTTAATAACATCCGACCTATATTTAAAAAAAAAAAAAAAACAAACAAAGGTCTGACAAGACCTACCTTTATTTTAAAAGATAAAAAAGAAAAAAAGAAAACAGAACTATCTTGACCTTGGAAATGCTCCATCAACAATGCGCGTAATTTGGTAACGTGATTTGGCACACAATTGTTTAATTGCTTGGTGCACGATCGTTTAGATTTATTTACACGATCGTTTAGATTTAGATTTGTCTATCGTTTAGATTTGGCTAGACGATTGTTCACATTTGGCTACGCGATCGTTTAGATTTGGGGTTCCAAATCTAAAATTTGTTTTTTTATTTTAAATTTGGTATACGACCGTTTAGATTTTGCTACACGATCGTTTAGATTTGCCTAGACCATAGTTTAGATTTGGGGTTTATAATCTTTTAATTTTGGTTATTCTAATGTCTAACCAATTTTTTTAAGATTCTTTATACACCATCCTAAAAAAGTAAAGAAGAAAGACGATTTGGGGTTTCAAATTTTTTTTTTTTTTTCAAAATTTGGTATAGATAATTTTTTCCAATGTTTAAAAATACAAAAATAATAAAAAATAAAACAAAACAAAGACCAGACCTACGTTGAAAAAAAAAGAATCAGAATGTCACGCCTCTACCTTCTTCTACTTGCCTGAATGGTCTTTCACGACCATTCTATCAAAAATACTACCCGTGATCATTTTTCTTTCTTTAAATCTCCTTCCAATTTTCTTCTTTCCCACATATTTTCTCATCTCTTTCCAATCTTCTTCTTTCCCACATATTTTCTTTTCTTTCTTTTGGTGAATTAACCACTACTTATCTTCTTTTTTTTCTTTCCAACGAAGAACGAGATCTCCCTCATTGGTGACAGAGTATGTTTTTCTTTAATTTTATTATCGTTATTATATAATTATTGTTAGATTTTGTTAAAGGGAATGACTATAGATTTATGTTTAATTAATTAAGCATAATTTTGTTAAATTTTATTAGTTTTATTAAACATAATTTTGTTAGATTTTGTTGTTAAATAATTAAAGATAATTTTGTTATTATTATTATTTTAATTGTTGTTAGATTTTGTTAAATTAAAAAGGTTAGGTTTGTATTTAATTAATTAAGTTTTTTTAAATTTTATTAGTTATGTTATACATTAAATTTGGTTAGTTTTGTGGTTAAATAATTAAAGATAATTTTGTTTTAATTGTTTTAAATTTTGTTAGATTTTGTTAAATTTAAGGGATTTAGATTTATATTTAATTATTAAGCATAATTTTGTAAAACATATAGATTTTGTTGTTAAATAATCAAAGATAATCTTGTTGTTTTATATTTTTATAATATATTGTTCGTTTTTTTTCTTTTCTTAGAAAATGGCGGACAAAATTTTGGGATTTATGTTGTTTATGAATGGTAATATGATTGATGGTATTGATGGAATCGATTATAACCAACCAGCCTGTGGAGGTTTTACCATAAGTGTAAACAGTGAAATTGTCTTTGAACAATTTATTGAAATCGTAGGATCATCAGTTGGTATAGATATACGCATAAGTGATATAGAAATTATATATAGACATCCAAATCTAACTCCCTCGAGACTAATAAGGTTTATGTCATTCTCTATACCAAATGAAAAAGCAATGAAAACTGTGTTTTCAATTGCAATGTCAATCCCGAACATGGTGCATCTAATGTCAATGTGAGTAGAGTGGGTTTGGATATAAACCTGAATTCAGAACCATTTTGTCAGCTCGAAGATCGAACTCAGGTTATTGTCCCTGACTCTGAACTAGTTGCATCATCGGTATATGACGATGAAGAAATGGTGGCTAATATCATATATGGATTTTCGAACATAAACAGATGATGAGTTTGAAGAGTTTGACTTTGATGGTCGTGAACATGAATTACCATCAAATACACTCACTCAGATAGATATGGATGTAATAGATAGTATTCGTGAACACGACCCGATTGTAGCCCCTATGGTTGTTGACAATTCAGAACTGTATAAGGGAATGATATGTCAAGATAAAGAAACACTTCAACATAGGGTAAAATATTTTGCCATTAAGAATCATGCACCATATGAGGTAGTAGAATCAACACCGACTATCTGGGCAATTCGATGTAAGAAGTTGGCAGAAGGGTGCACGTGGAGGCTTCGTGCATCAAAGAAAAAAGCACATGGTATGTTCGAGATTACTAAATTACCTAAGCAACACACGTGTTTTTATTCCGAACTCAGTCAGAGTCATGTACAATTGGATTATATTCAATGATGGCCCGAAAGTTTTGTGATGTTGTAAAAGAAAAACCATCAATCAGCATCGCATAACTACAGTCTGACATGAAAACAAAATTTGGATATCATGTTCCTTATCACAAAGCATGGGATGGTAAAAGAAAAGCGGTGGCAAAAGTGTTCGGTGACTGGGACGAATCATATAAACTTTTGCCCAAATGGCTGTATATGGTTAAACACACTAGTCCTAGAACATGCGTGGAATGGAAAGTGCGTGACATAAACATTGAAGGGCATGTTGTTCTCACTTCTGTATTTTGGGCATTTGGTCCTTGTATAGAAGCCTTCAGTCGATGTCGGCTTATTATTCAGATAGATGGCACTCACTTATATGGTAAATATCGAGGCAAGTTGCTAATATCCACATCTGTCGACTCAAACGGATATCTTCTCCCACTTGCGTTTGCCCATTGTAGATGAGGAGTCTACAGACTCCTAAGGGTGGTTTTTGCAGCACCTAAAAAAAGTTGTACTCCATGATGAGGTACGTTTAGTTTCAGATCGACATGCTGGCATTATATCGGCTGTAAACAATCCAATAAACGGATGGACAGAACCTCAGTGTCACCATAGGTTCTGTTTACGTCATATTAATAAAAAAATTTAAGTTTAATACATTGAAAAATTATGTATATCGTTCCAGATGTCAATTCCAAATTCGAAAATTTAATGAAGCAATTGAAGACATCAGACAAATTAACAGCAACTGTTTGAGCTTTTTTGACGACATTGATATTGAGCAATGGACTCAAGCACATGACGGCGGATTTAGATATGGATGGATGACAACAAATCTATCAAAGTGCATGAATGGAGTCCTAAAAAGAGCTCGAATGTTGCCGATAAATGCTCTTGCTCAAGCAACATTCTATAAATGTGTCAATCATTTTAAGAAAAGAAGAGAAGAAATCAGAATTTCATTGTAACGTCGGGATAAATACACTCGGTAATAATTTATAACATGCAATTAGTTTTGAATAAGTCTACGGTACTAAGTGAATTCACTTTGCAGGTACGCACTTGATAAAATCTTGAAATGAGCTGCAAGATCTAGTAAACATGAGGTGCAATCATATGATCGACATGAAGGCGTGTTTCATGTGAAAACCAGACGCCATAGCCTTAATGCGAAAGGAGGAAATATTCAAATATTAAGGTTGAATGCTTCAGAACGATACTGTTCAAGTAACAAATGGAAAGCTTTTGGATACCATGTTCGCATTTTATGGCGGTTTATTCGCGATTTAACATGAACTACGAAGATTTCATTGAGGACTACTACAAACTTTCAACGTATGTTTCATGTTACTCTCCTCAATTTCAGTAAATACCACATGAAGATTATTGGATCACACCTGTTATGCTCGTCTTACATCCTGACCCATCATTGTTGAGAAAACCCGGTCGACCGGAGAGTTCACGATATCATAATGAGATGGATTAGAGGGAGCCGAGTTCTCAAGTACAATGTGGATTTTGTGGTTAATGAGGTCACAATCAAAGGAAATGTCCTTTGCTACAGAGACGAACACCTGATAATTAAGAAATTGTGTACTTAATTTTTTTTTGTGTACCAACTAGTTCGATAAACTTATTTTATATAATCCATTATGTAGCATTTTTTGTTGTACCTACTTGTTTACTAATTAATATTTTCTGTGTAGATTATGACTTTAAACCCGGACCGATTGATTCTAATGTTCTGTATGATCAATCTTTTCATCGATCTTCAATTGTGTGGGACGATAGAACGGTAGGTGAGTTGGGTTTTATACATAGAGAGGCAGTAGTCCAACGCAATATCCCACTTCACCGTAACATATTGCCTATGCTCCAAGTATTTGGATTTTATGAGGTGGCTAGATTGGATTTCATCCAGTTAGATTGGCACCTTATTACTGCACTCGTTGAGAGATAGAGACTGGAGACGCATACGTTTCATATGCCCACTGAAGAGTGCAATATCACCTTACAGGACGTAGAAGTATTGTTAGGGATACCTGTCGATGGAGAACCTGTTATCAGTCAAGTGCATGAAGACTGGATAAATTTATGTCAGATGTTACTTGGTGTGGTCCCACCTGCTAATAAAATAAAGGGATCAAGATTAAATCTCACGTGGTTGGCGTCACAATTTTTCAGGACTTGATGACGATGCAGAAGAGGAAATCGTGATCAGATATGCAAGAACATACATTTTACAATTAATTGGTGGAAGTCTATATTTTGATAAATCAGGTAGTTTTGTGTATCTGATGTTCCTGCCACTATTGGGTGATTTACATGAGGCGGGTCGATACTCATGGGGTGGAGCGTGCTTGGCCTGGTTGTATAGAAAACTATGCAAAGCATCGAAGAGAGCGTGCTTGCTGGTCTGTTGATACTTCTTCAAATATGGGCTTGGGAACGATTTTCCACAATAGCTCCACAGCTTACACATGCAAATAATCATCTACTACCTGGACGAGCACTTGGTTCACGGTATGCTATTTTATTTTAATTTATATCAAACAATAGTTTAATACTAAATGAGTGATATAATTAAAACAAAGGAAAACTTACACAAATGTAAGAAAACAAAAAATCTAAACGATCGTAAAACTTACACAAATGTCAAACAAAAAATTTTGAAAAAAAAATCGTTTAGATTTGGAACCCCAAATCTAAACGATCGTGTAGCCAAATCTAAACGATCTTCTAGCCAAATCTAAACAATCAGAATTGTTCTATACAGTGTAAATACTTTGCCGCTTTTTTATATTTTTAAAAAGACCCCTAAATCAAAATCTAAAATTTATTTTATTAATACAGTTGGAAAGACCAATTTTGTGTAACTAGATTGGCTACTCATGTAGTTAGTCAGTATAGGTACATGTTCGACCTTCTTCAGCGTGATCAGGTATGTCGATACTGAAATTTTAATTTCTTTATTCATTAGTAAACATATATTTATTTATTTTTAATGTAATGTGTGATGGTTCAGATTATCTGGGAGCCTTACAAAAATGTGATTGGTAATTTGCCAAATTTTTGTAAGAACGGTCAAGATATATGGCGGACCATCAGTCCTCTCATATGTTTCCATATTGGTGAGTGGCATCATCCCGATAGGGTGCTTAGACAATTCGGCCTTAAACAAAATATCCCATCAGTATGCAATACTGAGCCACTTCTACATAACATTTACTTGAGAGTTACAGATTGGTCTGATAGGGTTGCACATTTAGTAGTGTGATGGCAATCTTGTAGAACATTTATGGCAATAGGAGTTTCGATTCAGCAATTTGATATAGATGTGACTCAAGAATACATCCATTGGTATAATAATATTACGAGGCTTTACATCACTCGACCAAGAGCAGCCGTGGGCCATCTGGTACATATTTAACTATTGTATAATTACTTAAATTATTTATTCAATTAAATATTTCTAATTTTTTTTACAATTTACAGAGATCGAACAACGCAAGACTTCGTGATGTAGCAGATGATCCACAACAAGTCCTTAATATATGTAATAATAATAAGAGGTACATGGAGGAGATACATAATATGTACGATCTATCTATTGTACCTCCACCAGTTCATAGGGGACGTGTTCGAGTGGAAGAAGCTGAACTTGATGAAGTTTACCATAATGTGGAAGAAGTGCCTCCTACGACACAAACACAGAGCCAAACTGGTTATGGTAGTCCGATGACGATGATGCCAACATTTGGAGCAGGATATTATGATTCTGAGGTCGGTACAGGATATTATGATGCAGGGATCAGTCCATCGTCTTTATACATGGATGTCGGTCCATCTAATTTTTACATGCATGGACATAAACGTGGCTATGGAGAACATAACAAATATCTGTGCACCTACAGATGTATCAGATCGACAAGAGTACCAACAAGAACCAGAAAACCAGGAGGACCGATAACAACATAGAGTTCAGAATCGACGTCGACAACCAACTCGAAATCGACGACGTTCGAGTTGTGAAACACATTGATTTTCTTTTATCAATCAAATAAATGTAATTTAGTTATTATAAATTATTTTAATTTATATTTAATTTTTTAATTATGCGTCATTATTAAAAACGATTCATCTAATTATTTAATTATTTAAAAATATTCATATAAATTTTAACATTGAAGGACAATAACAAAATTTAAATTTGTTTGACAAAACTATTAAAATGAATACAAATGAGATAAGAAATTTAAATAATAAATTTAAATTAAAAAAAATAAAACTACCACATTCTTCTAAACATTTTCAAAACTACGATATATCAATAATTATTTTCCAAAACTACAATATTTATTCAAATTTTCCCATATAACTTGTACATGGGCCACTTATAACTTAGGGCCTATATGGACTCAAAAATATCAACTTCTGGCATTCGGGGATGGCTGATGAATTTATTTCGACTATAAAACAACAAAAGGTGAAATCATGAACCAAGAAGCTTCTTCCATTTTGCATATCCAAGAATAAGCAGGAAAAGCAACAAACACCCTGCTGAAGTACCTCCGACAAAGTACCCAAACACCCCATCTGTCTCGTACAATGTACAAGGGATGTTCATACCAAACAACCCGGCGATTAAGGTTTCAACAGCTATGGCAAATGAAGCAATAGTCAGTGTTAACTGAAATTGAATGAGTTCATTTCTTTGATTGTCAAGTTGAATGTTGACGTAATCTTCGGTGTCGTCAATGTATTCCCTAACCTGCACGTGTAAAAATGAGATTAATTTAAACCTAAAACATGATCCTGATTCTCAAAATGAGAAAGTACTATAACTCATGCGCTTCATGTGGAAATGAATATGAAGAAAAAACTCAACATATGAAACTTTGCATTAGTAAATACGATTTATTTATTTTTTCTTCTTTTGAGGACAACAGTTGGGGGATTCTTTTTAGTTAATAAAGAAGGAAAACTCTATGTTCTTACTATTTTCTAAAAATAATGATCAAAAGAAACTGGACTTTGAGCCTTGAGGCTTCACAAATGGCGTCTTCCGCTACCTAGCGCCTAAGCACATACCAAGAAGGGTTTTTAAAACACTACTTCCCGTAAATAGTGTTATTAACAAATTACTTTGGCACTTTACACTCTTGAAAGTGTTTCTGAACTGCTTCACAATTTCAAACACAAGGGACAAAAGTATTCTGATCAATGCTTTGTACAAAGCACTTTAGATACTGTTCGACTTTTATTAAAAGCATCTTTATACTCTTCTCAAACATGATAATTTTGGATGAGAATACTTTTTGCCCCACCCAAAATCACTCCCAAAATACTTATTAATATAGCCTATAAATGTGAACTAAAGGTTGGAACTCATTACTTCCTTAACCTTATGGTAGTCTTTTTTTTCTTTGATATCAGTGAGTGTCTGAACCAGCTTACGCGCATATAGCCTAATCTTACAAGATAATCTGCTTGACCGGGTCAAGCATTTGAATGTCAAGGAAACTTGTAAGATATTAAATCCTAGGTAGGTGGCCACCATGGATTGAATCCATAATCACTTAACCTTTGACCTTTTTACTTTCCCTTATTTACCACTAAGTCAACCCTAGTTGACAATTTATCTATAGCCACGAGGCCCACAACTATAAACATTTAGATATATGTACGTATCAGCCATTAGCTTCTATATTATGAGGGAGCAAATTAATTATCAAGGCTCTCTTGAAGCTTCATTAATTCAAATGGGACTCCTGATTGGGATTGCCAAAGATTTACACATTAGATTATGTCTCAAGTACTCAACTATAAAGATAAATAATGGGTAACTAGTGATTTATGTTATGATCACGAGAAACCCCCACCCCTTTACCCGAATAAAATAAAACCAAAGAGAGAAAGAAACTGTTTCTGTTGCTGTTTTTGGTATGTTTGGATTATATTTTCAAGTGTTTAATTAAAAAAATAAGTTATTTTGAAAAAGACCAGAGTGTTTGGAAGCCACTCAAAATAGATTTTTAAGTGTATTTTAAACAATTTTTAGGAAAAAGAGTTTAAACAAAAATGAGTTTCTTTAAAAACATTATTTCTTAAGTCAATCCAAACGGACCCTTTGTCAAGAAATTTAATCAAATTATATCATGAAGAAACTTAGTTCTCACCGATAATATCCTGTTACGAGTCCCATCCAGCTGCATAAAGTATGCCTCGAGCAACATCTCCAGGTCCTCTACGTCATTATCATCCAAAAGATTGCTGGTCACCACACTGCCACTCCTGTTGGAACTAAGTCGACGAAGATGAGGAACGACAGCAGTTGTGCTGTTGGAAGCCCCACCTCCTCCCATCAAAGCATCGAATTGTTGATTCTGCATCCATTTCCTTGTCAAATATAGTTGTGCCATATCTTCATTATCATCTAATAGATGTTCTATCTCATCCCGCACCTGCCATCATAAAAGCTATGAGTCTAGTTCTTTTCCTTCTCTGTCGTTGTTTTATAAGAAACAATATCATTGACAAGTGAAATATCCAAAGAGATACACCGGCAAAACACCAATAAAGAGCAAGGTGAACCAAAGGGACACCCCTAGTTCTAGTAGAAGATAAAGTTACACCAAAAACCAAGAGGAATGGGGCAACAAAAAGGAGAGGTAAAATAGAACAATGAAAGCTGGATTGACAATGCAAGACGGCCTCAAATAAGGACAAGCCCGTACATAATAACAATTCAAAAATATCAATCATAGCCACCCCAAAAAAGATGAAAAAACCAATCCGAAAGCATCATCAAGCAATCCAATAAACAATCAAGAAAAAAGTCATATCTGGGCCAACTTGTTGGAGGAGAGCACAGAGCTTGTAAGCTGTAAGGGATCAAGCCGATAATGACCCCTTTCTAAGCAAAGATGCATCTTTTTCTTCATAAGAGATTGAGCATTCCAAGTTTTGGATTTCTCTAATATGTTTACTTTGTTTCGTTGTATGTTTGTTATTCTTGTTCTTAACAGGGAAAACCATAATACAGAATCTGTTGTCTCCTGAAAAGGAGCCAATGCAATTAAATGATGCCCCAAATTGTGGAGGGTTTTTAATAAAATCATACAATTGTGTTTCAAGAGGTTAATAAAGGAAGATGGAAAAGGAGAATCCAGCAGAGTTGGGGTGGGGCTAGAAAGTTAGTCTTCAATATCATCTCTGTCGGTTTTCTTCTTAGATAAGATTTACTACATTTGGTTAAATCAATGAAATATGAAAAAGAGTGATACTTCGATGATATACGTTAAATTGGATCCTTTTTTGCTAAAACCCAATTGTCTTCTAGGGGATTTCTCACATTACAACTTGTCCAATTTGCTTGATGGATAAAGAGTTCATTTTCTCATGATAAGAAGATTAAATAAGAGGGACAGGAAAGCCTCAATGCTAGGCTAAGAGAAGTTGTAGAAAATACTTCCCATAAGCATATATATCAAAATTGTAAAACTACAAAAAGAACTGCCCATTGTGCACCCGAAGAAAACTACAATATATGCATGTGTGTGTGTAGAAAGTTGTTCCTTTCCTATATCTAAAAAACTATATGGGTTCCTTCGATTCAAAATGGGAAAAGAAAATTGATAGGACTTGGCAAATTGGTGTTTAGCCTTTTTTTCGTTTTAAGAGGGTGATAACCCACTAGAGGATTGAGGGTCGACGTATTTGATGACAAGGGTTCCCTCTCAAAACCAGCATTAAAAGGAGTAGCCAAGCTATCATATAAGGAGTGCAAGGCCCTTGATTTTCCCAATGTGATATCTTCAACAAGCTCCCTCAAGATGGGGCCTCTCAGTCTCAATTTTTTATTAGACCAAAATGTTCGTTTGGACAAGCGCTAATACTATATTAAATAACTTGAGGTTCCATCTCCAAACCAATTGGCAATGAGAGTAGTAGCTCACCTATCATATAAAGAGCATGAGATATATGGACTTTTCCAATGTAAGATTCTCAACAGACAACATCTCTCTCCCTCTCCCTCTCTGATGTGTAAATTATCGATCAACCTAAAAGCTTAAGCTGATAAATTTAATTATATCAATAGTTTTAATATTTTCCTCCACTTATGGGATGTGGAATTTGTAGAAAACCCAGCAAGTAAAAATCAACATAAGTCATGGAGGAAACAACATTACAAAGTTTAAACGAAACATGCCATGCTCTAAAACTAGGTTAAATTATCAATCAACCCAAAAGTTTAAGCTACTGGATTAAGAAATGAAATTATATCAAAATATTAGTTTAACCTCATGCTTTCTTTTGGAGTTTAACCTAATAAGATGATTTGATTGCTATCCAACTTACTAAGCATCGTTGCCCCAAAGGTCATCTAATAGCTTATCAATCCCTAGAATTGGAAATTTATCCGAGGATTTAAAGCTCTATGTTCTACAAATACATACAATTATATGCTTCATGGAATGCAACAGAAAACACAGTGAGGTTCTTTTAGTTTCACCAGATATTAAAATGTTAATATACATGGGATTTGGCAATGCCACCCATTGCATCTACGAGTTTTAGAAACAGATATCAATTCAAAAACAGATATCAATTCACGATCCTAAGTAACATATTCTACAACTTGCATACAAATTGGCAAGCACAAATCCTCAAACATTCCCACCTATAAACGTTTCACCAAGTCTAAATGAATCTGGATTTAGGATCATGATCAGGAACTTTGGAGGGGAGAAAAACCTTTTTCCAGTTGCTACTGTAAATTAACGGTCAGTCATTAAGCTTGCATCACTTTACTTGATAAAATTTCTGCCCCCACCCACACAGCCCCCAACATGCACACATCATAGAAAACACCTCGATCTGAGTATAATAACTAATCAAAAAGGAGGAAAATATTTCAACAGAAAACAAAATCATTCAGCATTTTAAAGAGTTTGCAGAACTAGAAAGAATAGGAATTGAGCACACCTTCTGAACACGTGCAAGAATACGGGTAAGATTACTTTTCAAACTTCTCACACGTTCTAAATTCTTGGTGCTGACATTCCTAGCCAGTTCATCCAGAACTGGATAAGCATCCCTCTCAAGGTCTGCCACGCTGGAATCTAAGTACAAGCACACTACCTCCAAAGCATTTTCCAGAACCTGAAACTCAAATGGGAGCTCATACTGCTCACCTTCAGCAGCCTCTGAAACTGGCAACCACTTTCCTCCTCTCGAAACATTCCCATCATTTTCAAGTTGAGATGAACCTGTCTTAGCGAGTAGCTTCCTTAGCTGATCTACAAATGGAATAACCTCTTGGCGAAGAGGGTCAAGTAGTAGGACTTCTTCTGCAGTAACTATGGCTTTTATAAACTCTAAATTAACAACCATAGCCTTTTCCCTGGCTGCAAGAATACCAAAGAGAACTCAGTAAAGAATTCTAGACTCCACCTGGCAAGATAACACATGAATTGCTGAATCCAACCCTGACTTCGTGGTTCCCAAATTTAAACTCAAGAAAGAAAAATAACAAAAAAAAAAAAAAGTGGAAAACAAGAGCAAGCAAATCAAGAAAATATGCACATGTATAATAAGAAACAAATTAAAAATTTATTCGTTTTTTATGGTTTCTTAAAATGAATGAAGAACACGAACAGACTATTTAAGATGGAATGCCAAGAAAAATACACACGACCTTTCCTCTTCAAATTCTAGTTTTCTCCTCAGGTTTTTCTCTCAATTGAAAAAGACAAAACCAACTAAAAATATTCCACTTTCTTTTTTCATAGACTAGACAAAGAGCTACATAGCTTCCTACAACTCCCCCTTGCTATAACTTCCAAATCAGTTACAAGAGTCAAAGATAGGCAACAAAAAGCACTTCTACAAAGTAAATATATAGCTCAAAACTTGTTGCAGCGTAAAATCAAAACTTACCGAGTATATTAGATGAGTGTGAGAAAACAGGACCAAGAATCCTCATATCCCTGGCCGGAATTCCAACACGTCTGATTATAGCGTTCTTGTCCCACTCTAAAAGCTCTGATTGCCCCCACCGGTCAAGACGCATCCACAGCCTAGATCCTCCAGCCTTCTTCTTCACTTTTCCCACAGCCCCACCACCCCCACCACCAACCAAGCCATTCCCATTATTGTTAATGGGAGGAGAACTGGTACTAACTTGCGGAGGTAGCTGTGGCGATGAGGACGGTGATGACTGAACCGCCTTCTTAGGGCGGCGGCGACTACTGCTCCGGCGAAAAGAAAATGGTCCTTTGCCCATTTTCTCTCGCTCACCACCCCCTTCCTTCTCTCTTTGCTAAACAAAAGAACCTTAGAATTCCAGGTTTATCTGATTCCTCTTTTTCGAACTTTGTGAGAACGATCGCCAAATTTGTCAACTATGTGACCCGCCCCCTTTTTCTCCTCAGCCTACTGCAATGACCTCCACCGCTTCCACTAGTTGGCAAATTCCATCTCTCTGTTAATTCCTTCAATTTTCAAAATACGTTTTCCACTTCATTAAATCTGTACTTCATAATTTATTTTGCAAAGAAAGAGAACGCCATTGAATACAAATAAGAGACAGAAACCCCATCAAACAAATATGAAAATCTGACGCAGACGAACGCACGATAACTGAAATCGATGACCAATTTCATAGAAGACTGAAAATCAGACAACAACTCATAGCAGACTTCATAGAACACAATTAAAAAAAACGTAGTAATTGATCATTACAATATGAAAAGAAAAAGAAATAGGCAAAACCTTAACAGGAGAATGAAAAACCCACAGAAAGCAAGTGAGAGAAACCTTGGTGGCGATTGAAATTTCGAAAGAGAAAAAAAAAACCAAATTTCTGGAGCGTTAATCGGATTGGGAATACGACGAAAACGAGAAGTTTTGGTTAGTTTCAGCCAATAGTTCCAGCAGCGGAGCTCCTCCTATTTTACTCACTATTTTTCCCTTTTTTTGGAAAAGTCTTACCCAGTGTTATTTTAGGTTTTGTAACAGAATAAGTCAAAATATTATTTTGGAGTAAAATAAATTAAAATATTTAAATAAAATGTTACTGTCTATTTATCATGAATGTGTTCAAATAATTAAAAGATTAGTTTTAATTTTGTATTGTGTTGGATTGATTTTGTTACGGCTTGTTTGGGTTACTTTTCTAAAAGTTCGAGTTTACCATCTTAATCCAAATTACTTATATATATATATACCTTTATGATATTTGTTTGAAGATCAACAATAAACTAAGATAGATCAAGGACAGACAAAAAAGAAATTAGTGTCCATAACATGATTATAAGAAATTTCGATCAATTAAATTCTATCACGTCATCACAACAAAAATTGTGATAATTATATTTGGGTAATCAAGTTTTCTTACCTCCAACTCAATTCAGACTCCATGGAAGAATTGGGTCAAACAAGATAATAAACTCAATTCCAATAAACAAATGGATCTAATTCCAACAAGCAAATGGGCCTAAGTCCACCAAAGCCCATGAAAAATCTATATAAATAGAGATCTTGTTGCATAAAGAATTGAGGCAAACTTCTAAAAGGTCTCAAGATGTGAAAGTTTTTATCAATCCAAGATTACCATCTATCAATCCCGAGAACACCATCTTCTAAAGAATTGAAGAACCTTCCTCTGAAAGATTGAAGAACCTTCCTGAAATTCCAAAAAATTGAAGAACCTTTCTTGAATTCTAGAAGATTTGAAGATGAAAGAACAAAAATTTCTAAGTTTTAATTTGTATTCAAGAGAAAGCATCAAATGAATGAATATTAGAGATTTTATCTACAATATAAATCAATATATAAAGTTCAATTTTAAGAATCACATTTCTTCGAAAATTTCGTGTGACAATGATAAACATAAAAGGTCTATTTGGTCTATGACAAATAGATATATTTGTAAATATTTTTGGAAAATTTTTAATTTAAAATAATTTTTCATCATTTAATTGAAAATTAAACTGCAAATTGCAAATGATTCGTTATTTTCCTTTCACTAAACACAAATTTGGTTACGTTCGGGTTGAAAAATTGAAAATATAAAAGACTAATACATGTATGTTTGGTTTACAGTTTTAGGTCATAATAAAAGAAATTGTAGATTGCAAAATGTTCTTTTTAATGAAAGTGAACAATAGTAACTACATCGATTCTTCTATGGGACGAATTGTCATTTTATTTACATAAACAAGATAAGAGACTTTGAGATTATACTTATAAATTTTAAACCGAATCAATTTAGATTTTTTGTTAAAGTTTCTTCGAAGAATGTTCATTCAAATTATAATTGTCAATTTTCTAAGGAAAAAAATTGACATTTGAAGAAATCTACAAATGTATGAGAATTGAGGGATTGACCATCTTCCTATACAATTGGAATAAAGATTATAAATTAACTCACTCGTAACTATTTATAAGTTTAAAGGTTTAAATTGATACATTTATAAAAGTTGGATCTAAATTGATATTATGAATTTTTAGTTTAAATTGATAAATGTGTGATTGAAATTTTCATTAAAAATTTGTTATACGGAAAAAGAGATATAGCAACCCTAAATTATATACATAAAAAAGAGTAATTTTATCGAATAGGAACTTAGCCTCCACCAAATATTGAACTTAGTTTCTATAATGTTAATATCTCTCTTATTAAATTAAAACTTTTATTATGCAACTTAGTTTGTATAGAATATAAACAAATTTAAACTTATGTTGTTTGTCTTTTAGATTTGAAAATTTTGAAATTAAATTTTTGATGGGGCCAAAATTTCATATGTGTGTATTATAAGTCTATAAAATTAAATCTAATAAATCTTTTAAAAATTTGTGGATCTAACACTTTTAGTTATCGATCTAATATAGTTTCTTCGTAAATATGAAAGTGAGTATAGCTCAATTGACTTAGTATTTATGCTATCAAACTCAAAGTCAATTATCCACTCAATACATTGAGAAAAAAATATATCATACATATTTGTTGGAAAATATCATCGATGTTGTGCCTGTCGAACCAATGCCTTGAAAGCAAAATTTCGCGTGACCTCGATACTAAATCGCTTATATCGGTTGCTCTCCAAGGTTAACACAACTTTTCCAACTTAGACATCTACTCGCAGGAGTAAGGAGTAGAATCAAAGAAAAACCGTTCAGAGAAAAGCAGAGAAAGTAATTAGGATTTTTTGACAAGAAAAAAAGGAAGAACCCAATGCAAAATCTTTTCTTTAAATAAATATATATAAAAAAAGATCAATGGTTTTTTAATAATAAAATATACTAAATAATAACAATTATTATTTTTCAACTCAAACATTAATTATAAAACAGTACAAATGATAGTCATTCCCATCAATCCCCCACGAATGACTACCATTGCATTTTAGTTAAAATAGTAATAAAGCATTTTCTCTGAGCAAAGAAAGAAGTAGTATAAACTTAAACATCAATATCTTTCGATTTGAATTGATGTGTAGTGAGGTGGGGCAACAATCCAATTAAAGAAAGTAAGTTACCTTTTGAACTTTCAATAACTACGATTAAGACCCCCACAACACGTTTTACTTTTTAATTTGTCGTTGATTCCCCAATAAAGTCTATCACAATAGACAATTCATAATTGTGCTATTTAAGGTCAAGCGCATAGAACCTTGGGTCAACATGAAAGCTCTAGAAAAAGATCCTTAAACTTTTTCATAGAAGGCGGCCACACCTTCACAATCACGTTTATTGCTTCATCAAGTCTATCGCCAATAAACCACTCAAAACTGAGCTATGAAGACTTCACAACTAGTCCATATTAAGACCAACTTCCTCAAGTCTGTGAAAGACAAACCACTCCAAACTGAGATATGAAGATTTTACATTTATTCATCAAGTCCATATCAGGACCACCCCAAAAAAGGGCTATGGAAATTTCTAAGGTTTTAGTTTCATTCATCAAATCCATTTAAGGACTACCCACACGTGGCTATGAACCATCAAGTCTACCGCAGCAATCCACTAAGAAAAGGGCTATGGACCATCAAGTCTATCACAATAAACCACTTAAAAAAGGGCTACGGACCATCAAGTCTATCGCAATAGACCACCCAAATAAAGGGCTATGGACCATTAAATGTTTGAGTCTCATACTTGTTGAAAATCCTAGAATTACTCTTTCCTTGTTATGCCTTTAGAGAGATGATCTACAAATTTTCTCAGACCTCACATACTTTAAGAAGATAATTCTTTCATTCAATTATCATTTCACTACTCCATGTTTCAAACAAATATATCTTCTTTTGCCATAACACACTAGCATATGAATCTCAATAAAGATATACTAGTATAGAGGCCCCTCACAATGGTACATCTCCCATTAGGCTTCTATGTCATTCATACTAATGTCCCCATACAACGGTACATTTCTGATTAAGAACACATATCCACTAGTCAAGTTTACTTCGTCATTCTAAGTTATCTAGTTTGCATACACTACCTATTTTGTATGGTAGACAATTGTTACAATGCAAACCAAAATCTATTGTAACCTTAGGATATCTTAATAAATGACAAAGAGCAATAAAATAATCTTAATCAGGATTATGTGTATATATATACTCAATCTTCTCACAACATATGTAACAACTGTCTTGTACAGTTTATAAAAAACGTATTACTTTCTATAATCTTTGCACATTCAGATTGAGAAACACTATCTCATTTATTTTCCTTAAGGCCCATTACTAGCATCGTAAGAGCACCATCAAACTATTAAAATCCCTTTAATAGGATTCAATGTGTGATTGACATAAATCAAAACATTCTCAATAATACTAAGCTCATCACATTAGTCTCACATAAATCTTTCATGACTTCAAGATGTGATAACTTTATGACATTACTAACATTTATGTTTGTATCACATGCATAAATCTTTTACATCAACATAAAAACATATAATCACAGAATAAACTCCAAACAACTTTTAGTACTCACATATATATCAACAATTCACTGCTTGGGACATTGTTTACAGTGTTGTTGAAATTTTTCCCTCATAAACTTTCAGAGACTAGTTTAAGACAATAAAGAAATTTGACTATACCAAGTTACCATTGAGGAATATCATCTTTACATACACTTGATGTATTAGAAAACCAAATACAGCTACAAAAGCTTGAGGCTCTACGGTGGCTAATTTAGTCATACAAGAACAAGAATAATCAAAACATTCTAAATTCCACGTTTGATTCAAAATATATTTTTTTTCCAAAAGTTGCACCTATGTACTTATGATCAATTTCCTTATCTAATGTGGGACTTTGGTCACATTCCCAACAATCTTTCCCTCGAACAAAGTTTCAATTGAACCTCTCCTAAAATAAACATCCATCCATTTAACTTTTATCTAGGCTAACTCCTCTTTAGAGCATATTGCCTATTCAATAGAGCTCAACCATGGATAATACTGTAACTACTTTTAAGGTTCCACTACACCTTTATGTTAGAATTTATGTCCTAAAACTCGTACTTTGTTATTTGATTCAATAAGTTTATTATTGAATGCTATAATCTTAAAATCAATAAATTAAGGTCCCGAGTCTATTTTACTAAGATTGTCAATACACTTGAACTTTATGTAGAGACATAAACATGGATTAAGTTCGAGTTAATAGCCAAAATAGTCTATAGTGTATGAATAAGGTTGGCACCTTATTCTGGAAAAACACTATGGATGCAGCCCGCTCCTTAGTTAGTACAGACGATATAATCCTGAATCGTTCATGTGGAGACATGGAAGTGGGGGCATCCTATGTAAATGATTTGCATAAGACTAGAACCACGAAATAGTCACTTTTAGTTATAACGTCGTAAACTATATAATCTGACTATTTCAATTATAATGACCTAGGTAACTTGATTTTAATCTTGAGCTAACTATGAACTTATGTTCATTCCGTAGTATTCTAAGATCTGCATAGGTGAGGACAACTCATCTTCGCTGGCCCAATAAGCCTCTCATTTCAGGGATAAGATCTAGTGGATAGCTAGGGACATAGAGTGCAAGATGGAATTCACTTCTACCCACTTCTGGAACAGTAGATAGGTTGTTCCCTTAAGGACTGAATCCAAGTCTTGAACAAGGGGCCCCACCTTTTCATTGGTCCGAGAAGAATTCAGATTTATAGGTTGGACCTTAAACCAATTGTTCAATAGTGGATTAGTGGGTCTTAAGGAGCAAGATGTAATCTCGGGGGCAAAACGGTATTTTTGACCCAACCAAGATTACGAACAACCTGTGAAAGATTAACTTACTTATCATGGTTATATCAGGTGGACAGAAATATATCTATAGTGAGGGGAGTGCAACTACGAGTCTTTAGTGAAATGACTCATTAGTTAACGAATGTTGATTAAGCTTGGTCTAAAAGAGTTTAGCCAGTTAATCTCAAATCGTTGTAGCCCATGATCTATAGGTCCATTAGGTTCCTATACTAGCTCATATGTATTCAACTTAGAACAATATGTTGGAATAACTCAAATTGTTCGAGCTAGGTAAAGAGAGAGAAACCGACAAGTATATATGATATAAGTCGGTAAATATAAACTTTAAGCTTTATATTTAAATATGATTTAACTAACAAAAATATGAACATGGATTCATATTTAGAAGTTTGGAAAGTTTTGAAACGGTCAAAGTTGTAAAAGTCAACATGTTGACTTAAGCTTTGAAAAGCAAAACTTTGACCGGATTTATATTCAAATATGATTTGAATTTTAGAAAAATGAATGCAGATTCATACTCGGGAGGTTGAAATTAGTCAAGACGGATAAAATATCAAAAAGTCAAAAAGTTGACTTTTGACTAAGAAAAGTCAAAGTTTGACTTTGACTTAATTGGTCAAATGACTAATATATTTAATTACTAAATGTTAGTTGGAAATGTGGCAGCTTGTAATGAATTTATAAGCCACTAATTCCATTAATAGTTAATGGATTAATTAAGTGTCGAGATTTCATGAAGTAAATTGCATGCATTTTGCATGTAATTTTCTTTATAAACTTCCATTCACAGGATGAGAAGAGGATGGAAAAATTTCATGAAAAATCTCTAAACGATACACCTTCCTCCATCCATCTCTCTAAGTTTTCCTTTATAAAAACGAGTCCCACAACTCGGTTCTTAGTCCTAGAGTTTAGTAGGTCAACATAGTGGTTGTCCTTTGCTCGTGATCTTCAAGCAAGAAGAAGTTTTGGAACGAAGAAGAAATTAAGAACTACAAAGGTAAGCTCATCGTTTACCTTCTCTATTCTTCATTTAGGTCTGTCGTTTAGTTGCACCATGTTAATTTCTAAAATCGTTTAGATGCATATAGAGTAAAACATGATCCTTGTCTTCCACTGCTGCATGTTTCTTTGATGTTTTTGTTCCATCACTTTGTTCGACCTAGGATTATATCAACAAGGCTAAACCAAGAACAACATGACTCTGATACCAATTTAATTTAGAGACACCTTAGGGTATAAGTCCCCATGCCTCATAAGATATCACATATTCAATAGTTTAGACAATATCTAAACTTTCATAAGATCCTATGAGATTCATAAAGAAAGAATTTGCATCCTACGAGATTCATAAAGAATGAATTTACATATTTTCATACTACTAGAAACTTTAGTTGTATGCAAATAATGTTGTACGACCAAACTTGACAATTCATGATGCAAGTCATGCATAAACTTTATCAAATATAACCTACACGAAGTATTATTTCTACTCATGCTAACATGCTAATTAATATGCTCAAGTAGATCACAATAACGTCTCAATATTCACAAACTTATTTATCAATTAAACATGTAAATTAACTATATATACAACACTATTGTGAGCATAATCAATAGACATAGTCAAAGGTTTTCAATCAAACCATAGATTTCTTGAATACAAGATATGCTACCTTAGTAATTAGACACCCCATAGTTCTAAATATTTAGGTGTATAACATATCTAAAGTTCAACAGTACCATTTTGTTGACTAACTCAAATTCATCATGATAGCATTCTATTTATGGTATTAACAATAATACAATAATTATGAACCAATATGCTTGTCAATGAAATATTCAATATATACTTATCACACATTTATTAAATATCATGCTAAAATATAACAATGAAATAAAATTGCCAAATCTTCTCAGGTCATATATAAAAACTCGAAATATTGTTGAACCTTAAACTATAGGAAAATCAAATCCAACATTATCCAAAGATTACAATAACTTGACTCTCTATCACATGTAACATGAGATGATTTGCTACTCATGAAATATCCAAACATGTATTCAATTAAAACCAGTCAGAGCAATCTCAACAATTCAAAGCTAAAATATCGTCAATAGGCTTGAAATCTAAACGACGATTCCTATCATGATTACATCAGGAGAAACATTGTTTGATATTCACATATGAATAAATCATCAAAATATCATCACTTAGAAAAAAGAAACTACTGTGTTTGATGATCAACAATCACAAAACCCATTACATATGCACATTTGACAATCAAAGTATAAATCTCTAATCAAAGTTCTAGCTCACTAGGTTGAATTGTCTCATTTTGAATCAAAGTGCATAACTAATTCTAGATTTATCGAATTTTATTTATTTACATTAACTTCTCCTCAGAGCTTTCATCCATCGGTTATGAACCCCGCAAACATGTCTAATTAGATGATAGCATTGATATCAAATATGCATTCCTTTTTTCTTCTTATTTTATCTCATATTATAGTTTCTAAATACAACTGACTACAAATGAGTCAGTCTCTTCCAGTTTAGTTTGGACAGAATTTTAAAAGATCAAAATCTAATTGAATATAATTGTGAGTAGAGGATGACAAAGTTCAGAGTGTAGGGTTTACCTGATTGCACAATTTGACAACACCATGAGGATCACTACTCTTGAAATCACGAATCACTAGTTTCTTCACTTGAATCACACCACTTTAAGCAATCCCAACGGTTCATTTTCCATAGTAATGGCCGCATCCAAGTCAAAAAAATCTTTGTGATAACTCGGTACAGTGCTCCCCGGCCTTGTTAGGAAATTCTATCCTTATTTAGATATTGGGGCAGCAATTCGTTTGCAGTGCGTGGTGGCATTGGAAACATCAAGACTAGAAACACCATTGATGGGTTTTATAGTGAAAAATCTCACGGTTGCAATGATCATCATTAATGAGAGGCCAAAGCTTAGTGATGAAGAATTCGAAGCCTGGTTAATGGTTTGTTAAACATTCCCCCTTTTGCATATGCTCCAGCGTTGAAAAACCTTGAATTTTGTGATTATGGAAGAAATTGTTGGGATGGGGGAAGGTGAAAGCTTCGGTCAACAAATAACAAGGGAGGATCTGTGAAATTGAATCGTTGTGGATTGGTAACCAGGCTACCCTGAGTTTGCCGCCTTTCGCCCTTTCTACCATCCCTCATGGATACCACCAACCGACGTTTAATTTTGCTCGAGATCAACAACAATAACAAATAATGCACCGATGGAACTTCGATGGCAGTTGCAACTACAACGGATTTTTGGTCGTTAATTCCAGCAAACGTGCCATCGTCGGAAACAATAGTCGCGGTACTCTCGATGATTCTTAGGGTTTCAATTTCTCTTTTTTCTTTTTTTTTTCCACATTCCCCAAACTTACGATTTTGAAATTTGGGAATTTCTTCACGGATAATTTTTCAGATTTGATCAACATTTGAGAAAAACTTTCCTTTTAAATTGTTGGAAAATATCATCAATGTTGTGCCCTGTCAAACCACTACCTTGAAAGCAAAATTTGACGCGATCTCGATGCTAAATCACTTACATCGGTTGCTCCCAAAGTTAACACAACTTTTCCAACTCAGACGTGCACTCGCAGGAGTAAGGAGTGGAATCAAAGAGAATCGTTAGGGTTTTTTTTACAAGAAAAAAAGGAAGAACCGAAAGCAAATCTTTTCTTTAAATAAATATATATAAAAGAAGATCAATAGTTTTTTAATAATAAAATATATTAAATAATAACAATTATTATCTTTCAACTCAAACCTTTAATTATAAAACAGTACAAACAATAGTCATTCCCAACAATAACTATTTATATATATATATATTCCACAAATTTAAACATATATATATATATATTCCACAAATTTAAACACCAACTATTTTATTGAATAGTCTTTTATATGAAAAATAAAATTTAAAGAACTATTAGACCTAATAAGAAAAGTTTATAAAGGAATTTTATAATTCAAATACAAGACATGAGTTTAGAATTTCATGAACTGAATTGGACTTATTTAACATTATGAATTTGTGATCCTAACATCAAAGTGTGATTTCCCACGAATATTCGAGAGGTATGTTATTTAGCTTTTAAATATTCAAGTTGTATTAAAGAATTCAAACTTTGTTATTTAAGTTGGACCAAAGTATCTCAGTTTAGATGTTTTTTGTTTGTACACTTAACCTAGTAACTGTTTTTAAAACGATTGAGTTTAATTGTAAATATATCAAAGGTCCGATATATGGTTAATTCTAAATTTTAATCTATAAACTTGATCATGAAGGGATAAGAGTGTTAGCAGCTGCAGAAGATTTAACAGAGACCATAACTCAAATTAATCTAAGAACCTTACCAGTACATTGCTCGTTAACGACTCTAGATCTGCCAAATGCCAAATTATTATAGCACCACCACTTAGAGACCTTTCTATTCTCCGAGCCAGAGATCTTGGTTTGTGTTAACCAAAAATGAAAAAGAATTTTGTTAGAGATAATTTTTTTTAGAGAATTGCTGATTACTATGTCTCTCTTCTTTAGGGAAGTTGAGAGAATAAATTAATATTAATATTGAAATAAATAAATAAATAAATAATTTAATAATTAATTAAATCTTATTTTATTAATATTTTATTTTAAACCATATTTAAATTAATATCTCTCACTTAAACTATAATTTTAATTTAATTAAATCAAATTAAACTAAATTATTAATTAATTAATTTTTAAATTAAATATCTTATATTTAATTTAATATAAATTTAAATCATATTCAAATATAAATTTCTTTCCTAATCTATAGTTTTAATGTGTACCATACACATTAAATTTTAACCTATAATTTTAATATGAATCTAACTCACATTAAATTAATATTTGAACTCATTCAAATATTTTATTCTCTCATAAATTAATCCTGAATCATATCCAAAATTAAATTTATATAATAAATGTATCACCATACATTATACTAATTACTAACGTAAATTTGAACATTTCAAATTACAATCAATAGAAATAAATCTCATTACCTTTTACGAGCTAGGAAGAGGGTCTAATGGACCTATATATTAGAAACTACAACGATATGAGATTAACTGATTAAACTCATTAATCACATTAATCAATATTCGTTAACATGTACACTCCACTAAAGACTCACAGCTGAACTCTTTTCACTGTAGATATATTTCTGTGTCCACGGATATAGACCAATAACAGTAAGTTAGTCCTCCATGAGTGTTCGTAACACCAGCTGGATTAAATTACCATTTTACCCCTAGGCTACTTCTAGTCCTTAAATACTAGTGCTTCTCTAATATGTTTATGGTCCAACTACTGAATAGAAACCTCTATCGTGCCATAGAGAAGGTAGAATCCTTTGTTCAAGTCTCGAAGACACCATTTAAGGGAATACTCATCTACTTGCCCTAAAGCTAGAAAGGAATGAATATCCACCTTATGTGATTATGTTCCCAGCTCCCCACTTAGTTTTGTTCCCAAAATGATAAGCATATTGAGTCAGAAATCTAGTCATTCTCACTCGTACAATTCAAAGGATAATCCCTTGCGAACAAAAGTTCATATTATACACTCAGGATTATGACTAAGTTACCTAAGCCATCATAATAAAATAGAAACCTAATTAGTTATCGGAGTTATATCTAGTGGTTACTATTTTGCAGTCTGGTCTTATGAAAACTCATTGCATAGGATACCCTCACTCGCATGTCACCTACATGAACGCGTTAGATCATTGCATTTGTATTAAATATAAAGTGAGCCATATCCATAATGTTACCACGATAAGGAACCCAACCTTATCCCTATGCTATATACCTTTTAAGCTTATCTCGAACATTGATCCTTGTATGTCTCTACATACTGTTCAAGACTCATCAAACAGCTTATGATATTAGTTTATTGGATTTAGGTTATTAAGACAAAACTAATAATATAATCAATAACACTTATTTCGAAATTATAATAATAACACTTTATTAACAATAGTCAATGGACTATATTTACTATCTACAAATTTTAGAACGTAAAATCCAACAGATAAAACCTTAAACAAATAAGTTGTTTGAATCATAATCGATCAAAGAGTAACTTGCAACACTTTTTTGTGTGCTAGTATGGTCTCATGCCCAATAAAATAACGCTATACCTAGGTTACTATTTGATTGAACCAATGTCAATTTGAGTAAGAAGTCATGTTTCATCTCTGCATATGTTTATAGATTTTTACTTTTAACACAGGCGTTAGAGGTAAGTTGTTTGAAAATTAGGAAGAATAGAACATGTGTTTTGAGCCAATTTTGGATTCCTCGACCTCAAGCATGCTCCTTTAAATGGTGAGAATTTTTCTCCTCGACCTAAAGAAACTCTATAATTGAAGGGTTTTGAATCGAATTGGACTTTAGTTAACCTTAGCCCACACAAATGTTAGTAGATTCTAACTCATAGTATAAAAGAATGCTTTCATTTATAACTTGTTGCCAAGAGTATAACAACTTTTTTATACAACAAATCTAAGTAATAAGTTGAATTATTAATGCATTAACAAAAGATTTTAAACGATCTAAATAAAATGTTAAAACTCAATCATGAAAAATATTTCAACCCAAGTCACAAAACTATAATGATCCAACTTAGCAATAAATGCTAAAATAATAAGTAGCAACCTCCAACATAATTGATTGGCCCAACAAACATAGAAAAATAACAAGTTTTGTGGAACATTGATGTGTCAAAGTGTTTAACACACAACATCAACACAGGTTTAACTCCACAAACATGTTCATTTGAATACTCCACAAAATACGTTTAATTTCTTCGAAAACCTCGTGCGAACAATAAGTTTAACCTAATAGTATTGTCAGTCAAAGATCTAATCTCATACTTCACATTTGTTGTATTAAAAAATATTAAAATCTTATCAATCTTTTCTTTAAAAAAAGTATCATCAATATCTAAAAAAATTGCATTGAGAAGTTGTTGGTGTAACACTTCTCTAATTGTAAGTTTAAATCACAAAAGTTGTTAAACATGAATGACACAAAAAATTATGTTCATAAGCTCATTTGGAACGACGACGTTTACCCATTTCTTTCCTTTTGGAAAGGAAATATTTTAGGGAAAAAAACAGCTAAGAGGAGTACTTTTATGAATATGGTTTATAAGAGTTACTTTTCCAAATATAAACACAAGAAGGACTTGAGGTCGTCCGCAAGATTTAGCGCACTATAAATACCTGAAAACCTCAGGCCTCTAGTTTTTGGCTGAAAAAAATCGGAGCTCAGCGGACGAACAGAGGTTAACCGGAAGTGTTTTTCAGCTGCCGGTGTGAACTCGGAAATCACTTCATCTTCATGTAAATTTCTGTTTTCTTGTTTATGTTTCAGTTTTCCTATTTTGGTTTCCTACAAATTTCTCTCTTTCTCGTGATTTTCCTGTGTTTGTTTGCTTGTTTGTAATGATGACTTCACCATCTTCTTCGTTGTCGAATGATCGTGTAGTTCTTTAACACAGAGCGTTTGATTGGGAATAACTGTGAGGAAAGATCGTTTTATTGCAATACGAAAGTGAGAAGCGTAGATTTGTTCGTTTATATTATTTACATATTTTTGAGAGGGTAAATCCAGTTTTTCTTATGTCTTTTTGGTGTTCCCGTCTTTTTTATGCACTGGAAGAAGGGATTTTAGTCAATCAATTCTGGCTGTCGTCATTGTTGTACGTTACGAGATGATGGCGAGCGGGTTAGGGTTTTCTAAGAAACTTGATTTAGTAGCGAACACGTGCATGACATAGTTTTCTTGATGGATTGAACTGGTGAAGCTATCAAGTGGTTATGCTGAGACGGTTTTGATCTGCATCTTGCCGTTAATCTTGAAACTTCATTGTTGTTGAATTTCTATGATATTCCATGAATCAACCACAGTACTGTTTGTGCCCTTTTGCATCTTCCTTATTTCTTGGATTTGGTTTTCCTTCAAGTCTCTTTTTTATGTTTTCTTGTTTGTGCAGTTTGGAGATACAACATTTTATTGTGTTGAAGAAAAATTCCAGAAAACATCATCCTGGTTAGGTGGTTTCTTTTGATGCCATGACTGTCCAGGCCAATTTGCGTCTTCTAACCTATTCGCAGGAGATTGTTGATGGACAACCGATTTATGTTGCCTCAAATTGTCTTCCAATCAAGGCATTGAAATATGAACCTGCTGGCCATTCTTTCCATAACGCTGCCCTTAAACTCCTTGGTTGTGAGGACGATGAAGTGAGCGATGAGAATGAGCAGGCGGCTGATGATACAGAACAGAAGTATGCTCCATCATTTGATTCGTACAGCAGCAAAGGCAAAAAGAAATCTGGTGGAAGCACACAACAAGATCATTATGCATTGTTGGGTTTGAGTCATTTAAGATATCTAGCGACTGAGGAACAGATAAGAAAAAGTTATCGAGAAACTGCTTTGAAGTATCATCCTGACAAACAAGCTGCACTTCTTCTTGCTGAGGAAACTGAAGCTGCAAAACAAGCAAAGAAGGATGAAATAGAAAGTCACTTTAAATCTATTCAAGAAGCGTATGAAGTGTTGATTGATCCTGTCAAAAGAAGAATTTATGACTCAACAGATGAGTTTGATGATGAGATTCCTACTGATTGTGCCCCGCAAGATTTCTTTAAGGTGTTTGGTCCAGCTTTTATGAGGAATGGGCGTTGGTCTGTTAACCAATCTGTTCCATCATTAGGCGATGATAAAACTCCATTGAAAGTAGTTGATGATTTCTATAACTTTTGGTATGCCTTTAAAAGTTGGAGAGAGTTCCCACACGCTGATGAATTTGATCTTGAGCAAGCTGAGTCTCGGGACCATAAAAGGTGGATGGAGAGACAGAATGCTAAACTTTCAGAAAAGGCCAGAAAGGAAGAATATGCTAGGATTCGTACACTCGTAGATAATGCATACAAACGAGACCCTAGAATCCAAAGAAGAAAAGAAGAAGAGAAAGCTGAAAAACAGAGGAAGAAGGAAGCAAAATTTTTGGCAAAGAAGTTACAGGAAGAGGAAGCTATTAGGCTTGCTGAAGAGGAGAAACGTAGAAAAGAGGAAGAGGAGAAACGTGCTGCAGAACTGGCTCAACAGCAGAAAAAGTTGAAAGAGAAGGAGAAGAAACTCCTACGGAAAGAACGGACTCGCCTTAGAACGCTTTCTGGGCCTGTGATATCTCAGTCTTTGCTTGATCTTTCTGCGGAAGACGTGGAAAATCTCTGTTCGTCTCTTGACATTGAGCGGCTGAGAAATATTTGTGATAAAATGGAAGGCAAAAAAGGAATGGAGCTTGCAAAGGTTCTTAGAGATGCGCAGGAATGCAATAGTTCAGATACAAAGCATCAAGAATGCAAGAAGCCGGAACAGCAGAATGGTTCTACAACTGCTAATGCGACTGCCTCTCTAAGCGGCAGCCTTCAGAAGAAGGAGAGGCCTTGGAGCAAAGATGAAATTGACCTCTTAAGGAAAGGAATGCAGAAGTATCCTAAAGGAACTTCTCGTAGGTGGGAGGTTATCTCAGAGTACATTGGTACTGAAAGATCAGTTGAAGAAATTTTGAAGGCAACCAAGACGATCCTCTTGCAGAAGCCTGACTCTGCCAAGGCTTTCGACTCATTTCTTGAGAAAAGGAAACCAGCACAGTCCATTGCATCTCCGCTTTCAACTAGAGAAGAATTAGAAGGTGTATCCTCTAAAAAACCCGAAGACAATGTGGCAATTAATGGAAATCTGGACATGTCCTCGGTAGGACAAAATGTAAACAACCAAACTCCCGTTAATTCATCTGCAAATGGAGTATCCTCTAGTTCAGAGCAAGATGATTGGTCAGCTGTACAAGAAAGAGCACTAGTCCAAGCTCTAAAAACATTCCCAAAGGAGACCAACCAGAGATGGGAGCGGGTTGCTGCCGCCGTACCTGGCAAAACGGTGAACCAATGCAAGAAAAAATTCACATCAATGAAGGAGAACTTTAGAAACAGAAAGAATGCTGCTTAATTCCTGAGGCAAGCTTTACTTTGGTGACAAAAGTGGTCTGTTCTTCAATCTGAAAATTGTTTTGTCATTTATCCATATCAAAACAAAAGGGTTTAATATCTGGGTATCCAACCGATTCTTCACAAAGGTCAGTCTATCATATACCTAAGCATAGGGTTTTTTTTTTTTTTTTTTTTTTTTTTTTTTTTTTTTTTTTTTAAATTTCATGAAATTTTATCATTGCTTACAAGTTCTAGTTAGTAACTTGAAATTCCCTGAAGAGTTAAGAGTAATCGCGAATGCGAAAGAGTTTTGTATTTCCCTTTCTTATGTTGTTTAAAACGATTCATGTAGATTCATGTTGAATTATTTATAGCATCTGGGCATTATATAGAATGATCCGGATTGTGTTCAGTTTTGGATGATTCTTTTTTTTTTGGAAGGTCTAATTTAGTAAATGAAATTGCTGAAGATGGGATGAATATTATTATTTCTTTTTGTAGTTGATCATACATTATGTTTTTTCTTATCAATAAACTTTTATCTTGGTTTGTTAATTTGAGCATAACTCCGTAGATTAAGCACCAGTTACCGTCTATAAGTTTCGATCATTTGGTTCCTCCCTTATTTTGCTTAACTGAAAGATAAGCAATACTAAGGCTGTTAATAAGATTGTAGTTCCTTTGCATATGTGATATTGACATGCACAACTTAGAGATGCTTAAAACTTTGTTTTTTTTTTCTTTCTTCTAAACCTTAAAGGGAAAATCAAGATTCATTGAGGATTGTGAAAGTGTGCAAAACGAACAAATGTAAATGGGGATAGACTATAGAAATACAGCCTCTAAAAATTAAAATTAGCGCACATTAATTATAGAAGAAAAGAAAAGAATATAAGAACATATAGTGTGTAATTTAAAAATACTTAGAAATGGCCTTCAAATTCAAGCACTTTTGGTCTAAGGCTTTTGCAGCACTCTTACGAAGCATTCACCAACGAATACCCAAAAGAATATTGTGTAGGTCTATCAAATTTTATATTTGTAAATATTTTTGAGAGGTGATTTTTTGTCACTGCTTTCCCATTTTATAAAATTATGTATAATAGTAACAGGATTTTTAATTACTTATATCTATAATATATATATATTTTGAACATGTGTTGTTTTTTATTTGTTGTAGGTTAGGACAATTGTTATCTTTATTTTGTGAGTTTTTTTTTTATATCTTTAAATATTTTAAAAGAATTTTATTATCTAAAATATTTCTTTAGTTTTTATTATTATTTTACTATATTGATAAACATTCTCAAAAAAATTATTATTTAAAATAATTGAACTAGTTTTTATCTTGTTAAATTAAACATTTATTCTCAGCCAAATATGGAAAAGGAAGACAAGTTTTTAATCTCAACGTTGTACATTACCCTTCCAGAGTTTATCGGTGATCGGATTTTAAGAATAGATTTTGTTATATATGATTGACTAGTCTTAAAGAATCTATTGCAATTAATTTTTCTTTTTTTAATAATGAGTCATATTTGATAACCATTTTATTTTCAATTTTTGGTCTTTTAAGTTTTGAAAATCAAGTTTACAAACATCTCTTTTACTTCTAGTAGTTTTGAAAATCAAGTTAACGAATATCTCTTGTACCTCTAGAAGTCTCACTTTTTCTTGTTTATTTTGTACTTACGAAAAATTCATTCAAATTTTGAAAACAAAAAAGAAGTAAGATTTTAAAAATATATATTTGTTTTTAAAATTTAGTTAAGAATTCAATTCTTATATTTAAGAAAAGTGTAAACATAAATGATTTTTTATTTAAAGTTAAGAAACAAAAACTCAACATGAAACCGTTATCAAATAAATTATTGAAGTAAATGGTCTCCTTTGTGAATGGTTGCTTCACCTTATGAGAATAATTAAATTAGAGAAAAGGCAGGACTATTCAAATGGCCACAAATAAGTCTTTAAATTAAGTGTTATCTTCAAATTTGAAAGAATTTTTTTTATTGTGTTCTATAATCTTTTGCCTTCTCCAAAAATTATTTCTTTCTACTTTTAAAATTGTCGATGTTTAGTACATCTACAAAGTTTAGTTCGTTGATCTTTTGATAGTGGTGTTACTTGTTGGAAGCGTTTGATGAACACCCCAAATAAATAATCACTAAATAAAATATTTGATAGAAAACAAAAACTTTTTGGAAGACTTGTTGTGTGTATTTAACTCACACTTGGATAATTTAGATTGCAACATTTCAATCCTATTTATAGGATTGTCATAAGAATAACTCATATCACAATTAAATACAACAAATTAAATCCTACATTTAACTAAGGTGAGAATCTTACTAAATTAACTCTAACATTTTTAACTCACATCCTTCTCTAACTTACATACATTAACTCACATATAACTTATTTATTTAAAACATGTTTAATTTTCAACATCCTCCCTTAAACATGTTTTTTTAAAAAAAAAAACTCCAAGCAAAGTTCTTAAGTTGTTAAACACATTAACTTTGAGTGGCTTCGTAAAAATATCTGTAATTTGATCTTCAGTCTTCACATATTCAACTTGAACCTCCTTCCTTGAAATGCAATCTCTGATGAAGTGAAATCTTGTATCAATGCGTTTGCCACGATCATGGAACACAGGATTCTTTGCTAAAGCAATTGTTGACTTATTGTCTACATGAATCATAGTTGGATCATTTTGCAAAATTCCAACTGTCTTTAACAAATTTCTTAACCAAACTGCATGACAAACACATGAAGCTGCAGCAATGTATTTTGCCTCACAAGTGGATAATGTCACAATAGGTTGCTTCTTAGAACTCCATGTAAATGCAGTATTATTGCCAATGAAGAAAACATATCCACTAGTGCTCTTTCGATCATTAGTATCTCCAGCCGAGTCACTATCACAATAGCCTTCAAGCTTCAAGCTTGAATTCTTTAGATGAAGAATAAAACAACCCATAGTCAAGCGTACCTCTGAGGTAACGAAGAATTCTCTTTGCCACTTTCAAATGAGTAGTTGTAGGAGATTCCATAAATCGACTCACCAATCCAACGCTGAAAAGAATATCTGGTCGTGTGCAAGTCAAATATCTCAAACTCCCAACCAAACTTTTGAAATATGAAGGATCAACATCATCTCATTGTTCATGTTTGGACAATTTGTCCCAGTTTCAATCGGAGTTGCGACAGACTTAGAATTCATCATATTCAACTTCTCTAGAATTTCTCTAGTATATCGTTCTTGAGAGATGAAAATTCCTTCCTCTGACTGCTTCACTTCAATGCCAAGATAGTATGACATTAGCCCTATATCTGTCATTTCAAATTCTTGGGTCATCGCGTTCTTGAGATCTTCAAACATACTTGCACAATTTCCTGTAAAAATTAAGTCATCCACGTACAAACAAACTACCAAAATATCTCCATGACCATTAACCTTAATATAAAGAGAATGTTCATAAGGACACCTCAAATACCCATTATCAAGGAAATATTTGTTGATTATGCTATTCCACATTCTTGGTGCCTGTTTCAATCCGTATAATGTCTTCTCCAATTTTAGAACTTTATCCTCTTGGCCTTTCACAGAATAACCAGGAGGTTGTTCCAAGTAGACTTCTTCTTCTAGATATCCATTCAAAAATGCCGATTTGACATCCATCTGAAAGATCTTCCAATTATTTTGTGCAGCAAGAGCAATTAACAACCTTATAGTTTCCAAACGAGCAACGGGAGCAAATACTTCATCATAATCAATGTCTTTTCTTTGAGAATATCCTTTTGCAACTAATCTTGCTTTGTATCTCTCCACTTCTCCCTTTTCATTTCTTTTTATCTTGAACACCCATTTGACACCTACTGCTTTCTTTCCATTTGGAAGAGTAGAAAGTTCCCACGTATCATTCTTTTTTATGGCTTTTATCTCTTCATCCATAGCAATCTTCCATTTGTCATTTTGCAAAGCTTCTTCAAAATTCAAAGGTTCACTGTCACCAAATAAACAAAAAAGAGTAAGGTTATTAAAACTTTGGCTTAACTCTTTAGTTTCATCATATATGTCTCGTAAGCTTCGCATGCCACAAGGCCCTTCACTTGAACTTGCAGATGATGAAGATGTGCTTTGTCACTAGGCTCATCACGTTCGTCGGGAAAAAACAAAAATTTGTAATCTTCTGGTTCGTCATTCCAATTCCATGATGCTTCTTCATCAAACATAACATCTTTGTTTACGATTGTCTTCTTTGTAACAGGATTATAAAGCTTGTAGCCTTTTGAGCTTGCATCATAGCCGACAAACACATATTTCTCACATTTATCATCAAGCTTACTACGCTTTTGATCAGGTATATGCGAATAAGCCATGCATCCGAATACTCTCAAATGACCAATGGATGGTTTTCTTCCTGTCCATGCTTGTTGAGGAGTTTTGTTTCATAAGCTTCTAGTAGGGGAACGATTTGACAAGTACACTGCACACTCAACAGCTTGTGCCCAAAATTCTTTTGGCATCTTCTTGCACTTCAACATGCTTCGAGCCATGTTAAGTATTGTTCGGTTCTTCCTTTCAACAACACCATTTTGTTGAGGAGTAAATGGAACTGTCATAGGTCGACGGATTCCATTTTCTGCACAAAAAGTTTTGAATTCATTTGAAGTGAATTCACCTCCCCTGTCTGATCTCAAAGCTTTAATGTAATAACCACTTTCTTTTTCAACAAGAGCTTTAAATCTCTTGAACATGCCAAATACTTCTGATTTCTCCTTGACAAAGTAAACCCAAGTTTTTCGGCTGAAATCATCAATAAATGATAAGAAATAATTATTCTTACCAAAAGAACTTGGTTTGGTCGGCCCACAAAGATCCGTGTGAACTAACTCCAGTGATCTCCTTGCTCTCGAAGATGATTCTCGTGGAAAACTCTTCCTTGATTGTTTTTCATGAAGACAACCTTCACAAAGTTGATCTGGATGTTTGACATATGGCAACTCTTTCACCATGTTCTTCCTGGCTAATAATCTTAAGCCATCAAAGTTCAAATGCCCAAATCTCAAGTGTCAAATCCAATTGGGATCTTTCAAACATGACTTTAAACATTTAGCAACATCAGTTTGAATGTTTAATAAAAACATTCTATTTTTATTTGCACTTTAGCAATAATTTTGTCATGATTATCTCTTATCAAAAGACTATAATCCTTCATCAAAATATTATAGCCTTTCTCTAAGAGTTGCCCCAAACTCAAAATGTTGTTCTTCATATTAGGAACATAATAAACATTAGAGATAAACTCATGCTTCCCATTCTTCAAATTGATCAAAATTTTACCTTTTTCTTTAACTGGAATTTTTGTGGCATCACCAAATACGATATCGCCACCAACAGATTCATCAAGTTCAACGAACATTGATTTACTTCCACACATGTGATTGCTTGCACCACTATCGAGATACCATACACTATTTTCACATGTTTCCGCACCTTTGCATGCTAGAAACAATGAGGAATCACCGCTTTCTTCATCTTTCTCAGCATAATTTGCATTTTCTTCAACTCTATTTCTGCATTCCCAAGAATAATGGCCGAACTTATGACAATTATAACATTCAACCTGTCTTTTGTCATACCTCCTGTCATTATTTGATCTTTCCCCACTTGACCTCGAATAATGTTGTCTTCCTTTACCTCTTGATGAATTTGAGTTTGAATTACTCTCATCAAATTTCCTTTGACCGTAGCTTCCTCGACCTCGATCTTTGAAATCACCACGTTCACGATTACCTCCACGTCCTTGACCTCGATTTCCTTTTTCTAGGTTGTCTTCCTTGTCTTTTAATTTCAACTTTGACTGAAAAAGTTGCTCAGTCATCTGCTTGTTCTTCTTAAGAAGCTTCTCTTCATGGGCTTGTAAAGAACCCATAAATTGATCAGTGGACATTGTACTCAAATCCTTTGATTCTTCAATAGCTACAACGATGAAATTAAATTTCTCATCCAATGAGCGAAGTATCTTTTCTACTACTTGCTCATCGCTTATTGTCTCACCAAATCTTTTCATTTCATTTACTACTGCTAGCAATCTTGAAGTATAATCTGAAACTGATTCAGACTCCTTCATATGTAGTGATTCATAATCACCTCTCAATTTTTGAAGGCGAACCTTCTTGATTCGAACTACTCCTTTATACGTATTCTCCAAAATTTTCCATGCTTGATATGCAGTAGTTGCTCCAGAAATTTTCTCAAAATTGTTATCATCAATTGCTTGATGAATGATGGTGAGAGCCTTTTGATCTTTTTTTCTTGTATTTTGTAAAGCTTCTCGTTGAGCTTGATTCAAAGATGCATCACTTTCTGGTTCTTCATAACCATTACTAACAATGTCCCACACATCTTGTGAACCAAGTAGAGCTTTCATTCGAATACACCAACTACTATAATTTTCTTTCGTAAGTCGAGGCACTTGTAAGGGAACTAAATTGTTGTTTGCCATTTGCAAAACCAATTTTTTTTACTCCAAACTCAAGCTCTGATACCACTTTGTTGGAAGCGTTTGATGAACACCCCAAATAAATAATCACCAAATTGCATATTTGATAGAAAATAAAAACTTTTTGGAAGACTTGTTGTGTGTATTCAACTCACACTTGGATAATTTAGATTGCAACATTTCAATCCTATTTATAGGATTGTCATAAGAATAACTCATATCACAATTAAATACAACAAATTAAATCCTACATTTAACTAAGGTGAAACTCTTACTAAATTAACTCTAACATTTTTAACTCACATCCTTCTCTAACTTACATACATTAACTCACATATAACTTATTTATTTAAAACATGTTTAATTTTCAACATTACTTCTAAAAGAAAGGTAATAAGTTTTTTATGTCGGGAGACAATTACTTTCGTAACTCCGGCATTAGGACGAGTAAATTGTCTCAAGAGACAAGGTGAATTCATTGGGCTCAAATTTACAATATACATGCGATATATCTTTCCTGCTTTGATATGGTTGTGTTTTTTATAACAATCTCAAGACAATTTATTCTTTACGTAGGGATGCATCATTGTCCATATATTCTGCTTTACGAAAACTACTTCACATATATTCGGTTTTTCTTTTCTTTTTCATTCTTTTTTCATGTTTCTACGATGGTTTTGCTTTTGTGTTTTAATTTATCTTTTATGCTTTTCTTTTTCTTCTTATATCATAGAAATATTTTGAAGTTATTTTGTTTGATTGGATCAATTACGAAAAGGATCGGGAGGAAGAAGTTTTTTTTTTTTTTTTTTTCAACTTTATGCTTCTTTTTTAATTCATTGTATTAAAGTCCTCTGTTATTTTATTTTATTTTTATATTAAAATTCATGCTCACTTAAATTTGAATATAGATTTTATACAGGAATGTCTGTATTCTGTTGTATATAATTTATTTAATTTGTCAATGGAAAATCTTTGTGCAAATCTTTGATATGATAATTTTTCTTCCGTTTGGGTTTTCTAAAGTTTTTAATATGTATGTATAATTTGTTTAGATTTATGCATTTGTTTGTATGTGAAAGTTCTTTTTCTAATTACATGTTTAAATTTATTTTGTTTTGAAAATATTACCTCATCAAACTTTAACTCAGTTCGGGGTTGCTTAGCGGGAGAAACTTGAAAATTTTGGTGGTATTGATTGCAAATGTTGGCAACAAAAATTGTTGTTCTATCTTACCATCTTAAATTGGACAAAATTTCTCAAAGAGGATGCTTGCATTTTATCTGAGGGATAAACTAACAAAGAAAAGCAACTTGTGCTAGATGCATGGAAACATGCACGATATCTTTGCAAGAATTACACTCTGAACGAGGTGGACAACATACTGTATAATGTGTATAGTGGTGTTGATTCAACAAAAAATCTCTAGAATTCACTAGGAAGAATTACAAAATTGAAGTTGTTGGTTTAAAGAAATTTATTGTCGGCGAATTTCTGGGTTACAAAATGGTGGATTCCAGAACCATAATAATTGTACCTGATATACATACTGAGAATATGACCTTGAGTGAATCTTTTCAGGTAGCAGAAATAATTGAAAAATTGCCACCCTCATGGGAGGATTTCAAAAACTACCTCAAACGTAAACGCAAAGAGATAAAACTTGAGGAATTTGTGGTTCGACTTGGGATTGAAGAGAATAATAGAAAGACGAAAAATGCACTATGGATAGTGCGATAGGTCCCAAGGCTAATATTGTAGAAAATAAACTACAACATAACAAGAAAAAAAGTTTTCTGGTGAATGTTAAGTCAAAAAACCATGATTCACAAAAAAGTTCAATGGTAAGTGCTACAATTGCAACAAAATGGGATATTAATCTAAGGATTGTCGTAAGCCAAAGAATTTTCAATGTAAAAATGCTCATGCTCATATCACAGAAGTTGATGAAGTATCGGATAGTGTTACAGATATTGACCTTTGTGCAATCATTTCAGAATGCAATATAGTGGGAAACTCCAAGGAATGATGGGTCGACAGTGGTGCTACTCGTCATATTTGTGCTAACAAAAATATGTTCACATCATATGTTTCAATCTTTAATGGAGAACAATTCTACTTCAAAAGTTGAGGGACAGGGGAAAGTGATCCTTAAACCGACTTCTGGCAAGGAACTTACTCTCAACAATGTACTTCATGTTCCTGACATTCACAAGAATTTAGTTTCCGATTCATTGTTTAGCAAGAATGGCTTTAAGTTGGCATTTGTATCGGATAAGTTTGTACTTTCCAAGAATGATATGTATGTTGGAAAGAGTTATTTGAGTGATGGTCTGTTTAAATTAAATGTACTCACAGTTGTACCCAAAAATACTATTAATAATAAAATATCTATTTTTACTTATATCGTTTAGTCATTTGTTTGGCATCGTAGACTAGGACATGTCAATTTCAATTATTTGTGTAGGATAATTAATATGAACTTGATTCCAAAATTCCACTTTGATGCAAATTATAGTTGTGAGGTGTGTGTGGAATCAAAAATGACAAAAGCACTTTTTCATTCAACTGAGAGAATTACTAAACCTTTATCATAACACTACTAATAACAAACATTTCCTCAAATACATATTGTCGTAACACTGAGATTATTATAATCCATATCCTCGTAACTCTTTCCCTCCCCCAAACGCACCCTTAGAGTTAATACACATCCATATTTGTGACTTGAAACTTGTGCAAACTAGAGGAGGAAAAAAGTATTTTATTACTTTTATAGATGATTGCACAAGATATTGTTACATTTATCTGCTGAGAAACAAAAATGAGGCAATTGAAATGTTTAAGCTTTATAAAAATGAGATTGAAAATCAAATAAGCACAAAGATTGAGACAATAAGAAGTGATCGAGGTGGTGAATATGGTCCTCCTTTTGAACAGTTTTGTTTAGAACATGGCATCATTAAGCAAACTAGTGCTTCTTATTCACTTTAATCAAATGAAATTACTGAACGGAAAAACCACACACTAGGGAAATAATAAACACAATGCTTAGTTCAAGTTTACCCCAAATTTTGTGGGGAAAAACTTTGTTGACGACAAATTACTTATTAAATAGAATACCTCATAAGAAGTCACAAAAAATTCCTTATGAAAAATAGGAAGGAAGAAAACCTTCATACAGATACTTAAAAGTGTGGGGGATGCCTAGTAGAGGTTGTAGTACCTAAACCTAAAATGGTTAAAATAGGACAAAAAACTATTGATTGCATATTCATTGGTTACGCTAGCAACATTTGTGCATATCGATTTCTAGTTCATAAATAAGATATTTAAGATATACATGTTAATACTGTTGGGGTTGATGCCCTAAATCTCGTGGTCTTGTAGTTTGTAATTGTATATATTATACAAACTTTTTATTTATCTAATAAAATAAAGTGTTTTATTTTATTTGACATTTAGTTGCATTAACTCACAAAATCAATAAACTAACATCCAAGGTTATCTTCTGTAACCTAAACATGTATGTGGAGACATACAAGTGGATCGTGTTTAAGTGATAACCTAAATGGTCTGTAGTAAATGGATAAGGCTGGATACCTTATCCTGGTGACACTACGAATACGGTTTGCTTTGTAGTTGTTACAATTGTTCTAAAGTGCTACAAATGATTTGATCCTAATCATTCATGTCGAGACATTAGAGTGGGGGTATTCTATACAAAGAGTTTGTATAAGATCGGACCATGAAATGAATAGTCTCTCTTATTAACATCGTTACTAGTTGAGACTACATTTCACCAGGATGACTATAGGTGACTTGACCTGAATCCTGAGTGAGTTGTGAACTCCTGCCTATGAATGCGATCCTTTGATTTGTATGGGTGAGAGTGGCCTATGTAGCCGACTCAATATGCCTACCATTTTGGGGATTCGTCTGATTGGGGAGCTGGTAACGCAGCTACACAAGAAGGAATTCACTCCTTCTCTATAGATAGAGTAAGTAGAGAAATTGCTCTCTTAAGGGTTGATTTCAGGGCTTGAACAATGTAGCGCCACACCCTCTCTTGGCTTGAGAGGAGTTCAGTTATAGTAGGACTATAATTATTGTTCATTAGAGGAATCAGTGATACTTAAGAAGTTAGATGTAACTACAGGGACAAAACGGTAATTTTTGGCCTAGCTGTACTTACGAGCAATTTGTGAAGGGTCATTGCACTGTTGATTGGTTATATCTAATAGACACAAAAATATATCTACAGTAAGAAGAGTGCAACTATTAGTCTTTAGTGAAATGATTAATAGTTAATGAATAGAGATTAATTAATTAAACTCTTTAATTAATAATAATCTCATTTCATTGGAGCTTCAATCTGTAGGTTCATAAGGTCCCCTTATTAGCTCAATAAGGATAAATGAGAATCAAATTTATTTTGGTTTAATTTGAATTGTTCAAATTGATTAAAAGGAATAAATTGTATATGATACAATTAATATAATGTATTTGATACATTATAATGTAAAGTTTTTATGAGAGAAGTTAATATTTGAATATGATTCAAATAATAATAATAATAATATAAATAAGATTCATAAATAAACTATAGGTTAAAATTGAATTCGATTCATATTAGAACTATAGATTATATGAGAGATCTAAACCATTGGTTTTATTATATATGATATAATATAAAGTTTATATTATATGAGATATAATATATTTTAATTAAATTTATATTGATTTTATATTTATATTGTTTTTATTTTATTTAATATATATATATATATATATATATTTAAATAGAATGAATAACTCCCTTGGAAGTTATTCTACGTGGGAAAGAAGGGAAGTTATTTTGATAACTTCCTCCTCCATGGTTAAGATTTGTTTTTAAAAAGAAAAAAAAAAGAAAAAAGAAAACACAATCTTACGATCTCTCTGTATTTCAAAAAAGGAAACAAAAATTCTCTCAAAAACTTCTTCCCTCACCAAAATTACAGAAGCCCACAACTCTCTGTGATTCTTTACTTGGAGAATAACGAGGAAGATTTTGTGGTGTCTTAAAATTTGGAAAAAGAATTGGTTCTACAAATGTTAGTTTATTTTCACCTTTTCCTCCATGAGAAGCATGTTTTTTATTTTTCTTTGAATTTATTGGTTTCATAAATTGAATTTCACTTGCACGACGTTCATACGCTTTCGCTTTAGGAATTCCATTCCTTCAAATACAATCATGAAATCAAAGAATGCAACATTTTTTTAGAATGCTTTTCTGGGGTGAGCATGATAAACCGAGTAACCGAGTAACCGAGTCGACCGACCAAATCGAAATCGGTTGGTCGAAAAACGAGAGGAGTCGGTCGGTGTCAATTTCAGAAAGTTTCAAATCGATAATTTTCAAAAAGTATTTTAAGTGTTAAACCGATCCGACCATCGGCCAACCCGACAAAAATCGACTGATCGATCGACCCTTACTCATTGATGTCGAGATCGGTTTGACACTTTACTAAACCGACTCAGACCGACTGATGATCACCCCTATCTTTTTCCGTACAAACATGCCCTTCTGAAGCAAGGTTACAAAAATGTTAAAAGTAAATAATAAGGTATAACGAGTAATTAATGTCATGAACTTAATTTGTAAAAAAGAAAAACAAAAAGTTAAACGGGGCCTAAATAATCATGAGTGATGTTTTTAAATTATTGTAGTAGAGAATGATTAATCTCTCTCAACTAGGAGTCCCTTTAGACTTACTAGAAAAAAATGTGTAAAAAAAAAACCATTTTTTTAATCTTTTGATAAAATTCTTTAAAATACATCTCAAAATCTATTGAATGGTTGTCAAGCATTCTAATTTTCTATTTATCAAATAACCTACTTTTTAAGTCAAACTTGAAGATGTATTTCAAACACACTTTAGATTGGTTCGTACATCAATATTCTAAAAGCCAAAAATTCATTTGTTTAATTCACTTTTGACCGTTAATAAGCGAACAAGATTCAAGAAGATGGACTATAGCAATTTTTATGAAATGGGTAAGAGAACTAAATTCATAAGAACTTCTCTTATAAAACAAATGAATGGGTTTTCTTTTAGTTATAATGTTTGAAGTTAATATTTATTTGCTCCATCAAATATGAAAGCAAGTCTCGAGAAATAGTTTTAAATAATTCATAAAGCTACTTCAATTTTTAATTGACAAATAATAAATAATGTGATTGTTGGTTGCGTAACCATTGTTTTTTATTTTCTATAAACACTACTTTCATTTCCAACTTTCTTCGTTTTTCATCTATATTCCACCAATGGTTTAATAAAACAAGAAAAAAGTAAGTTATTTTTGTTTTTTTGAGTTTGACTAAAAATTCACTAAAGATGCTAATTATGGAGAGTAAATAAGTTTAATTTAAAAAGAAATAAGAAACAATATCACCAAATGATGTTTCTAAATGATTCAACCAGCTGATTTGGTAATTTTTATTAGTTTACTCTCCCATTTGAAATGGTCTGACCTCTTCTTTCTTTACCATCATCTTCTTCAAACCTTATTATTTTTATTATTATTATTATTATTAATCTTTCTTGTCTATTTATTTTCAAAGTGTCGAAGTGGAAAGAGTTAAACCTTGTTTCTTAGTTAATAGACATCTCTTTGCATTACCTATGAAGCTCATCAAAATAATCAAGGGGGGTGTTTGAAATTCATTCAAAATCAAATGCTCGATGACAAATTGACATGTTTGGAGTGCAGTGTTCGAAAAGGTTATAAATAGCCGAGTTTCAAGTATCCGTTTTATATGTATTTTTTATGAATTATAATAACTTTTAGTGTTCTATAAATTGATACCATGAATTTTATCTTTTATAAGAATCTTGAATGTAAAAGAGTTATGTTAGTTTATATACTTTTAATTTTGATTCATTTTGCTTCTTAAAATTCTGATCATTGTATTTTAAGCTTTAATTCGACTATCAAACATTTATTCTTTTAATAATTTATAATTGAAATAAACATAGAAATAAAAGTATCACAATAATCACATTTTAAAAGTATATATATTTTAAAAATATAAAGACCAAAATAGAAATAAAAAGTTGAAGATATCGAAATTGAAGGAACATTTTAAAACTAATTTAACCAAAATTCAGTTTATATATGTTGGATCCCTAATTTATTCATTAATTCATTAAAGAATAAATTCATTAACTCTATTGATTTTCATGACACCAATGTAAGAATAACATCAAATTAATTTGTTTATAGCAAAAGTTTTCTTTTGTCAATAAATTAGCAAAAAATAAAATTTAGGTCACTAATTCAACAAATTTATTTATTTTTTATTTTGCGAAATATATTACATTTTGTCCTTGAAAACTGCATTTAATTCATCAGCAAAAATTTCCATTAATTACTCATGAAAGGCTGAGGTGATACATAATTTATATATATATTATTTCTCAATTCTTAATTATTAAATTTAAAATCGTTTTTTTTATTATTATTATTTAAAAAAAAAAAAAAACTCTTTTCTTTTGCATGTCGGTCACCCTTTCTTTCTCCCACTCCTCCTTCCAGCTTCTTCCTTCAACATCACTTACAACTACTGCCATAAAAGAGAAAATATCGGAATCCAAAACCAACATTCTCCATTCATTTTCTCCTTTCGTTTCGAGTCTAACGAACCTGCATTATTAGGCTCTAAAAGTAAGGGAGTACAATTATTTCCCAAGGAAAAGGAAGGAGACATTAAAGAGGAAATGGAGAAAATGAAGGAAGAAAAACAAAAACCAACGGCCAAAGGATCCGACAGTAGATTGCTTTGCTGACAGTAAGAAGCCGAAGCATATCTAGTGATGCTTCAACAATGAAGCTCTTAGAACAAATAAAAGTTCTTTATCATGAAGAAAAGGGAGAAATCCAAGGGGAAGGGGGAGCTCTATAGAAAGAATGCCCAAATTTACTCGGGTAACATGCGGATAGAAATTAACAACAATTAAATGTCAAAAAAGGATACAATCTCTCCTTTCAAAACACATTGATAATTAGATCTCAGTTCAAAAAACAGACAACGCTAAATTGAAAATTAATAGTAAATTTATGTGGGACTGCTCCATCACATCTTTTCTTTGAGCACACAGCAGTAAAAACTCTGAATCGTTCTTTAAGCATGAACGCCTTTGTTAAGACTGACCATTCGAGCAGAAGCATCCATCTGGGATCCTCTGGAAGATCCCGACTGATAAGCAGTCCTCCCCGACCCATATGCAGCATCTTGATAACGGGTGCTTTGGTATCCTGCATTGCCTCCTCGAGACTGGCCCATCCGGTCTCTATAGTATCCACCAACCCCACCTTGGCCTCGCCCACCACTGCTGTATCCTGCACGTGAACTAGGACCGCCTTGCCTTCCTTGATTATAAGACATGTTATCTGGCCACCTGCTACTCCCACCTACAGCTCCTCCAGCACCATATTCTTGGTTGTCCCTTCGCCTCATTGGTAAATCTAATCCTCCTCCAATTCTTGCCTCAACTGCTCTCTCATTACTTTCAGCAAGGATTGACAACTTATCAGCCAATTGGAACGCCAGGCCCTGTAACCGGGTGTGAGTAACATCGTGAAAGATGATGCACCCACTTGGCTGATCCCAACTTGCATGGAGCTCCTCATTAATCATCATCTTGCTCACGATACTATGTGTTTGACCCTCTGCAAGATCAAACATTTGGGTGAGTTGGTCCGAACTCAGAGAATCGTAGGATGAGGAATATGTGAGAAGGTAAGTCCTCAGAGCCTCCTCCTTGATCTTTCCTTTAACCATTTCCAGCACTTCATTACGCTTCCTGAGTAGCTTCCATACATCTAAAGATGCAATGACATCATAAGCCTTCTGGAAATCACCCTTACGAAGGGCCCTGGTAGCAGCCATTACATGATCTCTGACATTCTCAGGAGGACCCGTAAATGTCTGTCTCTCACTCACCTCTAGTAACCGTCTAAAGTTCTTACTGATAACTTTACGCTTCGAATCGTGAACATTGCCTGCCATGTTGGGTACTTCCAGCAGCATAGCACATATTAAATGCACAGCCTCCAGGAGCTCAAGATTTATGTGCATGTGGTACGGCATCTGCCTTCTTCTTTCGAGCCTTTCCTGATATTGGTTGAGAAAAACAAATATTTTGTAAAACAGAAATGCTCAAATATAACAATGTTATGGAGCCTAAAGCTACATTTAAATTTATTTAAATAAGATCAATCTTCCAAGCAGATTGATGTTTCAACTAAAAGCTCAATTGAAGTTTGTTTCCAAACAATTTTTCATCACATATACCGATAATTAAACAAGGAGATAAGCAGATAAAGTGGTAAAAATTGCTAACGATGGAAAACAATAAAATTGGTCACTATTCTTAAGATATGCTCTCAAGATAACGAAGATATCGTGTTTGACACCTAATATGAGTAAAGCCCTCAACTGGAAGCAAACAACACTTACACTTTGAGCAATAAATGAGCCCCTAAATTATGACATCAAACTCCCCACACATTTTTGTTCGCCAACAAAACAAGAGTACATTTTATGGATTCACATGCACATCAGCTCCAATTCTAAAACCAAGAACGTTCCTCCACCCACAACCTCAGCAGACAAAAAGAGGAAGAAAAGAAAAGTCTCATCCTGACATCTATTCTTCAAACGAGCACCATTATAAGTAGTACTTGCATCACTACATCATAGAAGTGCTACAAAAAATTGTAAAGTTAATGAACATAGAATGCTCACTAAACCATGCTTACTTAAAAAAATTCCATTCTAAGGGCTAAAAACGATAAGGATTAAGTTGGCTAACCTCCCAGCGTTAAGGGAATGTTGCATTTTAAATGTGCAACATCTTGCAAATTTAGTCTAAGAATAAAGCAGCAGAGAAGCCACGACTAATCCCTAAGCCGTCTGTCTAGGTATCACAGATTTCCTTTGGCAAAACAAATCAAATTGTGTAGAGACAAACATGAGATCGATAGATCTTATATCTATAAAGCAGGGTAAAACTATTATACAAGCATCTACAAAGTGGAATACATTAGTAGGTACCATCTTTTAATGTTTTAAAAATTAAAGTTCTTTTAAAAAATGATAACACACACGTCCTACTTCAAGCACAAGCATTTGAACATAAACACCACCACAGATGCATCCATAGGTTATTCAAAAATGAAGGAAATGGTTTGCATGCGGGATTACCTGTTCTGGAGTCTTTTCATGGTATCGGCTTTGTGAGACACCTTGTGCAAGCAATTCCTTCACCCTTCCACCTGAATATAATTCTGAAAGACAGCCATGTCCTTCACTGATCAGACCAACCCGAAAGCCACATAAACCAAGTTGAGCCATTGCCCTATTGAAAAGGATCTGCGTTGAGATGTCCAAGTGTTGAATACTATCCTGTAAGTGACTCATCAGCAACAAGTCACGAGAAATATAAAATTCATCCAAGAGAGCATGGTGGTAAATATCACAAAGCATAGCTCGTGCTTTGGTGCGCTCATCTCCATACTGGTATATGAGGGTTACCAGAATGTCCATAAAAGCCCTACTACTCTCTGGAAAGGTGGGTTTACGAGGTACAAGCTCTGGAGTGACAATAAATGCAGCAGGGCCCCTACTCTCCTCAACCACTTTAGCCTCATCACTTGCATCTCCACCATCATCTTCTGACAGCTCTGCAAGCTTTCTCATGGCATCATAAACCTCTTGTGGTTTGTAATAAATCAGTTCAACACGCCTCAAGGCAACTTTTGAAGCTGCTTTGTAATCCCCAACTCTTTCCAAATATCCTTGGACATTCTGAGCAAGAACCATAAACATTGGCTCATCTCTAAGCCTCTCAACATACTCACGCGTATGTGGATCAATACACTGCAAACTCTTAAAAAACTCAGTGTCAATCCGCTCAACAAAAGCAACCAAGTTTCCCCAAACACGAATTGTTCCCTTATAGTCAGCTGGCTTCTGGCTTTCATTCTCATCTGGTTCTACCATATCATCCACCACAATGTTGGGATTATGCACAAGAATGTCAATTATAGAAAGCATGTTTTGCACACACTTCTTCCACACACTGATAGGCATATGCCCACTGAGACCAGGATTCACGTCAAATTGAGCAGATACAACACTGAACAAAATCTCAAGCTTTTGTGCAGGAGTCTTGGCAACTTTTGTTAAGAATGTAAGCTGTTCAACCTGCTCAAATCTTCCAGTTCCCTTCCTACCTCGAGCAGCCACAACTTCCTTAAATTTTTTGTTCACGGTGTCCCATGTGATCTCACTAGGATCCTTCATAAACTGCTTATCCATGAGCTTGTTTTTTTTGCTCTTCTTTTTCTCCCAGTTTTGACTTGGATCATCTAGATCTTCTTCCTCGTCTATATCTGGCTCTGGCTCTGAATCAGACATGATTTTAGAAGGATCATCCTCATATTCAGATTCTTCATCATCATCATCATCATCATCATCATCCATCTCATCAGCCTTTTCTTCCTCAACCTCAGGATTCTCCCTATACTTGGTAATTACCTCTTCATATTGCTTATTGTTCTTCTTTAGCTTCTGTTTCATTGAATTCAATGCCTTAGAATTACTAGTACTCATTTTCTTCTTAGCTTCCTTATTAGCCATAGCTTCATTTAGGAAATCCTCTAGCATCACAAGTGCTTTAATATAAAGAGTCGGCACCTTCTCAGACTCGGTAACACGCATGACTTTCTCAAGCTGCTTATTTATTTTATCAAAACTCTCCTGCAGGCTTACCCAATCATTGATCTTCATAGCATTTTTCATCTGATCCACAGTAGCAGACATCTCCTCAAAACGCTTATCTTTAGCCGACCTAACAGTACGCTTCTTATCTTCAGAATCTTCACTATCACTGGCATTTCCTTGCAGATATCTGCTTCTGTTCGGTTGGGCGTTGGGATCAACCTGAATGTCATCAAGCTCTTCACCATAGTCACTCTCCTCCGCTTCAGAATCAGAACCACTACCACCACCCTGTTTAAAAATTCAGAAACAAACGAATAAAACTTACAAACCATATTAAAATCAAAACCAAAATACGAAGAACATGAACGTTTAGATTGAACGCAATACCTGGGTCCAGAAACGAGAAGCCATTTTCTCTCTCAAAATTAATCACAGAACACGGATCTTAAAACACTGAATTGTACAACAGGAAAAAAAAAAGTTACTGGTGCAAGGCAATACGCGATTCAAAATCCAAATTCCTATAAGGAGGAAAATGGAAAAAGAGTTACCAAAGCGCAAATCAATGAAACACGCATAAAAACCTACAGAGTAAAATCGAAAGGATTGTAAAGGGAAAATGGCAGAAGAATCAAATTAGAATCAAAGCAATATGCAAAAACATACGTCTGAAGTTCTTTCGCAAGCTTCCGAGAGTAAGAAGGAGAAAGGAGCGGCGGCAAGATAATGATAGTGGAGAATAGGTTCTGCAACTCGGAAGGGAAGGTGAATTGGACAATTAGGGTTTTCTTATTTTTATATTCTTTTTTCTTTTCAAAATAGAGAGTTATATTTATTTCCAAAAATGTCCTTTACTTTATGCTTGGAAAACTCTAGTGTAAATGATGTAACTCTCCTAAATATTTATAAAATAGGGAAATTGGAGCATAGCAAAAATCTAATTTAGCAATATTAGTAACTTTTAAATTTTATTGATATTTTTTATTTTAATTTTTTATTATTCTAAAATTGCCCTTATTTGAATGTTCACTTTTTTCTCTTTTTCTTCAGTTTCTTTCTTCTATCGTTCTCCTTCATTATCCACTTTCTTCTCCTCTTCGCCTACTTCTCTTCTCCTTGTCTTCTTCTCCCTTTCTCCACCGTCCTTCTCTTCTCTCTTCTATTTTGTTCTTTTAGATTTCTCCCGCTTCATCTGCTTCTTTTTTTTTATCGTCTTCTCCTTGTCTTCTTCTCCTATTTTTCTTATTTTTTCTCTAGGGAAAACAAGAATTATGTATGTATTTCTTTCCCTTTTTTTAAAGTCCTAATACTTTTCCTTATACTTATGTACGTATTTTGCTGTCCGAAATTGGTAAGAGAGTTTGATCATTATATTTTTTTTATTCTTTCTATGAATTGCTCATATTTATTATTTATTGAAATTAAGGCTACGATTTGTTCTTCCTCATCTCTTTTATTTGTTTCTCATATCTTTTATTGAAAGGGGCTTTGCAAATCCGTTAGGTTTTATTTAGTTACATTTGGTTTGGTTTTGTTTTTTTTTTAATTTGTATCAGTTTTTTATATCAGTGGTATAATGTACTGATATTATATGTATTAGTTGAATAATACATTTACTACATGTTTTTTATTTTCCCAAAATTGTTGCAGTTCATCGTAGTTATGGTTAAGCTTGCAGTAATTGTTTTTTAGAGTGGTCAATGGGATGAGCAACATTGCTACATGGATTACAAAACAAATTGTATTTAGGTTGATGGAGTGATATCATCATTTGATTCTTTTGTGAACTTTATTCGTACTGAAATTCAAGTTGAGTCATGTATTGAACTTCCAGTTTTAATTTGTTGCCTATAGGTAGTAATGATGTTCAACATGTTATTAAGATTGTAAGCATATCATAGCAACTGTATCAACAATACATAAAGTGTATGCTTAGTGCATCAAGTGTATTTAATTGATTGAGTGTATCAACAATTTAGCAAGTGTATCAACAACATATCAAGTGTTTCAAACTAATAATATGTATTAATGAAATTTAGCAAGTGATTAAGTGTATTAAATCTATCAAGTGTATCAGCAAACAATAACAAGTATATCAACGATATATAAAGTGTATCATTCTTAGTGCATCAAGTGTATTTGATTGATTGAGTGTCTCAATAGTTGAGCAAGTGTATCAACAACATTCAAGTGTTTCAAACTAATAATACGTATCGGTGAAGTATTAGAGAGTAAAAAAAATGTATGAACAGTACATTAGTGAAATAAATCAGGTGTATCAACGATATATATTGGTGTATCAACCATATATATTTGTATCAGTAATTACCCTAAATTTTGGAGAAGATGAAAAGTTAAAACGTGAAGAGAAGAAAAAAAATGTGAAATGACTAAAGGGTAGCTTCGTAATTTCGTATTTTTAAAATATTGACTGGGCGTCAATTTTGTTATTTTTGCAAATTTAAAAATGATGTGCTATAGGCCTAATTTATGATATTATAATTGTCATATTTGCAAGAGCCCCTATAAAATATTGTAAAATTTTATAGATAAAAGTCTATTATTATCGTGAATATGAAGTTTTGTTATATTTTATAAATATTTTGATTCGTTATACTAGATTTAAAAATGTGATGCTATGTTGGAATTTATGTCATAAAACTTGTCATTTGTAGTTTAAAATCATATTATGTTCACAAAATTATTATCGAAAAATTATTAGTGAAATTGAATACTGTAATCTTGAATCTAATAAACTAATGTCCAAGGCTATTTTGAATAAACTTGAACTTTATGTAGAGACATAAACGTAGATCAAGTTCGGATATATAACCTAAATGGTCTGTAGTATATGAATAAGGTTGGACGCCTTATTCTGGGACACTATGAATGTGACTCACTTTGTAGTTAGTACAAACGATGTGATCCTGAATCGTTCATGTAGAGACATAAAAGTGGAAGCATCCTATGTAAAACAGTTTAACAGAAAAATAGAACCATGAAATAGTCATCTTTACGTTATAACATCGTTGACTGTAACTAACTATTTTGATTATTAATGGCCTAGGCAACTTAATCCCGAGCTATTATGAACTCTTGTTTAAAGGAGGTTATTCTTAAATTTGCATAGGTGAGGGTAGCTCAACAGCCCTGACCCAATAGGCCTCACATTTCAAGAGTAAGACTAGGTAGATAGCTGGGAATACATGGTATAAGATGAAATTCACTCATACCCATTACAGGGTTAACAGATAGGTTGTTCTCTTAAGGATTGAATCCAGGTCTTGAGCAAGGGCCCCACCCTCTCATTGGCCTAAGAAGAATTTAGCTTATAGATTGGACGTTAAAAACAATTGTTTAATAGTGGATTAGTAGGACTTAAGAAGCAAGAGGTAATCTCTAGGGTAAAACGGTATTTTGACCTAATCGAGGTTATGAATAAGAATTTAGTTTGTAGATTGGACGTTAAAAACAATTGTTTAATAGTGGGTTAGTAGGACTTAAGAAGCAAGAGGTAATCTCTAGGGTAAAACGATATTTTAACCTAATCGAGGTTATGAATAACCTGTAAATGAATAACTTACTAACCATGGTTATATCAGATGGACACGAATATATCTATAGTGAGGGGAGTGCAACTACGAAACTTTAGTGCAATGATTTGTTAGTTAACGAATGTTAATTAGCTCGGTCTAAAATGGTTTAGCCAATTAATCTCGGATCATTAGAGCCCATGATCTATAGGTCCATTAGGTTCCTCTCTGCTAGCTCATATGGAATTAACTTAGAACAATATGTTAGATTAGTTCGAATAGTTTGAATTAGGTAAGAAGAGAGAAATCAACAAGTATATATGATATAGCGGTCTGTTATCAATTTAGAGATAGATCTTTATATTTGAATATGATTTAAATATAAAAATTATGAATGCAAATTCACATCCAGTCGAAAAATTATGAAAATGGTAAAAATTGTAAAAAGTCAAAGGGTTGATTTTTGACTTTGAAAAGTCAAATTTTGATCAGCTATATATTCAAATATGATTTGAATTTCAAAAAAATGAATGCAGATTCATGCTTGGGAAGTCGAAATTAGTCGAGAAGGACAAAATGGTAAAAAAGTCAAATTATGACTTTGACTTGAATGGCAAAATGACAATTTTACTTTTTCGCTAAAGTTAGTAGGAAAATCCAACATTTTGTTGGATAATCCCACTGACTCTTAGCGAGCTATATGGAGGCTCATAATGATGACACCAAGTCCACTAAGCAAAAGTGCATTGTTGCATAATTCCACCAACTATTTAGTGGGCTATGTGTGGAAGTTTATGGCAATGACACTAAACCCACTAAGAGTTAATGAAATGTGAGGTGTTAGACTTTGGTGAGTTGTCTACTTAAAGGGTGAATTTTCAAATATGCAAAATCTTTTTGGCATTTTTAGTTTATTTGTCTTTAAAAATAAAATGAAAACTTACCAAAATTCTCCAACTCTAATCCAAAATTTCATCCATATCTCTCTCTCAAATCCTTCACTCATCAAGTCCCACAATCGTTCTAAATCCAAAAACTAGCAGGTCAACACTAATGATGGGCCAAATCATGTTTAGGTAGAGTATAGCATGGTATGGGAGCTTCAAAGATATGAGTTTTCTGTAACCCTAATTTAATTTAATTAGTATAGTAATGCATGTTAACTTCTAATATATAAGATTAGATTCAATTAGGATAAAATTGATCCATATTCCGCTCTATATGTCTACCGTATCCAACATGTTATAAAATGTTTTAAATTATACAAAAGGTTAAATTGCATATTAAAAGAAAAGGGTTTTCAAAAATAGAAAAAATGACAAACTATTTACATTCCATAGAACAAAACCACTAAACAAAAAAATTTATCACACTTGATATTTCTATGAAATGTAAATATTTTGTCAAATGTTCTATTTTTTACAATTTCTCAAAAAAAAAAAAAAGTTTAAACTTTGTGTTTTAAGTTAAAAAGATCATTAAATTTTTAAAAGTTTCAAAACTATTCTTAAACTCTTAAAATGGTTCAAGAATTCTCTTACGTTAGTTTTTGGATGAAATTCGTTTGAGTTTTGTTTAAAAAACACCCATAAACTATTAGAAATATTCATAAATACCCTCAAACTTAAATAAAAAAATAAATATAATATTCTGATCGTTGTTATTTCAATTGAAACTATTAGTACCTCAGTGTAGAAAGAACTCCATTTAAGAAAAAAAAAAAAAGAAAAAGAGTTTAGTATGTATGGTCATAAATTTGTCTGAAGTTTTTCAATTGTGTTTGTGTGTGCACCTGTGATATGTGGCTGGTGTGAAGTGTAGCATACTAATTAAATGAAAATTTTTTCACTTCTTTTCCTACAATATGAGTCTGAGTCTACTCTAAAGGCAGCCAGTGATTCGAAGTCCTATAGACTGAAATGGCTAAATTTACATGAAAATGGACGTCCAACACGCCAAAACATTACTTTTTTCTATTTTTCCTTGTAAATGATTTTCAATGTGCATGTGCACGTGCGGCGTGCATGTGTGTTACAAATAATCGATCTCATTTTTCCATCTTTACAATTTTTACACCAATTTTCTCAACAATTAAAAAATATTTTGAGTGAAAGCATAAAATCTCATCAAATTCTAAAATATTTTTTTCCCTTAAAACATATTAAAATAATAAATAGCCAAATAATAATAAAAAAAAGGCTATTAAAGTCTACATGCTATGGTGTTTTCCCTTTCCCCAAATGGTGTCACATATGCTGAAACATTTGCTTTGATTTAAAGGTTGATAATTGTAGATTTAATTTTTTTGCCTCTAAAGATGGTAATCGAGTGGCTCATAAATTGGCTAATCATGCTTTTCCTTTGGAGTCTTCATGTTTGGATTGATATTGTTCCCTCTTGGCTTTCTTATATTGTGAAGGCTGAGATGGGATTTATTGGTATTTCTGGTGTATTGGTTTGATTGTTTGTTTGTCATAAAAAATATACTAAAGTATAGTTTTGTTAAAACATTTAAGTTCTAAAATCCCTCGCGGCTTTCATTATTCTATTTATTCTTATTATAACCTATATGTACTGAAGTGTCCAATCTTATTTGTTTATTTTTGTATCGAGTAATAGATGGAAGAAGGAATAAGGAAAATAGAGATAAGTAAGAAGGTAGGAACAACTTTCGCTTAAATACTAATAAGGGTACTTTTTAAGGTTTTATATTATTTTTAAACGTTTGAAAATTTAGGAATATTTTGACACAAAAGATTAACTATTTCCATCTAAAACTAACTTAAAAGGTATTTTTAAACTTATTTGGGAAATTGCCAAAAATAGGTTAAAAAAGGAAGGTTAAAAGACTTTTGGGATAGTTTATAAAAAGGTAGAGTTTTAGAACAAGTAAGGTGGTGAATGGGCAAAAATGCCCTTCATTACATTTCTCAACCTTTTCCCTTCTCTTCCACATAAATAAATAAATAAAAAAAAGGAAAACCCATTTTCACGTTTCCCATCTTTCTTCATTTGTTTCATCGCAACAAAAAAGAAGAACCTAAGACAAAACCCATTCGCGTTGAGCTTATACTCCAGTGCATATCATGCTACTTCGGTGCCATTCGTCACTCCATGAAGTTCTCGTGCTATCTGGTGAGTTTTTAATTTTTTTTGTTTTTTTTTGTTATTTTTTCCCATTGAACTGTGTTGTGTATATTTTTTTTCCTCTTCTCTTGGTGTAACATTGAAATGTTAAGTGTATAACCATAATATAATTTTTAATTGTTTCAAATTGATTTAGGGTTGTTTCAGAGTTGTTCCAAAGCATGTCAGCAAGTTATTTGTTATTTTTTTTTCATCTCGCAAACATCTCGCAGACATCTCGTAGGTTATTAAGTTCAAATGGTTAATCTGAGATGAATTATATACTTGTGCCTATGTGATTTAGAGTGCCTTTAGCTATTGTTTTTTAATCTCGCAAATAAGTCATACACTATTTTTATGTGATATGTCAACTTCTAAGTTCAAATCAATTTTTGCAAGAACTAAAAAGCTTAAGGTGGTTTAAGGATGTCACATGTTCGGATTTTAGTGCGTTATGGTGGTGCATGGGATGAGGGACGAAAATATGAAGGAGGCGTGTTAAAAGGCATTATCGTTAGTAAAGAAATAACACACAAAGATTTACAGGATGAATTATATGACCTTGCAGAAGTTGACTCTATAGAGTTCGACATAAAAATAAGATGCATATATGAGATAAAAGTGGAAAATGAAGCTCCTCCATTTGAGTTAAGCAATGACCGTGATTTGAAGTTTTATATTCTTAGTGAAAATCCATTGGAGGTCCCCCTATACGTATCATTTGAGCCTAGAAGCAATCAAAGCAAGAAAGTGTTAAACAAATATTACAATTCAGTATCCAGGAGCAACAAAGTTCATAGCTTAAACCCTCATCCTCCAATTGCAATGGATACATTAGATGAGAATGAAATTGATATTAATGAAGTTCAGGTTGGCTTGTGTGATAACATGATAGGGACCACTTCAGCTATATGGGAATCATATAATTCATATGATTCAAAAGATGATACTTTTACACGGAAATCAGTTGAGATGAACAATGAATCGTTTGACATCCCACAACAAAGAGATGCTCTTACAAAAGATTGCAAAGGAAAAGCTAAAGTTCACTACATCTCCTCTAGTCGAAAGTTGAAGATAAAAGAAGTGATTGGTCCGAAGAAAGCTCTACAAGTGAGGAGTTGGATGTAGGACAAATATTTTTTTGCAAGAGAGATTTGTCAATGAGACTAAGTGTGTTGGCAATAATTTTTTTTTTCAGTTTATAGTAAAAAAGTCTACAAAAGAGGTTTCTTTTGTTAGATGCATCGACAACAAGTTTGATTGAAGATTGCGAGCGGTGAGATTGAAGGATTCAAATATATTCAAGATTAAAAAGTATGTCAAAGTTCATTCGTGTTCTCTTGAGTTTTTGAATCGTAACCATAGGCAAGCAAAATCTTGGGTTGTTGGAGAATTAATAAAGTCCAAATTCAAGGGAGTCGGTCGCCTATACAAACCACGTGATATCATAGAAGACATAAGGCAAGACTATGGCATAAATATGAGTTATGAAAAAGCATGATCTGCCAGATAAAATGCATATGAACGAGTGCGAGGGTCTCCTGAAGAGTCATATAATCTATTGCGTAGATATGGTGAAGCACTCAAACTTACAAATCCAGGTACAATATTTCACATGGAACTCGAAGATGATCGTTTCTTCAAATATCTTTTTATGGCCGTTGGTCCATGTATCAGAGGATTTTTAAATTGCATTAGACTGGTCATATTCATGGATGAAACATTTCTTAAGAACAAATATTGGGGTCAGTTGACAGTTTCAGTTTGCTTAGATGGTAACAATCAGATTTATCCTCTAGCTTTCAAGTAGTTTATAGAGAAACAGATGACTTAATTCAGTGGTTCTTAGAAAAATTGAAAGGTGCAATAGGGGAGGTTCCTAATCTAGGCTTCGTGACAGATAGGAAAACATGCTTCTCTAAAGGTAATTTATCAGTTTTCCCCTCTGCATTCCACGACCTTTGTGTCCAACATTTGACTCAAAATTTTCATGATAAATATAAGAATGACACGGTTGCTACTTTATTTTACAATGCATCGAGAACATATCGTGAATCAATGTTTTTAGAAGCATTGAGAAGTATTCTTGCATTTCTTAATGGTTCAGGAAAATATTTAAATGACGTTGCAATAGCACGGTGGTCTCGTGTTCACTGCCCAGGAAGACGATATAACATGATGACAACAAATATAGCAGAGTCCATGAATTCTATACTGAAAGAACCTAGAGATTTGCCTATTGCTTCATTCCTTGAACATGTTCGAGCTTTGTTATAGCGTTGGTTTTGGGAACATCGAGAAGAAGGCATTAAAGTGACGTCTACATTGACTAAATGGGCAAAGTTAGTTCTACAAAAGAAAAAAAGAACAGACTTTGACAATGAAGGTTAACCCAATTTACTGTCACCAATTTCATGTCAAAGATTTAGATAAGGAGGAGGTCGTAAATCTTCACACTCAAGAGTGCACTTGTAAGGAGTTTCAAGCTGAGAAATTACCATGCTCACATGCTATTGCTGAGCACAGGATCGCAATATAAATGTTTATACTTTATGTGCTAATTATTACACTAATGAATGTGTGTTGGCAGCATATGCGGAGGCCGTTTACCTAGTTAGGAATCAGTCAAATTGGAAGACAAGTGAAGACTACGTACATATGACTGTTTTACCTTCGAAAGTAGTCAAAAGAGTTGGTCGACCGAAGAAAAAGAGGATTCCAAGCGTCGGTGAAGCTCCGAAATTTCATAACTGTGGTCAATGTAAAGAAATAGGTCACAAAAGATTAACGTGTACCAATCCAATTTCATACACCGAGAAGTCGAGCATACAAGATTAGAAATTTTTCTGACAATGTTGATTTTTTTGTACTGAAACATGCTTTAGTTTGTTATTTCACATACTTATTAACATTAAACTTTAGAGTAACGTTCAAACTGTTTCTTAGTTTGTTATTTTTCGTGAATTGGTTTGAATTTATTTACAGCTTTTGGGCTTTCTATTGTTAGCTTTCGTATGACTTCAACACGATAATGTAATTGATGAACAGTAGTCAGTGTGTACTCTGCTTTCATTCATTAAGACCTTTTTAACAGAGAGCTACTGCTGAACTCAAAAAAATCAAATCCTTTTGATTAATAATTCGGTTCTTTGTATAATAATTCGGTTTTGTGAAGAAGCCTCTGGTATATTTGTTTGTTTATTGCAGCAGTAGAAATTTCATCCTTCAAATCTCTGCTTATTCTGTGATAGAAAGTGGTGATTGTAGATTGCACTGTTACATACATGGATTTTGTTCAGGAGGAACTCTCTCAATTTTACCCTCCTTGAAAAAATGGTTATTCTCTTTTACTGTTTTAGGTAATGGAGCCATGTGGGCTACTCTTGCTTTGTTATATAAAGGCCCTCATTGCCATCTTCTCCCTTTCCCAATTCTAACTCTCATTTTTGTTGAAGGAACCTGGTAGATTTATGGTCAAACTGTTGGGGAGGTAAGAACAGTTTTGGACATGCATGAGCGCAAAGCTTTGGCTCGAGAATCAGACACTTTTATTGCTTTTCCTGGTAATTTTATGGAGAATCCATGCCAACGGCTTTCTACATAGTTGTACATTATTGTTTATTAATTATTGCAGCATTTTTTTTGTTCAGTTCATTAGCTAGGAGGTTGCCTCATAATTGGAAGATTTATTGGAATAAGTTTGGTTTTCTTGTTAGCTTGAATTGTGGTATGAGAAGATTGTTTCTAGGTCTTGATCTGCTGCAAGTGCGGCATAATGGTTCAATTTGTACTCATTTAGAAGAGGAAGATATATGTTTCAACTATTTTAAGTTGTTTTTCTTGTGTAAGCTTAGTACAAGATGTACTGTTTCTACTTATGTGATTCTTTGCATGACCAAGTAAGCTGGTACGGTAAATGTGCTCTTTATTCCTCAGGTTTCTGTTTGGATATTAGAATCAAATGTGTTAGAAGATATCATAGAGAAAGAACCTAAAGAGCAAAAGAAAATGAGGGATTTCTTGGAGGTAACTCCTGTAAAAAAGTACGCAAAAATGAAGGACCATACATTAATGATAATGGAACTAGATGGTAACAAGAGAACAACAATTCAATTAAATGGCTGCATCATTGAGGCTGTTTCAGCAGCAGACTTGCCTTCTAAAAAATGGTAGCTTCTTTCATATTTCTCTTGTTTTCTTGTTTTTATAAGATTTAAATCTCATGGAACTGATACAAAAACTTGATTCTGAGGGACTTTGAGTATTTTGGTTTAATGCTTGTAATATGCCCATGACACATGATACTCATGAACATGTTTGTAAAGTTTTATTACTCAATCAAGACACTTAAGGATATAATGATAATGATGATCTTCATGCTCAAAATTTGTCTTGCATATACATGCTTCTCTCATTCTAATTGCTTGTCCTTGAGATGCTGAATTCAATTCTAATAACTTCAACCCTAGTCATTGGTCCATATTCTCTCAATAACTTGTGTTTTACATAAGTAATCAAACTAGTTAAATCTTGAAATGAATTTGAGTTAGTTAGTGTTTATATCCCCAGAAGAAATTAAGTTGCACCATTTTCTGAATTCCTTCTGATAAGAAATGGTTGAAATTGTGGTAGCTCATGACTATGCATACAAGTAAAATTAGTAGTGTGTACTGTTATGAGACCTAGTGCTTTTCAAAAGCTACTCCTATCATCACCCTCTTGTATTAAGTGATAGATTTTTTAATTATCTAACTGTTTTTTGTTGTTCATTGCATATTCATTCCTCTAAATTGACTCTACACGATATAGCTGTTAACATGTTGATATTCTTTATTTATGGAAACTGCAAAATATTTGTTTTGTTATCTTGAAGGAAAATATTTGAGTTATATGATCAGAATTCAAGTTTTCCTTTTATTATTCTTCTGAGACTTCCATCTTTTTAATTTGAGTATTGGTATTTCAGGGTGAAAAGGTTCCCTTTAATATTGGAAAATAGGACCTCTGTTATATAGCAAATCCTTCTTCTTTGCGTGAAGAAAAAAATTTAGCGAGAGGTTTCATCTGAGTTCAGATTCTGGACTGATGAAGGGACGCTTTGTTGGAATTTGTTGATGTCAAGGTTCTTTTTTGATGCCACAAGCAATGAAGGGCTAATGAAATCTTTACATGTCAAGATTCTTTTTCCTGTGAATCTCCAATTTATACTTGTTTATGACGACAACTTTTACTTGCTCCTTGTAACTGGAGTTTAATAACAATTTGGGAGCCAATTGTAGAAGCACTTCCCCTTTTTTTAAAAGTGGGTGTCTTGCAAAAGTAATGGTCATTGTAGACTTAAAGTAACTAAATAAATGATGAAAAGCTAAAGCAAAACAAGCTATCAATGATAACAAACTAAAAAGAAACTAAGAGAAAGCGACTTCTCAAAAATAGTAATCCAAACATGTTATAACTTTCAGAGGAGACAATTTTTAGTTAGTTAAATTAATGAGTCTATAACAATCAATGAGAAAATTTAGATAAAGTATAAACATTATGATCCTAATAATTATGCATTCATATGAGCGTGAAACGTAGTTATACTGCTGTGGAAGAATGTTCAACCTTGTAACATTAACAGAGAAGTAGAACAAATGAAAAAAAAAAAGAATTATGTATTTCCTCTTTTGTTGATCTCCTGTGAAACATAACACCATGATACCAATAAACTAAAAAATTAAATTCATATAGCACAGATATGCTCTATCATGTTCCTGCTCACTTGCAAGTTTTGAATGCAAGTTATATAACTTGGTGACAACTTCAATTTACCTACAGGTAGTTTTGTAAACAAATATGATATTTGAATGTCGTCAATTGATCATTCATAAACTACACTTGTGCATTATAGAGAATAATCGATACTTGTGATTTATGTACATATTTCGCAACATACATGATATACAACTCCTACAAATCTCGCAACAAAATTCAATACATAGAAGTGTTGGTCCATAATTGAACTGCCAATTGTTTTCTAAAGTAAGACATGTTTTCTTGACATAATGTATCTAAATCAAAACCAGCAGCTATGTACTCAAAATACTTAATGGAGAATACGCCACAATCACTATTATTTCTTTGTAGTGGAATGGAGTCGACAATGACAACTGGCCAAGGTTCCTTGTATGTCGATGATCCACCTCTCTTAGCAAAGAATCTAGTACTATCTAACAAATTTGGCACTAACTCTCGAATCGGCAGTAATATATTTCTCATCTCTTCGGCACTTGTAAGCGATGGAAGCGAATCCCATACCTTGACTTGACAACTTACCAAATCTAAGCATAATAGAACCCAATGTTTAGCATGGACATTGAATGGAGAGTAAACATAACAACACTTGTCCAAGGATCTTGGAAGTCCTCTTTCGACCCGACAACATAGTCAACCAACCTATACTCTTCCTTCCAATCAAACGGGCAATTCTCTTTAATACATTCTTTGTATCCAGGCCACTTCGCAACTAAAAGTCGTTGCAAAGAAAAAAAATACAAATGCAAACATCAGGTCGAAAGATAAATATCAAACGTAAATACATACATAAAGTAACGTTACGATTACAAACCATGAAGATTGTGTCTACAGTTGTGAAGTTTTGAACAGAAGGTATCTCGACTGCCTTAATCTTGAAGCGAATGAAAAGAAAAAGTGCATTCAAATGCTAATAGAAACAAAAGTAAGCAATAAATGTATAGAACTATAACAATAAAAAAAATTATAATAAGATAATCTCTTACCTCATCCGTCAACCATCGACGACACATAAACAAGTCTCTGAAAAAATCTTTGATTTTTTTCCATGAAAAGTTTCACGCACCTCATCGTTTGTACGTTTTTCTATAATCCAAACTTTAAGTCTATCTAAATCGACGTCAAGTATTTTGTGCATGGGATCAAAAACAATTGGTTCACACTGAGAGGTAGTGGTGGTTGATGTCGTAGACCGTTTAGGTAGAGTTGTGAATGGGGTTGAGAGGTAAACACTTGCACGTTTCCTACGGGCGGGCCGAACGTGTGGTCGTTGTGTGAAAAATTGTTCTATCTTTGTGACGTTTGAATCAAAATGAGTAAGAAGTTTTTTCCCATTGTCCTCAATTTCAACCTCATTGTCAACGACATCTATTGGCTCCTCTAAACCAATTTGAACCTTCTTCACCAACATGTCGATTGGTTTCTCTAACTCAATATTAACCTTCACTACATTACTTGTGTCATCCTCGTTTGGCATCCTCAACCAAGGAGGGGTACCGACGATGTGAACATCTTTGTCGTCCTACAGAAGCTTATAATGCATTAGTGTGGATAATGATAGAAATTAAACATCAATATTAGCAAGAACATGGAACCAAACCTTCTTTTTGACTTCAATGTGTTTCACCCCATTACTTGTGTCATCCTCTTTTGGCATCCTCAACCAATGATGGATACCGCATGTGTCAACATCTTCGGTCTTGGCATCCACTTCTTCACTTTCTAGTGTATAATCTACTAAGCCTTCAAACCTCTTGCGGTCTCCTTCATGACTCTATGGAAGCTCAAAATGAATTATTGTGGATAACGATAGAAAGTAAACATCAAGATTAGTGAGAACATGCAACTTAACGTATGAGTAATTACCAAATATCAAACATGCAACATTAACAATTTGATTCCTAACCTTTTTTTAAAGTCCAATGTGCTTCAATATGGTTGATATCATGCCCTTTAATTTGTCAATATCTGATTTTAGACTAGTAAGTTGTCCTTCAACAACCGCTACTCGTTCTTGGAGATTCCGAATAGTCTTTTTCATCTTAGATTTGACTTCTGGTTTTTACTCTTTTTGAAGTCACCTCCATTATTATTAACTTCTCTTCTTCTTTTTGAACCATCATTCTTCGACTGAACAATGGTACATGAGCGGAGGTTTTCAAAAAGTTCACCTGAAGTAATTCTCAACTGCTCCTCTTCAGGTGTCATCTTAATGACAACCTTAATTATTAACTACAAAGAGAAAAGGCAAATGTATTTAGGACAAATAAATAAGCACAAAATCATGTGATCCTTAAGTTAGTTACTATTGCTTGCTACTTACCTTGACGAGTCAAACATCTGGCTTATAGTTTGGGACTTTGGTGATTGTTGGCACACCCACCTCAGCATTCGTGGTATGGCATCATCGTTTAGCTTATCTACACCACATCTAATGATGGTTGGTATAGATTCATATGCCCAAACCTATTCACTACAAAAAATGGAGGTTTTCAGCACGCCAACAAAGACGTCAGCATAAAGAACGTCGGGAATAAGTGTATTCCCGATGCTATGAACATGGCGTCGGGAGAGGCATTGGGAATACACTTTTTTCCAACGCATCAAACACGCGTCGGTCACACGACGTCGGAAATAGGCCAAATTAATTTAAAAAACATTTTATTTCCAACGTAGTGCAGAGCGCGTCGAGAACGACATCGGGAATAATGGTATTTTCGATGCGGTGCGACTACGTCGGGAAATCCCCTTTATAAACGATTCAGTTCTGTATTTCACAGAACTGAAACTGAAAGGGGAAAGGGAGGAGAGAACTGCAGGCTTCCGTTCCATCGTCATTACCGTCGCCGCCTTCCGTTCAGTCGTCGTTACCGTCCTTCGTCATCGTCTGCCACCTTAGGTAAGTTTAAATATAAAGTTTGTTTAGTTTAAATTTATGTTTTAGGGTTTTTTTTAGGAGAATTGTTTTAGGATTTTCTTTTGGAATAGATTTTTGTTTGTTAAATGTATTTTTGTATAGAATGTGTGTAATTTGTGGTTGAATTTAAATTTGAAGAGTTTAGGGTTTATGATTTATGATTTATAGTTAATTTCAAAATTGAAGTGGGGGGGGGGGGTTATAGTTAAATTGAAATTTGAATGGTTTAGGGTTTAGAGTTTATAGTTAAATTGAAAATTGAATTGGGGGAGGGGGGGTTTATAGTTGAAATGAAAATTGAAATTGGAGGGGGGTTATAGTTAAATCAAAAATTGAATTGATGGGGGGTTTATAGTTAAATTGAAAATTGAATTGGGGGGAGGGGTTATGGTTGCATTCAAATTTGAAGGGGGGTTTATGTTTTGAATTGAAAATGTAATATGTGTGTTAAGATTTGTTTTGGCTATCCTGCAGTTATGATAGTCTGTTTGTGTCGAATATTTTTATTGTTGATTTGAGATGGCTATCCTGCAGTTATGGTAGCTTTTTTGTTTTGAATTTTTTTCTGTTTGGAATGGCTATCCTGCAGTTATGGTAGCCTTTTTTGTTTTGAATTTGCTTCTGTGTGGGATGGTTTCAAGGGGTGGTAGTAGGATAGCTTGAAGTATTTTGTTGTTAATAATTAGGTTGTGTTGGCTATCCTGCAGTTAAGGTAGCCTCTGTAGTCTGGAGGGGTTTGTAGGATGCGAAGATTTTGAAGTATTTTGTTGTTAATAATTAGGTTGTGTTGGCTATCTTGGAGTTATGGTAGCCTCTATAGTTTGAAGTTAGTTATTGAAAAATAGTGAAAATTCAAGGGAGTAAGTTATGGATGTGAGAGAGTGAGAGAGATATGTTTCTAATCAAACCTATTTATGTTTTAGGGACTTAAACGATGGATAAGGGTTGGATGAAACTTAGAAATAAGTTCTCCCTTGAGTATAGGCATGGAGTGACCCAATTTTTAGAATTTGCCAAGTTTCACGTTGATGCTTACTAACGATTAAGGTGTCCATGCAAGAGATGTTTGAATTTAAATTGGAGCTCATTAGAAGGTGTCAAACGACATTTACTGACTAATGGAATATCCCCCTACTACACAGAATGAGTGTATCATGAAGAGTCATTAAGCTCTAGAGGTACAGAAAACTTTGAGAAAGGAACTAGTAGTAATCCTTTTGATGAAGGAACTAGTAGTAGGAAATTTAATGAAGAAGGTGATATGTTTGGTATGTTAAATGATTTACAAGCCTTTATTGAACATGAAGAGGAAACAGAAGAATTTCGTTTGGAAGATGAAATGCCGATGAATGTTGGGGTAGATATAGTTGAAGATAAAACAAATAATATATTTCAGGACTTATTGAATGAAGCACGTAATGAGTTGTACCCCGGTTGTTCTGAATTTTCGTTGTTGAATTTTTTGGTTAAGTTGATGCATGTGAAAGTTCTAAATGGTTGGAGTAACAAGTCGTTCGACATGTTGTTAGAACTCTTAAGAGCAACATTTCCAATGTGTAGTACTACTATACCTAGTTCATTTTATGAAGCAAAACGAAAATTTCGTGACTTGAACTTGGGATACGAGACTATTCACGTGTGCAAGTATGACTGTGTATTGTATTGGAAAGAATTTGCTGATTTACAACATTGTCCTACATGTAGCGAGGCTAGGTACAAGGTTAATCATAATAGAGGGAAAAAATTCCGCAAAAGGTATTGCACCACTTTCTTTTGGTACCTAGATTACATTGCTTGTTTGTATCGCAGGAAGGGTCTGCTGACATGAGATGACATAGGGATAAACGTGTTGAAACAGATGACGTCTTGAGACATCCAGCTGATGTAGAGGGGTAGAAGCACTTTGATTATGAATTTCCTAATTTTGCTTCTGATCCACAGAACGTGCGTTTGGGCTTGGCTTCAGATGGGTTTAACTCATTTGGTCAAATGAGTACCTTGTACAGTATGTGACCACAACCATTATATTTATCTAGTTTATATATTTTGATTCTAGCTATGTGTTCGCATTTGCTTATTGAATGTTTGTTTTCTATGTCCACAGCTATTATGTCATCGTCATATCAACGTAATAATTTTATGGAGACGGACGCTATGTTCCTCGAGTTTGAGGACGATTTAGATAACATCGCGGGAGGGTCGTCATCTTTGGGTGACAATACAGGTGAGTCTAAGAATTTTCTTCATTTTAACTTACGATTATTTCATGTTCTTTTTTCTAACATTATATGTTATTATCGATTTATTGAGCAGGGTCTTCTTCTCAACAACCTGCGACTCCGACTCCTAGGAGACGTGCGCAGTCTCGACTCTTAGAGTTAGAGCGCCACGTTGCGGTGCATTCCGATGACAATCGCCCGTGGAGCGGAGAAGCCTATTTCTCCATACGCCGTTTGCTTTAGCCAGGCGATAGGCGTGTGCGTGCGAAAGACATTTCCCATCTGCTGTCTTAAGTGGGCGGATGTTGGGAGAGAATACATTGAGGTCGTCAAGGGCAACCTCCAGGTAATTAAGTGAACTACACATTTATGATTTCATTTGAAACATATCTAACTTTAACCAATCTAATGTGTTATGTTTGTAATGTGTAGCGATTGGGTGTGCTTGACTTCAATGATCAAGCAATGAATAGGTTTGTTGAGCATTAGATGCTCACAACCTTTAAAGAGTTCCGGGACGACTATCACATACATTTCAAAAAGTACAACAACCCGGAGGAGGCTCGTGCCAACCAACCAAACACATTGGTTGGACGTCATGAGGATTGGCACTTCCTCTATGACCAAGCTGTGCATTCCAGGTATTTGTCATGATTAATTATGATAACAAGTTTTAATATGTATAAGAAATAAACAATATAATTGTTTTAATGCAGGAGCAATCACAGACGAACAAGGCTGCTAGACAGAAGCAGCCTTACAATCATAATAGCGGGTCCAAGTCGTTTCTACAACGACAGTATGAGCTCGCTAAGAGAAAAGGAGAGTCGGTCGATCGTGTGGAGTTGTTCTGGAAAACACACGTTCGAGTTGGGACGTTCGTGTCGCAGGCCGTCGAGGATGCGCATGTAAGTTATGCCCTTATTAATTATCCACTTTCATTATATATTTTTGCGCGTTACCTAACATAGTTATTAAATTTGTTACAGAATCAAATGCTGAAACTCCAATCCCAGCCTACCCTAAAGGGTAGTCAGCCACTCTCTGAGGATGAGATATGTGATCAGGTGTTGGGTAGACGACCATGCTACTCAAAAGGCCTTGGTTGGGGACCCAAGCCGAAGGCTCGCAGAACGACAAGTGCGAGCAGTTCGTCGACATCTTGTTCGCAGTCCACAAAAAAAGAGATTGAATTACAAGCTAAACTTAATGAAACTTTGGAACGGATTGACGTACAAGATAGAAATCACCAAGTGTTAGCTTCACAAGTGGAAACAATGAAAAAGATGATAGAAGAATTTATTCGTGCACAACAGGGACCACCACATGATCCCTAGCTCTGCGGTACGTATATATGTGTCTATATATACAGTGAACATATGGATATATGTACTAAACTTAGTTACTTTTATATCATTTTAGGACCGAAGGTATAGAATGACGCATACGCACCTCGTTGGGAGACTTTTTGTTATGTTTGTGTTTTCTTGTATTATGAGAACTACATTTTTTATATTAAACTTACTAATATTTTGTGAACTTATTTGTATTATTAATTTTAATTTTTTTAATTTGTGTTTGTATATTTCTTAATTTATTAATTTATATTCAATTTGTTTTAATTTAATCCAAAACGTTGGGAAAAATATTTGAGCAATCTGAAACGTCGTTGTGAATGTTTGAGCAAAATATTTTAGAAAAAAAATAGAAATGAAATATTAAAAACAATATATAAAAAGAATTTCCCGATGCAATGAAACGTCGGAACTATAATGCATAAGAGATGTCGAGGAAGGTTGTCATGACGCACAAAAGACGTCGGGAAAAAACGTCGAAAGAGACATTCCCGACGTCACCTTTGCCGACGTTTTTTTAGGTATCGGGAGAGGCATTCCTGACGCCGTACCCACACGACATCGGAAATGCCTCTTCTGACTCGGTTCTCCCGACGTTTATCCCAACGTCGTGATATACGTCGGCATATCCTTTCCCAACGTATTTTTCATTTTCACCGACATTTTTGAGCGTCAGGAGTGCCCCTGTCTCTTATAGTGATTCCACATTTGACAAACAAGTTTAGGAAGTACCCCAAGATATATATAGATATATAAATGTATGCATAAGTTTTGAAGTAGGAAGTAGCATACCTGTAATGCATGCGGAAATCCAATGATAGTATATTTCGCCTTAGTTGATTTCTTCTTTCCCTTGACATGTTACATGTCCAAGGCTGTTTTTAAGGCACTTAGTGAGGGTCCAAAAACAATCCCGCCCCAATCGTAATTATTAAATGTATTCCAATCATCGGCAATCTTAACAAAATTTCGGTCCACTTTGGTTCGCCTATCTTTTCTAATAAATATAGCTCTATAAAGTACACAACAAAGCTAATTTCACCATCTCATCGTCATCACCCTCGTATTCCAAAAAATATATCCTCTAAGTCGCTTACATAAATACACTTTTTCTCTTTGAAGAACTTCTCTAACAAGCTAGTTTTTCCAACCAACTGAATAGACTCCTCTTTGGGACCCCATAGACCCGTTATGATGTTAAACTCTCTCCTACCAAAAGTAAAAACAACGCCCCCTAGTAAGAAACTTATATGATCCTTTCTTTCATCTTCCACCTCCCTTAACAATAAGTAGTGGATGAGTGGTCCACTAAAGACAATATTTAGGTCCAAAAAGTGCCCAAACTTTGTTTTCCTAAATAAGGTTAATTAATCTGATTTGAGTTTGGCCTTAATATTACGTGTTGTCTTCTCTAAATGAGACAAACAACTTACTAGGGCATAAAAATAATGGGAAGGATCAATCTTGCACACGGGTCCGTCAGTTGATGTCATAACTGAAGCCTGAACAAAAAAAGGAACATGAAATATAATTGCATAAGGGACTTACTAAACATGTCATAACAACATGGTGAAAGTTTGGAATGTGCAAGATGCATGTGAGATGCGTGTGAGATACGTGCGAGAAATGTGCGAGATAAACCATAAGGGCCTAAAAGACTTACTACGCATGCAAAGAATAACTCCAAATGGATTAGGAGGTGTACCAATTTGATTTTGATATAAATAATGAAAGTTTGGAATGTACGAGATACATGCTAGATATGTGCGAGATAAACCATGAGGGCTTAAGAGACTTACTAAGCATGCAAAGAATCACTTTGAATGGATTAGGAGGTGTACCAATTTGATTTTGAAATAAATAGTGAAAGTTTGGAATGTGCGAGATATGTGCGAGATAAACCATGAGGGCCTAAGAGACTTACTAAACATGCAAAGAATCACTCTAAATAGATTAGAAGGTGTACCAATTTGATTTTGAAATAAATAGTGAAAGTTTGGAAGGTGCAAGATACGTGCGAGAGAAACCATGAGGGCCTAAGAGACTTACTAAACATGCATAGAATCACTCCAAATGGATTAGGAGGGGTATCAATTTCATTTCGAAATAAATAGTGAAAGTTTGGAATGTGTGAGATGTATGGGAGATGTGTGCGAGATAAACCATGAGGGCCTAACAGACTTACTAAACATGCAAAGAATCACTATAAATGGATTAGGAGGTGTACCAATTTGATTTTGAAATTAGTGAAAGTTTGAAAGGTGCGTGACACGTGCGAGATACGTGCGAGATAAACCATGAGGTCTAAGAGACTTACTAAACATGCATAAAATCACTCTAAATGGATTAGGAGGTGTACCAATTTGATTTTAAAATAAATAGTGAAAGTTTGGAAGGTGCGAGATATGTGCGAGATAAACCATGAGGGCCTAAGAGACTTACTAAACATGCATAGAATCACTCCAAATGGATTAAGAGACTTACTAACCTTGCATAAAAACAATCCAAAGTAATGCATAAAAAAAGTTGAAAACAAACAGATACTTTGGACAAAAACAGTTAGTGCTTCATTTAAAAAATGTAATTAAACTTTTAAAACAATCCAAACTAATGCATATCCCTTCCGTTATGTATATCATCACCTCTCTCCTTTACTCCAATTTATCACCTAACACTTCTTCATATTCATTATTTGTATATACTTACCTCTTCAAACCCAAATTCTCAACGTTTCCATCCTTATTTGCATGTAATCTAAAATTATCAACTCACATTCAACTATTTAAAATCTTATTAATAGACTTAAGTGTTAATTGTTCAATCATTCTCCTTTCTTCTTACAAACAAACTACCTCAAATTAAATAGAGTAGTTTTTTAAACCTTTTATTATGCTCATGAGCTATATGGACCAATACATCATTCATAGTATTTCAAAATTCAAAGTTACAGAGAAACCCAACAAAAGTGCAGATGATAGAAAGTGATCAAAGAGAAAGACAAAGTGGTTTGAGAAGCATCCATAGCGGCATGAAAAATTGCTCACAATATAAGACAATACACAATAGATAGAAAGCAATGTAGATAAAAAAAAAAAAGCTCATTGCTGAATAAAGGAGCTTCAATTGCACTATTAAGAGGCAACCAATTCAGAGTTAAAGAAGGGATCCAAAGAAAAAGGAGCAAAATGCCAACTATATTGCAAAAGTCAGATGTTTACACCCCTGTGACAAATCGAATGACAAAACTGGTATTAGAAGAAAGTTCCAAAGAAATCAGAATAAAGTAGCTTCAATCGCACTTATCTTCAGAAGATCACCTCAATCATATGTTAAGTTAATCGAAGTCATCTTACCTCATTCGATCGTGTAAATAATGTAAATAGTGAATAATTCTATGTCCAAGTATAGACCAAACCAATTTCTCCTCTTAAACCCTCTATTACTATTGCTTACTCCTCCTCTATTTGACCCAACTAAACCCTCTATTTCAATTCATTTCACTACCCATTTAACTTTCTAAGAACCTAAACCAAACTTTGACTAAACTAATTTCCAGCAAATAAGTCGATTCCAAAATAGCCTAAACCAGACGAATGAAACTCACAACAAAAATACCTAAACCAAACATTTACAGCAAATAAATTGAAAATGGGTTAGAGATAAAACTCACCGAAATAAGAGAAATTGCTCAAAGTTGATTGAATGGTTCGAAAAGGAGAAGCGACGAAATGCACTGGAGGACCGACAAACGGCCGAAATATCTTCGAAGAGCAGATCGAGAAATTTCAAAAGCCAACAAAAGGTGATTTTTTTTTTACTTCAGGTGTTCTACACGAAAGAGAAGGGAAAGGGAAAACTGTTTATGTGGAAGAGAAGGGAAAGGGAAAGAAGAAGAGAAATTTAATGAATAGCATTTTTGTCTATTCACCTCTAAATTGTCCTAAAACTCTTCCGTTTAAAAAATTATCCCAAAAGTCATTTAACCCTTCTTTTCTAACCTATTTTTGGCAATTACCCAACTTATTTTGGAAGATTAAGGGTAATTTTGATACTTTTGAAAGTTTAATAGTACTTTTGACATAAAGTACAAGTTTATAGGTCAACTATAATTTAGTCTACACAAAATACACATAAATTTTGTATTTTGTCTAAAATATCGTCAAACTTTCAAAATTTTCAAAACACACTATTTTCTTGTATTGATGATCATATTATTGTTGTTTTTGTTATATAATTTTCTCTGCCTTGTTGGGCTTTTGGTTGTTAGCGTATTGGATCACTTGAGAGATCATATTTTCTTTCCCTTTCTTGTTAGGGGTGTAAATAAGTTGGTTGAGTTGGGTTGTCGATTATTTATTTATTTATTTTATTTTTTAACTATATTTTTATTGACTTAAAATACTTAAATTTGTTCGCAACACATATTAGTAACCAAGATTATATAAAACTCAAATGTTAAAGATCAAAATTCAACATATCTATTACAAACTTCGTAATAATATATATGAATTATAATCTTTATAAGCTTTAATATATAATTTTTAATAAAATTAAGAATTCTGGTTGGGTTGGGTCAACCCGAATTTTAAAAATGTAACTCAAACCCAACCCAACCTAACTCAACTCTTACAATTTGTGTTAGGTAGTCTAGGTTGGTTTGGGTTATTTGAACACCCTTAGTATCTCGTTGCATATTTTATTATTATCTTAAATCCTATTATGCATTTTCATGATTGCAATAAATATCTACACAAGCTTCTAAAGTAAATACTTCATCTGATCTAATTACTTGTGAATTTATCAATGAGGATCCAAGCAAACAACTTAAGTTAGATGACAAGATTACACATAGGATAAAAGATGCATTATGCACAATTCTATCATGTTGCTTAAATCTTAGGATTTGTTTATTGTGTTCAAATTTTTATCTCTCTTGTCCAAGTGCAAGCGAAAGAAAAGGTTTCCTATGTAAGTCAGAGTCGAACACATTGTTTTATGATAATAAAATTATAATGCTTAGTTTTTGCCATATCCGGTACTCATACAATATCAAAATTATATTCAATGCAATAATGGATATGGTGATGAGTAGGTATAGATGAAATTGAACTTACTTAGTACAAACATAAGAATAAGCGAAGGAAAATGTTCTATGGTACTACCGTGAAATGAAAAGTTGAGGTGATAATTTCATATAATTAACTTCAAATTAAGGCGAGCAACCTTTTAATGTTTTCGTGGCATATATTCACCTTTCGGGATATAACGTTGAAGTTTAAATATGTAATTTTCATCTAAGTAATTTGAATGTGACATCCATGTTTCAATCTCTATTTAAGGCAAGCTATCTCAGAAGGAATGTAATTTCCGAAGCGAAAGTGTATTGAACGCCGTGCAAAATGAAATTCAATTTGTAAAACCCTAAAACAACAATTCAGAGAAAACAAAAATTAAAACATGCTTCTATGGAGAAAAAGATGTAAAGAAACTAACCTTTGTAGAATCTTAAAGAACTCTCTTCCAAACACCACGAAGTCTTCCTTGTTATTCTTCAGGTAAAGAATCACAGAGAGTTGTGGGCTTCTGTAATTTGGTGAGGGAAATATTAAGAGAGTTCTATTTTTTTTTTTTTTAATGCAGAGAGATCGTATATATCAAAGAAAGGCAGAGATCTCAACCAACTTAAAAAGATGAAGGGAAGTTATCAAAAATAACTCCTTCATTCTCTCTACATGTTGGAGTTATTTTATTAATTAAATATAATAAAATTAATATAAATTTAATTCATATTATATCTCATATAATATAAGCTTTATATTATATCTCATATAATATAAGCTTTATATTATATCTCATATAATATAAGCAATGGTTTAAATCTCTCATATAATCTATAGTGCTAATATAAATTGTACCCATATTAATTTAACCTATAATTATTTATTAATCTTATTCATATTATTATTATTATTATTATTATTATTATTATTATTATTATTATTATTATTATTATTATTATTATTATTATTATCCGAATCATATTCAAATATTAACTTCTCTGGAAAACTTTAGATCATAATGTATCATATACATTATATTAATTGTATCATATACAATTTATTTCCTTTAATCAATTTGAACAATTCAAATTAAACCAAAATAAATTTGATTCTCATTTATCCTTATTAAGCTAATAAGGGGACCTTATAGACCTACAGATTGAAGCTCCAATCATATGAGATTAATTAATTAAACTCTTTAATTAATTAATCGTCATTCATTAACTATCAGTCATTCTACTAAAGACTAATAGTTGCAATCTTCTTATTGTAGATATATTTTTGTGTCCATTAGATATAACCAATCAACAGTGTAATGACCCTTCACAAATTGCTCGTAAGTACAACTAGGCCAAAAATTACCGTTTTGCTCTTGTAGTTACATCTAACTCCTTAAGTACCACTGATTTCTCTAATGAACAATAATTATAGTCCCACTCTAACTGAACTCCTCTCGGGCCAAGAAAGGGTGTGGCGCCACATTGTTCAAGTCCTGGAATCAGCCCTTAAGAGAGCAATTTCTCTACTTAGCAATTTCTCTACTTACTCTATCTATAGAGAAGGAGTGAATTCCTTCTTGCGTAGCTGTGTTCTCAGCTTCCCAATAAGACGAATCCTCAAAATGGTAGACATATTGAGTCGGCGACATAAGCCACTCTCACCCATGCAAATCAAAGTACTACCTTCATAGACAGGAGTTCACAACTCACTGAGGATTTAGGTCAAGTCACCTATGGTCATCTTGGTAAAATGTAGTCTCAACTAGTAACGGTGTTAATAAGAGAGACTATTCATTTCATGGTTCGATTTTATACAAACTCTTTATATAGAATACCCCCGCTCTAATGTCTCGACATGAATGATTAGAATCAAATCATTTGTAACACTTTACAACAATTGTAACAACTACAAGACAGGCCGTATTCGCAGTGTCACCAGGATAAGGTATCCAACCTTATCCATCTACTACAGACCATTTAGGTTATCACTTAAACATGATCCACTTGTATGTCTCCACATACATGTTTAAGTTACAAAAAATAACCTTGGATGTTTGTTTATTGGTTTTGTGGGTTAATGCAACTAAATGTCAAATAAAATAAAACACTTTATTTTATTAGATAAATGAAATGTTTGTATAATATATACAATTACAAACTACAAGACCACGAGATTTAGGGCATCAACCCCAACAATCTCTTGGTGTCAAATGTCTCACACACTTGCATTTATGATATGTATGATAATGTTTAAACCGAACAACTGATTTTATTTATAAAATTCATTTCTTTGCTTGTTAATGAGGTCGATCTTAATCATTTACTCTCTCGAGTATTTAACTATCAATACTTGACTCTTTTCCTTCGAATAGAATTAGGCGTTGAGTTTAACTCATATTAAAACAAAATGACAATTTCATTCATTAATACTTTTCAAACATAATATTTTCAAACTTCATTTTAATCATACTACAGAAGAAATGGAAAGGAATAGTGAAATATAATTGCATTCACAATAACAACTTTAGGTCTCTCAACTATCAAATTCACAATACAAATACAATAAAAATAGAAAATACAAATTGAAGATAAATGTGCCAAGCGGTAGAATGTAATTTCTTGCATTCTTTGGCTTCATGGTTCTCTTTTCGAATGTTAGGAAGTGGTTATTTCGAACTCCATTTATAATCTCACAAATTTTCAAGCTCTCACCTAAAGCTTAGTGAAAAGAGAAAGGGAAAAAGAATAACAATGGCAGATTTGATAGAGCTTCAGGAAGATAGTTTCAACTCAAAAAGTTTGTATTTGAATTAGAGCTCTTGATGCCTATCTATAAACGTTGAGAGTGTGAAGCAGCATATGGGATCTAAAATTTACATTAAATTCCTATGTATCATTACATCGTTGCACTTTCTCCCTTGCGTTATTTTAAATGTTTCCTACATTTATGCTGACATCTTTACCAACTCGATTATCTTGTAGTGATTCTCATTACTTCATCGCATGGTTGGTTGATGTGAGCTTCTCTTTAACGTCTAATGCTACTCGTTCCTTTTTCCGCTTTATCATTCGTTTAACCATAAAAATATCATAATACCCAAACATTTTGTCTTTTGCAACTCCTATATCACATAGTTTATCTTTTTCATGTAATTCATCGCATCTTATCTTATTTATCTCTCAATTCTTCTTCATTAAGTAAAAGGCTATTATAACTTATATTTCTACAAGTTATCAACTTCTCGTTTCTTATGGTTAATATTATTCTAGTTGGTTGTATATATCCTTCCTTGTGTTAATGATTATATTATTTGTTTCCCTTGATCTTGAGTGCTCTACGAAGTAGCTGTGTGAAGATCGACAAAGTTTGTGACATTATATAATCAATATAAATTGTGTGTCCATAAATATAATCAATGTAAACAATTCAATAATTCACGAGTTGTTCGTAAATACAGTTTAAGTCAAAATTTCCATTTCACAATTGTAATTATATTTTCCTAATCTTCTTATGAACAATTTGTTTATGATTCAACCATAAATTAAGTCCTTTTTTAGATGGTGAGAGAGTGAAGTTCCTTGTCGTTCAAGTTCCAAAATCAACAGTTAATTAAATTTTTCATCTACTTATCCTATGTAAGATCGAGCTACACATGATCATCTTGTGAAATATGAATCTCATAAATTAACAAGTTTACATATAGAGATTAATTATTTCGTTGTCAAGTCTTATACAAACTATTTATATACGACACATGTGTTCACATGAACGATTTGGACCATGCGGTTTGTAACTATTAGAAAGTGAGTGGTATCTATAGTTTCAAAAGGTTCAGCCACTAAGCTTTCTTCATGTACTATATATCTTTAGGTTAGTACTTGAGCATGATTCACATGTATGTTCGAATATTGTTCAAGGTTACATACCCCAACCTTGGATTTAATTTGATTTTTTTTTTTTTGTATATATGGCCCATTTTTAGGGGGCCTAAACGAAATTTGGTCCATTTTTTTAAGTGAATAAAAAGTGGTCTCCTGTTTATGTCAACACCATATGAAATTACCAATTTACCCTTAAATTCAACCCATGCCTCCTAGGGCCACTTGCTCCTCGTTGTAGGATAGATGCTCCTCGCTACTCAACCCACGTTACTCGTTAGACTTCTTAACATAAACTTTATTTACTATTATTTTAATCAATATACTCGATATAAGATACAAGCTACACGATATTCAATCCCATCTTTGCTCGTTCATGCATGATGTACAATTAATGTATGTACAAAAGCCACAATAAGGAAAAAATCATAACAATTGGCACAATCCGGTCTAATCAAATTAATGAAAATCATTTTATAAACATACAACACCAATTGTACATTTTTATTCAAACACAAACACATAAACTGATGTAATTTTCCTAATAAGAAAAAATCTAACCCATCTTAAGAGTACAACTGAAACCTTTGAAACAATCAACAAATAGTAAGACAATTTGGAAGTGTTGTTGAATTCAATCAAGTAAGTTGCTATGAAATAAAATTTGTATTTCTCTGTGTATGAACGTTTGCCAACGAGGATTAACTTTGTATGGGACGAATAGAGAGTAAACAAGTAGGGAGTAACTGTTAAGATGGACTAACATGAAGCAAGTAAACATGTAGTTTACTATTAGAAATAATGTGGAGAGTGAATCGTGTGATGTGTAGTTACTAGCGTGTATCGAGTATCAATTAAAGTGTAGCGAGTATCGAGTAACTTACAGAATGTAACGAGTATCAAGTATATAGGATTTTTTCACAAGTATTCACTTTTTGGTATCTTGTTTACTTTTATTGAATGATGGAAAAGAAAATATATTCATGTTATTCACTGACACCTGGGATGAGGAGAAGCAATGTAAAAGTGGAGAATGCTTGAAGGATGTCCAAGTCCCGAGCAAATTGACAAGTGACACACTTAAAGAACTTGTACATATAGTCATTAAAGTTAATGCATCAAAGTTAAGAGTTGTTTTGCTTATGAAGTATAAGTTGGATTTTGATTCTCTAATGGCAGTAATAGAAGATGATGACGATGTTCAATTTCTTCTTATTATACGTAAGTGTTGTGAAGGCTCATCAGGAAAAACCATCTAATAACATTGAGATTTGCATCAGAAGTCTCTTTAGAAAATGACATAGTATACGTACAAGTTCTCTTTAGAAAATGACATTGAATACCCATGGCAGAGATATGATGTTGGTCACGATAATGTGGCAGTTGGCGAGGAATTGAATGGTAATGGTGTTGAGACATGTGTAACTGAGACTACCACTACCAATGTACCACCACCACTATCGAACACAAACCAAAATGTACCTTTTAAGGTTGAGTTCATGTAACATTAATGCAGATAATGGTCATTATTAGACTGATGAGGAACATGCTACTTTTATTCCAAATGATTTCGTACTTGTGTTTGTGTTCAGGACGCGCTTGTTCAAACCCAATCTAATCCACCAAATGTGTCATCGAGCAGTGGGAGCAGAAACGTTAATCTAGTATTTCCCCATTAGTAGGGTCTTTCCTAGATTGTAGTGTCGAGAAAAAATGGATTTTCTTCGATAAAGGTGATATAAAATTGAGATTGGCAATGTTTCCTATTAAGAACGACTTCGAGTTGTGGGTTAGGAAATCGAATAAAAACTTATATAGTGTGCGATGTATTCTCTCGACGTGTAAATGGGTTATTCGTGCAACCATAATAGAAGGTTGTGATATATTTAAGATTAGTAAGTGCACACTAGAGCGCACATGTAACATTGAGGCTTCGAATCACAATCACTAGGCATGGCGTGCTAGAAAAAAAATGCAATTGTCCTTGAAAGAGGAACTTCGAAAGAATTGTGTGCCTTGTTGAAATTGTAAAACTATATTCGAAATTGAACTTGAGGAGAATAAATACTTCAAATATGTCTTCATGGCACCGTGTTTGAGCTTTAAGGATTCAAAACTATCGTCTAGTTATAATAGTAGACGATACTCATTTGAAGGATAACACACCAAGGAACATTGTTGGTTGGTTGTATGCATTGACATATTTTATAGTCAACGAACAATCAATCTTGGACGTGGTTCATGTTAAGTCTTAAATATGCATTAAAAGAATGTCCATCAACTCTTGTGTTCATCTCAAACCAACATAACTCCTGGTGACACTACAAATACGACATGCTTATTACCCTAGTTGAGACCACATTTCACAAGGATGACCATAGGTGTTTTGGCCTGAATCTTGAGTGAGTTGTGAACTTTTGCCTATGAAGGCGATCCTTTGATCTGCATGGATGAGAGTGGCTTATGTCGTCGACTCAATAGGTCTACCATTTTAAGAATTCGTCCGATTGGGGAGTTGAAAACACAGCTACACAAGAAGGAATTCACTCATTCTCTATAAATAGAGTATGTAGTGAAATTACTATCTTAAAGGTTGATTGTCAGGAGTTGAACAATGTGGTGTCATACCCTCTCTTCGCCTGAGAAGAGTTCAGTTATAGTGAGACTATAACTTATTATTCATTAGAGGGATTAGTGGTACTTAAGGAGTTAAATGTAACTCAGGGGCAAAATGGTAATTACACTGTTGATTGGTTATATCTAATGGACACATAAATATATCTACAGTCAGAAGAGTGTAACTATTAATATTTAGTGGAATGACTGATAGTTACTGAATAAAGATTAATTAAAGAATTTAATCAATTAATCTTGTATCATTGGAGCTTCCATTTGTAAATCTATAAGGTCTCCTTGTTAGATCAATAAGGATAAATGAGAATCAAATTTATCTTGAGTTAATTTGAATTGTTCAAATTGATTAAAGGAAATAAATTGTATATGATATACATTTAATATAATGCTTTTGATACATTATAATATAAAGTGAGAGAAATAAATATTTGAATATGATTCAAATAATATCAATAATATGAATATGAATAAGATTCATAAATAAACTATAGGTTAAAATTATATGGATTTGATTCATATTAGAACTATAAGTCATATGGGAGGACTAAACAATTGGTAATATTATATATGATATAATATAAAATTTATATTATATGAGATATAATAAAGTTTCTAATACAAATTTATATTAATTAAAATAAAATTAATATAAATTTAGTTAATAATGGCCTTAGGTGTTATTCAACATTAGTGGAGGGAGTTATTCAATAACTTTCCCTCCATCCCTCTTAAATGGTTAAGATGTATAGAGATAAATCATTTTTCAATTCTTTCTAGATTTTTCAAGATCTCTCCGCAATTCTCTACAAATCTCTCCTTAGAAAATAGAAAGGTTTTTTCCATTCACCAAAACAATATCATAAAAGCTCCTACCTCTACGTGTGATTCTCACCTTGAGAATTACAAGGAAGATTGGTGGTGTTCTTTATATTGTGGGAAATCTACAAATGTTTAGTCTTTTTTTTCTCCTTTCCTCCTTAGAAAAGCATGTTGAGATTTTCTTTTTATTTTCTCTTCATTTTATGGTTTTCCAAATTGAGTTTCATTTGTACGGCGTTCACACGTTTTCGCTATAGGAATTTCATTCCTTCATAGAACACATTAGAAGTCTTATGCAACGGTGGTTTTATGAGAGACAAAATTGTTAGTCCACTAGTACTTCGACTTATTTAAAATGTGTAGAAGATTATCGTGAAAGAGTTTGAAGCAGCTAGGCGACATCAAGTAAACCCAATTGATTGTAATAGATCCTACATCAAAGATGGTGGATTAGATAGTATAGCAAGTCTTTACACCAAATGATATAATTGTGTACAATTTCATTGTTTAGAGATAGCATGCTTTCATTCGATTGTTGACTAGAGAATGCAACATCAAATCACTTACCTTATGCAATCCACTATATAGCATTGAGTCTCTTGTGTTACCATACGTGGTATCTCTCAACCCAGTTGGTCATATATCATAGTGAAAAAAAGTGTTAAGATATTCTGAAATGAAAATTCTGAAAGGATGAAAATCCTTTACAGCGGAAAATTACATAAACTCAATTTTAATTGGAACCTTAAAATTACCAATACATTGGCAAAAAATTACAAAAATAATTTTTATGGTTAAATATGCTTTGAATAAAAAATACAGAGAAGAAAACTTACGCTCGTTGACGACTCTGAATCTACCAATCACCAATTTAAGCACCACCACTTGAAAACCTTCCTATTCTCTTCAAGAGATGGCCTGTGGGAACTAAAAATTGTAATAAGGGAATAGAGAGAATTTTTTTTGCAGAGAGAATATTTGTTAGTCAGAGAGAATTGAGAGAGCAAAATTTTTTTTCGCAGAACTTCTTTGCAGAACCCACTCCTTGTTACGCAAAGTATTCCCACTCCTTCAGACGAAAGAAGTGGGAAGTTGAAGATAATAAGTGGGAACGTAGAAAAACCACCCACGTTTCCTATTAACTTAATAATAATTATTAAGATAATATATATATTAAACTTATTAATTAATATAATTAATTAAATCATATTTAATTAATATTTTCATTTAAATCATATCTAAATGAATATCTCTCGCACAACCTATAGTTTTAATTTAATTAATTTAATTAAATCAAATTAAACTAAACTATTAATTAATTCTCCAATTAATTTCTAGATTAAATATCTTATATTTAATTTAATCCATAATTTGAATCATATTCAAATATAAATTTCTCTCATAACCTATAGTTTTAATATGTATCATATACACATTAAATTTTAACTTATAGTTTTAATATGAATCTAATTCAAATTAAATTAATATTTGAACTTATTCAAATATTTTATTCTCTCGGAATTTAATTTTGAATCATATTCAAAATTAAATTTATATAATAAAGTCTAATAAACTTTATATTATAATGTATCATTATACATTATATTAATTCCCAAAGTAAATTTGAACATTTCAAATTACAACCAATATAAATAAATCTCATTACTCTTTATGAGCTAGGAAGGGGACCTAATGGACCTACAGATCTGAAGCTACAATGATATGAGATTAATTAGTTAAACTCATTAACTACATTAATCAATATTCGTTAACTGTGTGTACACTCCACTAAAGACTCACAGCTGAACTCTTCTAACTGTAGATATATTTATGTGTCCACGGATATAGACCAATACCAGTAAGTTAGTCCTTCACAAGTGTTCGTAACACCAGCTGGGTCAAATTACCGTTTTACCCATAGGTTACCTCTAGTCCTTAAATATCAGTGCTCCTCTAATGAACAACCTGTTTATGGTCCAACCACTAAACAGAAAACCCTCTCGTGCCATAGAGAGGGTACAAGTCCCGGAGACACCATTTAAGGGAACACTTATCTACTTACCCTAAAGGCGGGAAAAAGTGAATTCCATCTTGTGTGATTATGTTCCCAGCTCCCCACTCGGTCTTGTCCCCAAAATGATAAGCATATTGAGTCGGCAATTTGGCCACTCTCACCCGTACAAATCAAAGGACAATCCCTCGCAAACAGGAGTTCATAATACACTCAGGATTAAGACTAAGTCACCTAGGTCATCCTAATGAAATAGAAATCCAACTAGTTAACGGAGTTACATCTAGTGATTACTATTTCGTGGTCCAGTCTTATGCAAACTCATTGCATAAGATACCCTCACTCGCATGACGCATACATGAACACATTGAATCAATGTGTTTGTATCAAATATAAAGTGAGTCGTATCCATAGTGTTAACAGGATAAGGTACCCAACCTTCCATACTAAAGACCCTTTAAGCTGATCTTGAACATTGATCCCCGTATGTCTTTACATACTGTTCGAGACTCATCAAACAGCTTAGGATGTTAGTTTATTGGATTTAGGTTATTAAGACAAAGCTAATAATATAATCAATAACACTTATTGAAATTATAATAATAACACACTTTATTAATGGTAGTCAATTGATTATATTTACTATCTACGAGTTTTAGGACATAAAACCCAACAAATTCTTCAATCGAAAAGAGTGGTACAAGTTTGTAGATGTAGAGTAAGTCGGATATCGTCTATCGAGAAACATCCTAATGTCAAAAAGTGTGAGTGATGTGGTCAATCGGGTCACAATAGGAAACAATGTGATGAACCACTCAACAAAAAAACCGTAAACGAAAACATACTCAACTACCCTCGACATGCACGTTATAGTTTAAAATTTTTCAGAAAATATTTCGATTGTGTAACTTTTGTAAAGGTTTTTTTAAGAGTCTTACCAAGCAGTTATTCTCATACTATAATTGTAAAAATATATGGTTAAAACTACTGGTTCGAATCATTCAAAAAAATTTATACTATAGTAAACGGTACTTGTTACTCAATGCTTCAAACTAAATACATGATACAACTTTCTTATTACACACTGCCTAATACTCGCTACATTTTCTTTTTTAATTTAAAGGTCAGAAAAAAACTTGATGCTCGATATGGAATGCTCGTTGCACGTTACTCGATACTCGTTGCTTACATTTCAGAAAATGATAAAGCCTCTATTATATACTCCATACTCGATGTTATATACTCATTGCTAGATACATAAAAGTTGTAAACTCTGTAATAAACTTGATACTTGATGCTATGTACTCGATACACAAAGCTAATTCTTTAGACAATATGAAGGATTATGCTAAAAACTCGTTACAGTATGTGCATTACTCGATGCTTAAAAGCTACATGATTAATTATCCTCTGTCATAAACTCGTTACTCGAAGCTCAAGTTTTAGTAAAAATTGATGAATCTACTGTGAACTCGTTGAGCGATATGCAATACTCGTTAATTGAAAGTGTGTATTAGTTGATTTACAATCATTATATGAGTAACAAAATGTCACATAGGTATCCAAAAATTATAACAATTTACATGTCATTCAAAGTTATTTACAATGACGGTTTACACATAGTACTGATACAGTGCTAGTTCAAATAGATGTTGGCCATAGTTTAGGCACGTATGGAAATCTAAATTCTAATATCATATCTTGTTGAAGAGTATCTAGCCTAGAACCAGTCACTAAGTGTTCAAAAAGTTTTAAAGCAAAAATTCAGCAATCCAAAGTGGTAAGTTCTTGTATATTTCCTGAGTTGCTTTGATATACCATTCATGGCCAAGAACAAGGTCAGGCTTCTTCTTTGGTATACCACAAACCTCAACAGGAGACGAGAATGACATACATGCATCAATAACTTACTAAAATCATGCAAGGATATGTATGACAGGTACAAGCCGTACACAAGAATTTGACCTTGGTGTTGATGTCGATGACTAACATCATCTAATGTTGATAGTAATTGATCGGGCTGTAAATATATTCTACTTTCCCAAACCCAGTTGGTGATTCTCTTCCAAACTAAGAACGAAATCCATGCACACGTCCTTCTTCTATCATACCAATACGACCTATTCCTTCATTTTGCTGGCTATCACTTTAAACACACTGTCCTCTTCGCTGGAGTTCAAGTGAGTCTGTAATTAAATAAACATAATGAGCAAATAATTTAGAAGAGTTGTGGTATCTAAAGTAGCAGGCACATACCAAGATGTCATATGGTAATGTCGTGAACCTATGAATGCACACCTCCAAGCAATTAATGAGAGACCTTTAGAGGAACAAAAAAATGAGTTGATAACCTATAAAACTCAGGGTGTCAAAAACAGATAATGATCATTACGCAACATGTTGATTATGAGGAGTAAATGGTGATCTTACATCGCATGCAAATTACCACTCCATGTCCTTCATGAGCATAAGGAATAATTGTTTCTCTGTGTGGTTTTGTTGGAAAAGGACACAGTTACCAGACTTGTTGTAGGGCCTAATATCCGCTCATACATCCACTCCACAAATTGATCCATAACATTATTGGGACAATATGTGCAGAATCGTAGGAGACCAGATCTCTTCTCCTATGTGGTCGAATGCCTGGATCTGTATACTTGCTACTACTTTTTGCTTTCTTTAGTTGGACTGGCGTGTATAGTAGGGACATCTTCCTTTTCCTCCCCATATGAAGAGACTCGGGAGCATGTTAGAATACACCCTTTACCTTAAGTCTAATGTCAACTTTGTTAGAAGGCTGCTCACTAAGTAGTTTCTCTTTAACTTCAATCTTTACCTTAGCCTCTCCTATCAGCTTCAACTTCTTAGCCGGATGTGAAAATGGAATCAACTCAGAATGTTAAAGGATCGGTGGAGGTATCCATAAAATGACAATATCCTTGAGCTGGAGAAATAAAGGTTGGTATATGGATTGAGTGGGAGTCTAGAGTATGGATTGAGTGGGAGTCTAGAGTATGGATTGACTGGGAGATGGAACAATGGACTTAATGGAAGGTTAAAGGATAACTTAATAAGAGCGGGAGGAAGAATGGGCTTAGTGGGAGAAGGTAGAAGAGGAATGGGCTTGGTAAAAGGAAGAGGAGGAAGACGAAAAGGAATGTTGGTGTAGGCTTGCAGCGCAAAATGGGCTCGTGTGGAGGTGTGGGCTTGTAGAGAGTTATGGAAACGTTAGGATCGTTAGTATTGTATGTGAGATCACTAGGAGGTGGAGGGGGAGGAGGCAGTTGCATGAAATCCTATCCTGTCGTCCATACGTTTCGAGATACTCGCGATCGAAGTGGTTAACATCATTACCCAATACAATATTGTTCTACACATTTCTAACATTATTCTTAATATTATACTCTTAATTGGATTGAAACAAACTATATGTCATATAATTGCATACATGACAAAATGTAGTGAACAAGTTAGCTGTGGTCTACAAGCTAGACTTCATTTTCCTCATGTTAAACTACATGATAATTAAGTCTTACTACACATCCCCAAGTTTGTTCTCCACATTACAAACTATCTACACCGGCTTTTCCAACCAATCCCATTTGTAGTCTGAAAAATGTCTTCTGCCACATTATATTTGCCTAGTGCATACTATTGAAGTAGTTTGTGAATGAACAACTTCAAGTCGACATATGCCCTATTTTTTCTCTTCCCTTTATTGTCGACTCAGTGCAATATACAACAATCATTTTCACAGCATCTAAGTCATTTTCAAACTCCATCTCCTTGTAAGACGATTCTAGGGCATTTATGTGAATATCTCATGCGATGGATTTGTTGTAATATTTTAGCACTGAATCTTCCAATTTGCATTCAACCATTCTAATGACACAGTCTGGTGTCCACCACAGTCCCATCACCCATAAGAAATCATCCATCGTGAGTCAAACGATAGTTTCATTCAAATCAAACATCATGTCTTCTTGCCTATAATCTTTCACCTCCTCTAGTGGGATGTAGCGCACCAGTGGGCTATTAAATATGATGTCCAGTTCATAACCACCCAAATATGTCCTCTTAAATAGATAAAGTTAAGTGGGGTGAGCTTCTCCTTAACAATTCTGGTAGCTGCCCCACGTAAGAGAGAAAACTTGGGGCTTGGCCTAAAAACGATCCTTGACTAGAATAATCTTGAATTGTCTAGTCATAGAAGAACATGAGAAAAAATTATTAGCCATTATGTGAAAGACTCGATACTCAATATTAGCCATTCCCTTTAGAATAATGGGCCAACTTTCTTTTATGCAAAAAAAAAAAAAAAAAAAAACTTGAATGTTTAAGAGTTTTTTTTTAAATAATGTAGTTTTTAAAAGTAATGTCAAAAATAGGGTAGAAGGCAAACAAGTGACAAAAATAGGGTAATTTGGGCGAAGTCGTGGACGGGGTCCACGATTTCAATGTGTGGACCCCACCTTTTTTTTAAAAAAAAGATATTTAATATATTTAAATATTTAATATATATATATATATATATTAAATATTCAAATATCCAAATTCCAATTTCCAAAAATATATTTCTTATTAAATATTTTTCAAATTCCAATTTTCAAAAATATATTTCTTATTAAATATCTTTTTAAATTTCAAATTTCAATATCCAATTTTTTTAAATATATATATATTAACAAAATATGTTATTAAATATTTAAATCTCCAAATTCCATTTTTAAAAAATATCGTTCCTTATTAAATATATTTCCAAATTCCAAATTTTAATTTTTAAAAATATCTTTCCAAATTTCAAATTTCAGTCTCTAAAAATATTTTTTCAAATTTCAAATTCTAATCTCCAATTCCTTTAAAAGAGATATATATTAATAAAATATGTTATTAAAAAATATATTAAACAAATATTTGCAATCTACCGATATTAAAAAAATTTCTAATTTATTTTAGAATTAAAATGAAAAAATATGACAAGAATAATTCTAAAATTAGATATTATATTTTTTTAATAACATATTTAATTTGAAAAAATATTTTTAAAAATTGGAAATTTGAATTTGGAGATTTAAATATCTTTTTAAAATCAAAATGAAAAGTATAACCAGAATAATTCTAGGATTAGATATTATATTTTTTAATAATATATTTAATAAGATATCTAATTTGAAAAGGTATGTTTGAAAATTGAAATTGGAATTTAGAAACATATTTATTAAGGAAAGATATCTTAAAAAAAAAAGTGTGGGATCCGTGCATTAAAGTCGTATGCTATAATTATCCTATTTTTATCAATAGTTTATCTTCTACCCTATATTTGACATTACTCCTAAAAAAAATACATTATTTAAAAAGCAGATTTGATGTTTAATAACATTAAATTCAATAGTAACATTCAATAATTATGAATTATGAGGTAGTACGTTCACTCCAGCAGTCGTCCGAATAAATCATCCGGTGGGATAGACTACACAAGATCGTGGAATGTGGGCCAATTCCGTTGACTAGTTTACGTAGAGGTTTGACTCAAATTCTTCCCCCTCCACTGTCACCATGTGAGCGCCATCGAGCTCGCTGGATCGAATCAAAAAATGGCAGCAATGTCGATGCAGTGAAACACACAGCCCGCACATTGCTTTATTATTTACGAATCTACACGAGTCGCAAGCGCGCAGATCGAAATAGTGGAGAAACGAAGGCAATCTAGAATATTATAGTATTCAGTAGTTCATGGCACATGTTGAAGAAGCAAACAGCATGGAAGATCCTGTGATTTTTCCATTAAAAATCATTTCCTCTTTCTTCTTCTCCCCCACCGCCAAGTTTCCTGGATCTTTCGTCTTCGCTGACGGTCCATTCTCCCACCAACATTTTCCCCTTCCTCCGGGAAGGTATTTGGTTTACTTTTCGCTGACCTTTCTTCAGGCGAGTGATAATGGAACTTCAAGGAGGAAGGTCACTGGCCGAAACGCCTACCTACTCGGTTGCTTCTGTGGTTACTGTCATGGTCTTTGTCTGCTTGGTGGTGGAGCGGGCAATCTATAGGTTTGGAAAGGTATGCCAAAATTATACTCTGTTTTGCTAGTAATCTGTTTGATTGCAATTCTCTAGAGAATGACTGAATGAGACTGATATTTCTATGGAATCCGCAAATAAAGAAAACAGAAAATACACTGATTGATACGTCCATTAGCAGATGTAGAGAACAATTGTATTAGAGAAAAAAAAATTCAGAACACACATCATGTACACCTCAAGCGTTAAGAGAGTTTATATAGTTTATATAGTTCACTCCTCTGAATCCTAGGATTAAATCTTATAAATGACATAAATATAGCCAATATGAATTTAACCAAAAAAACTTAGTACTTGGTTTTTGGGAGCATTCAAGGCATTTCAACAAATTGTATTTGGAAGATTAGTTGACTGGTTATTTTAATTCCATCTTACAAATGTGGGAAGGGAATTTGAGGAATAGGAGACTTTTTCGTCGAATGGCGATGTTATTGGAAACAGTTTGGTAGGGCTTGCTTCTGTAATTGGAAAATTTTCCATAAAAATCATGTAAACTAAACACACCCATATTCTAAGAAATCTTTTGAATCTTATCATATGTGATCTAATCCCCAAGAAATAAATATTCATTCACGTGTTGATATTTTTGTGTAATTGTTTGTGTTAATCAATATTTTCATTGTATTGTAAAAGTAGACACTATAATAAAAAAATGTCGAGCACTAGAAGGATCTTGCACTTATTGTATTCAAATACTTTTCCTGATTATTTTTTCGGTTGTAGATAGAAGGTCTGCATTAAAATTTTTGCTAGTCCCTCAGCTACCAAACAAATAACCAGGGCAATGTTTTCGTTCTACCATCCCCTCCTCACATTTACACCAAGCTGATAATTATAGAGAGTTAAGGATAGTATACGGGAGCAAGTTTGGTCAAGCAAGAGAATATTGAGGAAAAATTATTAATTTTTTTAAATGTATGAAATTAAAGAAAATGACTGTGAGTGATAAGAAAAACAAAGGCTATAGATTTTCTTGATGGAGGTATTTTGTGTGCAGTGGTTGAAGAAGACCAAGAGAAAGGCTCTGTTTGCTTCTTTGGAGAAGATCAAGGAAGGTAAGCTTAAAATAGATTGTTGCTTTGGCCAGTGATTATGTAAGTAAACCACCTTAAAATTTTCTAAACATGCTTTAAATAGACTGAAAAAACTTTTCTCTATTCCAAAGGACACAAAGAGCACACGCCAAACATCTCTCATTAGAATGCCTTTGAGTTTATAGTTTTGCAATTTTTGCACGTTGAATTTTGTTTCCCATCTTGGTAGAGCTGATGCTGCTTGGACTAATATCTTTGATGCTGGCACAATGTGCAAGGTGGATCTCTGAAATTTGTGTGAACTCGTCCCTTTTCACCAGTAGATTCTACATTTGTTCAGAAGAAGATTATGCCACCAATGAACATATTCTGCTTGAAAATTCTCTATCATCTCATAATGAGAAAAGAGGATTAAGTGCTCTTCCTCATCAATGTGGTGAGGTAACTCAGCATCTACTTCTATCTTTTGTTTTAATGTTTTGGCAGACAAATACAGAGAAAAAAGGGTTACAAAATTCTAGCTGTTGATTTCAGGGTCGTGAGCCTTTTGTTTCATATGAGGGGCTTGAACAACTTCACCGGTTCCTGTTTGTTCTTGGGATCACTCATGTTCTTTATAGCTGTCTAGCTGTTGGTCTGGCAATGAGTAAGGTACAAACTTTACTAATTTTAAATTTTATTTGACATGCTTAGAGATTTGAAATGTGGAACACAAATATAGAGTGAATAATCTTGGATTTTTACAGTAAAGGAGACTACAATCGTAGGTCTCGATGTAGTGTCAAATGGAGATCCATTTATCATCTTGATTCATTAACGTGACTTAATAGATCAAAGTGTGTTAAGTCACCAGAAAAGTTTAAATTATATATATTCTTTAACATTCATGCTAACTTCCTGTCAAGAGAAACCTTATAACTTGTCAGTTAAAAAAATCAACACGACCCACATTTTGTGCCTTTTAAATAAATTCTTTCAATCAATGTAAAAAATAAAGTAATTAACACAAGACCCAAAAACAATATTGATTAACCTAGCGTTATCAATAATGAGTGAGAGAGAAAATAATGTTACCAAATATTGAACAGTTGACTTTTTTGTATGCTATTATATTACTTAAATTGCTATCGGCTAAATTGTACAAAAATACCCCTAAACTTTGTATTCCGTATAAAAAATGTCCTTGAACTTTGAAAAGTTCCAAAAATGCCCCCCCTTAAAGTTTAAAAAACAGTTAAAAAATACCATTGCCGTATGTTTTGGACGAAAACCGTTAGTGTTTTGTTTAATAAATGCCATTACGTCCAGAATATAAAAACAAACCGATAATTTAAAAACTATTTCTGCTGTTTGAAATGAGCATTAATATAAATACTCTTAGCCTTGGAAACCATTAGTGTTTGGTTTGAAGCTTTCTTGAGTTCGAATAGAACCAAGTTTAAAGCAAATTATATAGATATCCTCTTTTTATATAGATACGCATTTTGTTTCTCATTGTCCAATTCTTACACGAATTTTGTCACTAAAGAATATAAATCATAACTTCAAGTGCATAAAATCCTACAAAACTCCAAAAATATAAATCTCCTCTTAAAACTTACCAATATTATAAATAGCCAAATACAAAAAAAAAAAAAAAAAAAGAAGAAGAAGTATTTGGCTATTATCATGCACTCAACAACTGACGTATAATCTTGTGAGAGCATATAAGTCCTAAGGTTCCCTTGGTGTTTCCGTTATTGGTCTTTCTTTTTGTCATAATCTATATACCTTAATTGAATGACACAATTTTTTCTTTTTAAAAATAAGATAAACAAAAGGTTAAATAGTTAATAGAAGAGTAGGAGGAGCAAAAAAAAAAAAAAAAAAAAAAAAAAAAAAAAAAAAAAAAAGAAATAAAAAAAAAACAGAGAAAATAGAGAAGTGATAGGTCATAGATTGAAGTAGGGGAGAGAGAAAATTGAAGAGATGATGAGGTGTACATAAACGGTAAGATAAAAGTAAACGGTATTAATGCAACTTCTGAAATTTTATAAGTATTAATAGTAAGGGTACTTTTTTAACTTTTTTCTTTAACAAGTTAAAAGGGTATTTTTGAAACTTTTGAAAGTTCAAGGGTATTTTTGAAACTTTTGAAAGTTCAAGGGCATTTTTGAGATAAAATAATAACGGTTTCCATCCAAACTAATCGTAAGGGTAGTTTTGAACTCTTTTAGAAAGTTTAAGGATATTTTGGGAACTTTTGAAAGTTTAGGAGTATTTTTGACATGGTCCAAAGTGCAAGGGCATTTTGCAAAATTTAGCCAATCGCTATCGAATCTTTTATATGGATATCCTTAAGAGAATGATGTTACTTTGATCTTCAATGCATTTGTGTAGGTCTTCATTGTGTAATTACATAGGGAATAAAATGTTGTTGACTTATAGAGTATCTTTTTGTGTAAAAGATTGTTCCCTCAAAGTCATTGCAAGCTTTACTACATTTCTATGAGCCTCTTTCAGATATACAGTTGGAGGAAATGGGAAAGTCAAGTTAAATTAGCCGCTGAAGATAATTTGCCAGGTATACGAATTCAGGACAAAGGGAAATACTTTCCTCCTGGCTTGTTGATACTTAAGGGTTTTGTTTGTTTTTGTTTTCCCTCCCTTCCTTCTTGTTCTTAGACAAACCAAATACTTTCATTGAAAAAAATAAAAGAATATACAGGGGCATAAAGAAAAACCAAACCTGACAGAAAGGAAAGGTATTTTTGATACTGACTACAAAAACAAATTCCGTTTTTTTAATAAGCTATTCAATCATTTAGTTCACCTTCACCTCCCATTTGATAATATCCTTTTCTTTTAGATTTTTTTTCTTACCTATTGTGGCATTGTTTTGGTTCTAGCTAAAAGAAATAAGGTCATGAGGCGGCAAACGACGTTTGTTTTCCATCACACATCTCATCCATGGAGCAGGAGTCGTATTCTCATATGGATGGTATCTTTATATCTTTTAAATGATGCTCACTTTTTTGTATGTTTCTATTGCTGTGCTATAGCCTAGATTAGGATAATTTTGCGAAAATAGACTTCTGTAAATGCGTTTTTTTACTACTAAATATTGAAGGATAAATCAGTATTCTCTAGTTTTATACAGGTAAACTGAGAGAAAAACACACATTTTGAATAATATCAGGAAAATTAAAAGGTTAGAAGATTCAAACTGAACCGACGAGACTATGAAAGTTTCCCCAATTTAAATCTGAGTCAATTGATGAATTCAGCAACTTGTAGCCTAAAATTTCCTCATTGGATGACCTTTTCATCCTATGCTAACATTCCAAGGATGGTTTTTGATGCAGCTTTGTTTTCTACGTCAGTTCAAGAGTTCGATAAAGAAATCAGACTATTTGGCCCTCCGTTTGGGTTTCATTACGGTGAGTACTCCGTTTGGAATCATTCCTATATAAAAAAGCATTATTTATATAGCCAATACATGTGTGGAAGAATGAAAAACTCGTAGGAAAACAGCTCTGACAAGGTTATTAGAGCTAACCCTGAGTACATTCAGCAACTGCAGTTTTGTTCTTGTAATGCAAAACCAAAAGCATATGGTGTCAAGTTTTGGTAAAGTGACCGAGAAAAGAATTACTCCTGTTAAGATAAGGATCTAGATGTCTTAAGTACCGTAGACCAACTCCAATTTTATTAAGATGATCAAATTGGAAATAAATTTAAAAGGTAGAACGTTGGAGTTTTGAATCTTATTTTGAGAATAGACGTATAGGGCAATACAATGTATAAAAATAGGTCAATTTTTGTCACATTTACATTACATTTATGTCAAACTGCTTCACTTAAGTGCTGCTCTAATAATATCCAGAAGCACAAATTACCAATCTCTTATGACTTCCACAAGTACGTGGTTCGAAGCATGGAAGACGAGTTCCATGGGATCCTTGGAATTAGGTATGCAGTTTTTTATGAATTAAATCAGTTTCATTTGTAAGAAATAAGATGGCTGAATTTTAGTTACATCTCATGCAGCTGGCCACTATGGGGCTACGCCATTCTTTGCATCTTTGTCAACATTCACGGTGACTTTTGATGACAGAATAATGTTATAAAGACTCCATATACGTTTTATTTCTTCCTTTTTTTCCAACTGTTTAAATTTATCTCTATCCAACAGGTTTAAATATCTACTTTTGGCTTTCTTTCATACCGGCCGCTGTAAGTAATATCTGTTCAAGTGTGTGTATATATATAGATATATAATATTTCCAAACCAAAAATACAAATTGTTCTAGAACTGACAAACTGCCTGATCGTTTTGGTACAAAGCTTGTTATGCTGGTTGGGACAAAACTTCAACATGTTGTATCCTCTTTGGCTCTTGAAGTTTTGGAACAGAGAGGTGGGACTCAAATAAAACCAAGAGACGATCTGTTTTGGTTTGGAAAGCCTGTGATTTTACTACGGTTAATACAGTTCATCATATTTCAGGTCCAGAACGCATCAAATTTTCCATATAACTAGATCATCACTTCTTCTAAAAAACGATTGATGTTGTTTCTTTGTTTCTTTGTTTTTTACTCGAGCTTGCAGAATGCATTTGAGATGGCGACATTTATCTGGTCCTTGGTAAGAATATGCTCAAACTCAATCACTTATGTTTCTTTGCTCACATTTGCCACAAAAAAGTGTTTTGGTCGTTTCCTTTCCAATCACGGGGAATTAAATAGTGTTGGATATATTTCTTAACTTCAGTGGGGATTTAAGGAAAGATCTTGCTTCATGAAGAACGACTTTATGATAATCACGAGGTTGACTTCAGGGTAAGTTTTTCCTTCAAGATGTTGATATACTAAGAAATTAAAAGTTATATGTTGTTTCATGTTTGTACTTCTACTGCTTCCTGGTTCACGTTGATATGTTTTTTGGATGTTTGATGGTTTGTTTTGCAAAATTGGTGGATATCTGTTGTGATGATTGGTATTATTAGGGTCATTTTTTATAACAGATTCGTTTTTATTTTTCTGTTTCTGAAATGAGTATTTCTTCTCTCAATTTCCTAACCATAGTTTCATTCACTTTTCCTTAGAGTCAAATTTCAAATGAAAGTTTTTCAAATTTTGTTTGGTTGTTGGAAGCATTCAACATTGGTAAAATCTTGAGGTCGGAGTAGTTTAATAAGCTTATCTCGAGGTGGGAGTAATTTTTTAATAAGCTTAGTTTTTTTTTTTTTTTTTTTTTTTTTAAAAAAAATCAAATCAAATAATTTTCAAAGGGAATCAGATATTTGAAGTTGAAGTATTATTTAACCTTAGTTATTAAAAAGAGATATTTTCATATCTAGTAAAATAAATTGAAATATTTACAAAATATTGCAAAATTTTGGATTCTATCAATGAATAAACCTTAATAAACTTCTATTACTGTCTATCAACGTTACTTATAGAAGCATATCAGTATCAAATTTTGCTATATTTTATAAATATTTTGTCAAATTTATTTCAAAACTAAAAACAAAATTCAGATCTATATATATTTATTGTGGGCGGGAGTAGTTTAATAAGATTAGTTTTGAAAAACAAAAATGCAAAAAGAAAATAATTTTGAAAGGGAATCAAGTATTTGAAATTGAAGTATTATTGAACCTTAGTTGTTATTAAAAATGGCGTCTACCATAAAACTAAAAACAAATTTCGAATACATTTAACCAAACATATTCACTAGTTTTTTTTCTTCTAAAAAGATAATATAGTTTTTCTATTAGGTTCCCAAATATCCCTATTAAATACCACAAAACCAAAATGGTTGGGTAGGTTAGGGTATACTAAACCTATTATATATATTCTTTGCAATCCTCTTAGCTTCTTATTCGACTTTCCATCTAATCTTGCAATCTTTATATTCATCAAATTGTTCAATACCTTGTCTATGCAGTGTTCTTGTTCAGTTTTGGTGCAGCTATAGCACTGTGCCACTTAATGTAATTGTTACACAGGTTTGTCCAACTTTTCTTTCTACGATATAATATTTTCAAATGGACTTCTATAAATTTAAGAAGTTGAATTTTCTACAATTTTCAATACTTTGGTGAAAACCTTCAGATGGGATCCAAATGTAAGAAAGCATTGGTGGCTGAAAGCGTGAGAGAGTCATTGCATAGTTGGTGCAAGAGAGTAAAGGAGAGGTCCAAACGTGACTCTGCACATTCTATCACTACAAGATCAGTATGTTCACTTGAATCAATGGTTGATGAACGAGATGAAATAACCATTGCTTCCGGTACGTTGTCACGGAGCTCATCTTTTGAGACCTCAAATCAGGTGACGGTACAATCTATTGCCCAACTAGAGGCTATTATTGAGTCTTCAAGCTTAAGGAGGCATGAAGAACTTCCCCCCACCATGGCGGATTTTCTATCACAATCTGCAAGAGTTTCTCATGCTCATGCAGAAAATAATGGCCTAGAAAATAATGCAGAGAGTGGCGAAGATAGCAAGGTCGAGTCACTTTTCGACTTGTTCAAAAGGACATGAACGCGTTTTTACACTTTTTGTAAGGTTGATCTGATTCGGTACAACAACCTTCATCTACCAATTTTTTTTATAGCCCATAAGAAGGATTTCAGTGTCATATGTATAATAAGTTAGGAAGAGATTAACAATGACTTGATGGTGATCATCAAGTTTATGTAAGAGAAAAAAAATCAGTACTTATTGATGTCAAGAAGTATGATATTTATATACTAAGTTTATGAACTAAAAGATTTATAAATGTTCAATCAACCATGGCCGCTCAGAGACAGTGCAAGAAAAAAAAAGAGTTGCATCAAATGTGGAACCTCAAAAACTTAATATTAGAACTAAATTAAAGGTCAAGGTGGGCTTTCAAAAAAAAAAAAAATTCAATATCAACCTCGATGCTGTTGGACTAGAAATTTTGGAAGCAAGTCTAGACATTCTCGATATTTTTCATCTTTGCAGAGCATGTCAACGATTATGGTGCAAATGCTAGCATCCGGTGATAAATCCCTTTGAACCATCTCATGGAGAAGTTTAACCACCTCCTCTAACTTATTATTCTCATAGAAACCACGCAGAAGGGTTTCATAAGTAATTATGTTAGGAGTACAACCATTTTCTTCCATCTTTTCAAACAAAATATTTGCGTTATCTACTTGTCCCACTTTACAAAACCCATTGATCATAATGGAATAAGTGACAACATCTGGTTGAATCCCTTCTTTAGATAGTTTTTCAAAAAGCTCCCAAGCAATTTCAAGATTTCCTACTTTACACAGGCCATCAATTAGACAACTATAGTTTTCAATATCCAATTTGTAGTTGTGTGATTTTAGCTCAATAAAAAGTTCCATTGCTTCATATAAACAATCATTCTTACACAACCCATCTAAGAAAATACCATATATACAAGAATCTGCAGAAATACCATAAGCTTTCATGACACCAAATAGCTTCTTTACATCACCAACCTCCTGTTAACAAGGTACCATATGTTTTCAAATCTGGTCTCTTTCCTACTTGAAGCATTTCATTGTAAAGGTTCATTGCTTCTTTCATCTTCCAAGTTTTACAATACCCATTAATTAGTATATTGTAGTAGATCTCATCAGGTTCACATCCTTTGCTTGGGATACTAAGGAACAGTTCTTTGGTACTATTCAAATCACCAGCCTTACAAAACCCCTCAATCAGTGAATTATAAGTAAATAAATAAGGAATGATACTTTTTCGAATCATGACCTTAAACAACTTGTGAGCCTCAAAAACCTTTCCTTCCTTGCAAAGCATATCAATCAACAGAGTAAATGTGACCATATTTGGTTAAACACCTCAATCCTCAATCGTCGAACAAACGTTTAGACTCCTCCCACTTTCCAGCCCAACAAAATCCATGAATTAAGGAGCTATATGAAATGACATTGGGAATCATTCCCTGAGCTTTCATTTCCTCAAAAAGTCCTTTTGCCTCTTCTTCACGTCCAACCTTACAAAGCCCATCTATGATGATACTATAGGAAATAACGTCAGGCTTACAATTAATCCCATAATGACTAGTGTCATTGAGCATTTTTTGATGCAACTTAAGAGCAATGTTAATATTCCCGGTTGGCAAAGCCCCTTGATCAAAGTCCCATAAGTAACCACATCGAGCGTACAACCTAACTTTTGCATTTTGATAAATAACCGTGTGGCTTCACTAATCCTATGCTCCATACACAATCCCTTAATCAAGGTCGTATATATGACTATATTAGGAATATAACCTCTCCTTAAAATCCCTACCATGGCCGCAAGAGCTTCGCTAACTCGATTGACCTTACAAAGGCAATTCACCAATATATTCAATGTGAAGATATCAGGCGAAAGTCCAGCAAGGTGCATTTTATTATAAAGAGAAAATAGTTGAGAGTAATGGTTAATCTTAGCAAGCCCACCGAGCAAGCGATTGAAAGAAGAAAGGGGGGGTGGAGGATATGAACGCATCATTAGGTCAAAGAAATGAAATGCTTGAATTGCAGTAATGTTACCTGTCTTGCAATTGCGTAGGAACAATGAAAGACAGCATTGAAACGAAATCCCCTTGTCATTGAAAGCAGGTAAATTAGGATTAGAGTGATTAGTAGAGGAAGTTTAGGGAATTGAAGCTTTTGGAATTGTGGAAGAGTGAGTACATAGAGGGCAAAAGTTAGGTTCGAAAGAAGCGGAAGGGAGCCTCTTAGAAGGCATTTTTGAGATGAGAGCTTCTTCTTACCCCTTAAAATAAATTGGGAGTATTTGGGAGAGTGCCAATTTGCGGTGCTCTAGAGTTTTACCAAGGGAGTGAAAGGGGTGACTCAAGATTAGGCAAGCTGCTTCGCTCCTTTCCTCACCCTCCGATGCTGAATCTGGATATGAGGCTTCTATGGAATAACTCAAATCGAAGATGGAAGCCCGACTTGGGATCCTGGGTCGTATGCTCCTCGTAGAGTGACTTTGGATTCTTCTTGTCGTTCAACAGAAGGACTTGGTAGGGAAAGCGGATTAAATACCAAACCATTGAAATACCAATGAAATACAAAACCTCAAATCGACACTCTAAATCAGGAGTGGAGTAGCGTGAACTCTCCACGTTTGGATTGGAGATTAGGGTTATTCAAATACCCTTTACCCACCAGTGCTCCTTTCGGTCTTGTTGTAATTTGGGAAATTGCCAAAAATATGTTAAAAAAGGAAGGTTAAATGACTTTTAGGATAACTTTTCAAAATGAAGAGTTTTAGGACAATTTAGGTGTGAATGGACAAAAATGCCCTTCATTAAATTTCTCTTTCTCTTTTCCTTTCCCTCTTCCACGTTCGCTTTCCCTTCTCTCCACAATCGTTTTCCCTTCTCTTTCGCGTAGAACACCTGAAGTAAAAAAAAATATCGTTGTGCCACTCGAAGATACTCCCGACATTCGTTACTTGCCGTTCATCGGTCGTCCAGTGCATTTCGTCGCCCCTCTTCGAACCATTCAATCAACTTCGAGCGTTTTCTCTTATTTCGGTGAGTTTCATCTCCAACCCATTTTCAATTTATTTGTTGTAAATGTTTGGTTGGGGTATTTGTTGCTAGTTTCATTCGTAAATTTCTTGTTTTTGGAATGGACTTATTTGCTGTAAATTAGTTTAGTGAAAGTTTGGTTTAGGTTCTTAGAAAGTTCAATGAGTAGTGAAAAATGAATTGAACTAAAGGATTTAGTTGGGTCAAATAGAGGAGAAGTAAGCAATAGGAATAAAAGGAATATAGGTTTTTTTTTTTTTTTTTTTTTTTTTATCTACATTGCTTTCTATCTTTTCTGTATTATCTTATATTATGAGCAATTTTTCATGCTGCTGCTATGGATGCTTCTCAAACCACACTAGTTTCTATCTATTCTGTATTATCTTATATTGTGAGCATTAGTTTGAATTGTTTTTATACATGTTTAGTAAGTCTCTTAAGCCCTCATGGTTCTCGCACTTTCCAAACTTTCATTATTTATTTCAAAATCAAATTGGTACACCTCCTAATCCATTTACAGTGATTCTTTGCATGTTTAGTAAGTCTCTTAGGCCCTCATGCTTTATCTCGCACGTATCTCGCACGCATCTCGCACGTTCCAAACTTTCACTATTTATTTCAAAATCAAATTGGTACACCTCATAATCCATTTAGAGTGATTCTTTGCATGTTTAGTAAGTCTCTTAGGCCCTCATGTTTTATCTCGCACGCATCTCGCACGTGCCAAACTTTCACTATTTATTTCAAAATCAAATTGGTACACCTCATAATCCATTTAGAGCTATTCTTTGCATGTTTATAGTAAGTCTCTTAGGCCCTCATGCTTAATCTCGCACGTATCTCGCACACATCTCGCATTTATTTTTGTTATTTCTTTGCATCTCGCAAACATCTCGCACGCATCTCGTAGGTTCTTAAGTTCAAATCAATTTTTGCAGGAACTAAAAAACTTAAGGTAGTTTAAGGATGACAGATGTTTGGATTTTAGTGCGTTACAGTGGTGCATAGGATGAGGGACGAAGAAAATATGAAGGAGGAGTGTTAAAAGACATTTTTGTCAGTAAAGAAATAACACACAAAGATTTACAGAATGAATTATGTGACCTTGCAGAAGTTGACACTACAAAGTCCGACATAAAGATAAGATGTATATATGAGATAAAAGGGGAAAAGGAAGCTCCTCCATTTGAGTTAAGCAATGACCGTGATTTGAAATTTATATTCTTAGTGAAAATCCATTGGAGATCCCCCTATACCTATCATTTAAGCCTACAAGCAATCAAAACAAGAAAGTGTTAAACAAAGATTACAATTCAGTATCTGGGAGCAACCAAGTTCAAAATTTAAACCCTCATCCTCCAATTGGAATGGATACATTACATGACCATGAAGTTGATATTGGTGAAGTTCAGGTTGGCTTGTGTGATAAAAATGATAGGGACCAATTCGGCTATATGGGAATCATATGAGTCATATCATTCAAAAGATGATACTTTTACATGGGAGTAAGTTGAGATGAACAATGAATTGTTTGACATCCTATAACAAAGAGATGCTCCTACAAAAGATTGCAAAGGAAAATGTAAAGTTGACTGCAGCTCCTCTAGTCGAAAGTTGAAGACAAAAAGGAAGTGGTTGGTCCGAAGAAAGTTCTACAAGTGAGGAGTTGGATGTAGGACAAATATTTTTTTGCAAGAGAGATTTGTCAATGAGATTAAGTGTGTTGGCAATGAAAAAAAATTTCAGTCTGTAGTAAAAAAGTTTACAAAAGAGGTTTTTTTTTGTTAGATGCATCGACAACAAGTGTGGTTGGAGATTGCAAGCGGTGAGATTGAAGGATTCAAATATATTCAAGATTAAAAAGTATGTCAAAGTTCATTCATGTTCTCTAGTTTTTGGATCGTGACCATAGGCAAGCAAAATCTTGAGTTGTTGGAGAATTAATAAAGTCCAAATTCAAGGGAGCCGGTTGCCTATACAAACCACGTGGTATCATAGAAGACATGAGGCAAGACTATAACATAAATATGAGTTATGAAAAAGCATGGCTTGCTAGAGAAAATGCATATGAACGAGTGCGAGGGTCTCCTAAAGAGTCATATAATCTTTTGCATAGATATGGTGAAGCACTCAAACTTACAAATCCAGGTACAATATTTTACATGGAACTTGAAGATCATCGTTTCTTTAAATATCATTTTATGGTTGTTGGTCCGTGTGTCAGAGGATTCTTAAATTGCATTAGACTGGTCACAGTCATGGATGGAACATTTCTTAAGAACAAATATCGGGGTCAGTTGATAGTGGCCGTTTGTTTAGATGGTAACAATCAAATTTATCCTCTAGCCTTTGGAGTAGTTGATAGAGAAACAAATGACTCAATACAGGGGTTCTTAGAAAAATTGGAAGGTGCCATAGGGGAGGTTCCTAATCTAGGCTTCGTGAAAGATCAGAAAACATGCTTCTCCAAGGGTATTTCATCAGTTTTCCCCTTGAATTCCACAGCCTTTGTGTCCAACATTTGACTCAAAATTTGCATGATAAATATAAGAATGACACAGTTGCTACTTTGTTTTACAATGCATCAAGAACATCGTGAATCAACGTTTCTAGAAGCGTGGAGACATTCTTGCATTTCCTAATGGTTCAGGAAAATATTTAAATGATGTTGGAATAGCACGGTGGTCTCGTGTTCACTGTCCAGGAAGACGATATAACATGATGACAACAAATAAAGCAGAGTCCATGAATTCTATACTGAAAGAACCTAGAGATTTGCCTATTGCTTCATTCCTTGAACATGTTCGAGCTTTGCTACAACGTTGATTTTGGGAACATTGAGAAGAAGACATTAAAGTGACGTCTACATTGACTAAATGGATAGAGTTAGTTATTCAAAAGAAACAAAAACAAGCTTTGACAATGAAGGTCAACCCAATTGACTGCTACCAATTTCATGTCAAAGATTTAGATAAGGAGGATGTCATAAATCTTCAGACGAGTGCACTTGCAAGGAGTTTCAAGCTGAGCAACTACCATGCTCACATGTCATTGCTGCAGCATGGGATCGCAATATAAATGTTTATAGTTTATGTGCAAATTATTACACTAATGAATGTTTGTTGGCCGCATATGCAGAGGTCGTCTACCCAGTTGGGAATCAGTCAGATTGGAGGACAAGCGAAGACTACATACATATGACTGTTTTACCTCCGAAAGTAGTTAAAAGAGTTGTCGACCGAAGAAAAAGAGGATTCCAAATGTTGGTGAAGCTCCGAAATTGCATAAGTGTGGTCGGTGTAAACAAATAGATCACAACAGATTAACGTGTACCAATTCAATTTCATATACCGAGAAGTCGAGCATACAAGATTAGAAATTTCTCTACCAATGTACTAATTATTACACTAATTAATGAATGTTTGTTAATGATGTGTTTTATTAATGATGTCTCCCAACATTCTTACTTTATGTGCTTCCAGATAGATGAAGAAGACGAAAATAACAACTGGCTTATTCATTTAGGAACGCAAAAAACTGGTTTCACGATCGTTTAAAAATAACTAAACGAGCGTTTAAAAACAACCAAACGATCCTGTAAAAACAACCAAACGATCGTTTGAAAAAAACTAAACGATCGTTTAGTGTAACTAAACGATCGTTTAATGTAACTAAACGATCGTTTAATGTAACTAAACGATCGTTTAAAATAACTAAACGATCGTTTAAATTTTAAAGGATCGTTTAAAATAATGAAACGATCGTTTAATTTTATTACATGATCGTTTTTATATTTCATATGACTGTTCGTTTAGTTTGTAATTCTTTAATTTATATATATTTTTAATAATTTGCTACACAGCTGCTTTCATGATCGTATATACATATTTAAAAAAATCATTTTGAAATAATTACACGATCGTTTATATATATATATATATATATATATATATATATATATATATATATATATATATATATATATATATATATATATATATATATATATATATATTAAACACCCAAGAATGCGATTTCGCATTCTAAAAAAAGTACGCGAATTTACAATATTGCCGCTTTGGTAAAAACAACCAATATATACGTTCCGTCTTCTTTGTTTTCCGTCACTTCGCAATACACAACCGCACTGATCACTCAGTTCATTTTTCTCTCAGACCATTTTTGTCTCAATCCATTTTTTTCTTCAACGTTAAAAGGTATTTTCCTGATTTTTTCCTAAACTTTTCCTACTATAACGTTACACTTTTCCTTTATTTATATTTCAAACGTTTCGACTTCTGTCTTGAAAAACTATCGTTCTGTTCTTAAATTCTTATTGTCAAGCGTTTAGGGTTTCAGATTCGTTTAAACTTCTATTCTTCATATTGTTAAATTTATTACTTGCCGATTAACTATATTTTCAGGATGGTTGTACCTAGCGACAAGTATTTCCCTGCCACTGTCTCATGCCAAGTGCACAAGATCGGCAGTCTTATTAAGGATAAATTGATCAAGGAACAGCTGCAAATGTTCGACAAAACAATTTTTGGTCCATTGCTGAATGTCAACATAGTCTTTAACGGCCAGTTTATCCATCATTTCTTGCTGAGGCAGATACCTGAAGACGGTAACGCAGATGGAATCTATTTTTCAGTTTTGAGGAAGAACGTCCGTTTCACCCAAAAGGAATTCAACATCATAACTGGATTGTGGCCACCAAACACAACATTGGAGAAAGATTACGATAACAAGCGCCTACAAAGCCTTCTATTTGGATCAAAAAATAAGAAACTAATAACATGCTTGGAAATTGAGGAAGTTTTCAAGAATTTTGAGTTTACAAATGATGACGATGTTGTGAAGGTCGCCTTGGCTGTCTTTATAGAAACTGTGATGGTTGGGAAGGATAAGAAAACACAGTTTGACATGGATATTTTGGGAAGAGTTGATAATGAAGAAGCATTTAAAAGCTTCGATTGGTCAACTTTCTTCTACATTCGTCTGCTTAATAGTTTAAAGACATGTCTACAAGGGAAAAAAGAAGCATATGAGCTAAAGAAGACAACAATCAGAAAGTCTGTAGGATGGATGATACAATCAGAAAGCAATCATTGGAGCTATCTGAAATGAAGCAGATGCTCGAGAGTTTGGTGCAGGTAAAATTTGTTTTTAGAATACATTATATACACGATCGTTTATCAAAGTTACACGATCGTTTATCAAAGATACGGATCGTTTACTTTTATACACACGATCGTTTAACAATACATTATTTTTTAATTTTATATTCGTTTTTATTTGTTTATTAGAATCAAAATGAAAATCAAGGGAATATACTGAACATATATGATGATCAGAATAGAGAAGATATGATCACCAGTGACCAAGCATATGTTGAAGAACAACATACCGAAGAACAATATACTGAACATCAAGAGGAACCCTAAAGGTTACATTTCATTCATTGTTTACTGCTTTATAATGTTGAAAATTGCTTACATTATTAATAAGTAACAATTGTATTTTTTCTTATTTTCATTTTTTTTCTCATTTTGTTTAAGAAATATCAAGAGAAATCTGGTAGTGATATAAGCATATACGACAGAGATGCAGACTTGCTAATGACTATAAGAGATATATCGGATAATCTAAATGCTCAAAGTCAGAAGGAAAAGACCTGCAAGAAATGATTACTACCCTTCCACTTGTGAGCTAACCTCTTACACTTTGTGAAATGGCTCCATTCGATCAAACTGTACAAATTCATGAAGTGCCACCATCAATTTCAATTGTAAATGAAGAATCTCAACTGGTATGTATACACAACAAATTTGTAGTCCTTTGAATTAATAGTTTGTTACTTGTCTAATATCATACATTGCAGGAAACAACAAAACAACAGGTTGAGATTCAAAAAAATGATGAAGCAGTTACTTTGGTTGAAAAAGAACCAATAACGGTGCCTGATAAAGACTACAAATTTGTTGTTTTGTTGAAAAAGAACCAGAAAGAAAGATCATATCAGAATCTACAATACCTGTCCCAAATGTCGAAATCAGAGATGTATATAGATATAATTCCATGTGGCAAGTGGATTCAAAATTATGGAAGACATACTTAAAATGGAAAAGATCAAGAAAAACAACTCATGAAGAAAGGAAAGTTGTCTCTACAACAAGAAAGTAAGTACTCTTTTCAAATTTCATTTTATATGTAAATGATCACTCGTATTTTCTAAACAATCGCTTTTATTAACTAATCGATCGTTTATATATATTACACGATCGCTTAGTAAGTAAACGATCACATGTATATTTTTTAAACGATCGCTTATACTCTCCTTTTATTCACTAAACGATCGTTTAATTTTCTTTGTAGACCATGGATTTGCTATTATCCCACTTACAGGAGAAAATGTTGCATCTCAAACAACTTTGCAAGCGTACTTTTGAAATATTAGATTCCGCGTTTATAGTAAGTTGTTATTCTTTAATTTTTTTTTGTATAAAAGTTAAACTGCATCATTATATTCTGACTAAATTTTTTTACTTGTTCTTCAAGACTGGAATCAATAAACCAGACTGCATTGTTTGGCAACATATTTTTGATACTCATCTGGTGACACTAGGCAATAAAAAAGCTGAATGGACAGACACAACAAGACACTTAAATATATGGGTAGAAAAAAATTTGGAATACTATTTCAACACAGCTGTTGGTGATTTCAAAGAAAAACCAGGGTGGAGAGATGTCAACTACGTGATTGGTTGCATCAATATAAAAGAACACTAGTTAGCTATTGCAGCTGATATGAGAAAATGCAAGATCTACGTGTTCGACTCAATGCCAAATTATGTTGAGTAGAAACTTGTTGATCAAGCTCTTCAAACGTCTGCACGATGCATCGCCTCACTCGCAATTGAAATTGGAGTGAACCTCCATTCAGAACGATTCAAATATAGCCCTTGGCCAGTACGCAGATCAAAGACCACATTACAGAAAAGGCGTTCACTGGATTATGGCATTTTCAGTTCTAAATTTATTGAATGCCTTGTAACTGAAGCTGACCATGGTTGTCTAACTGTGTCAAACATTAAACTATTTAGACAACAGTATGTATTGGAACTTTGGGTGAATAAATACTTTTGGTAAATAAATATATATTTGGTTCTTGTACTTTTGAGTTAATATTTGTATTCGTTTAGATACATATCACAAAACATTCATGTAGAGAAATACTCATCGCGCACATATCTTTAAGCGATCGTTTAGTAAAGTCTAAACGATATTCTTAATAAACATAAAAATTATTAAGCGATCGTTTATATGTATCACACTAATGTAAAAGATTGTGCACATATCTTTAAGCGATCGTTTAGTAAAGTCTAAACGATCTTCTTAAAATCATAAAAATATTAAGCGATCGTTTACCTACAAGTAGTTTTGCAACATAGAGAATAATCGATACTTGTGATTTATGTACATATTTCGCAACATACATGATATACAACTACTACAAATCTCGCAACAAAATTCAATACATAGGAGTGATGGTCCATAATTGAAATGCCAATTGTTTTCTGAAGTACGACATATTTTCTGAAGTACGACATGTTTTCTTGACATAATGTATCTAAGTTAAAACCAGCAGCTATGTACTCAAAATACTTAATGGTGAATACGCCACAATCACTATTATTTCGTTGTAGTGGAATGGAGTCGACAATGACAACTGGCCAAGGTTCCTTGTATGTCAATGATCCACCTCTCCTAGCAAAGAATCCAGTACTATCTAACAAATTTGGCACCAACTCTCGAATCGGCAGTAATATGTTTCTCATCTCTTCGGCACTTGTAAGTGACGGAAGCAAATCTCATACCTTGACTTGACAACTTACCAAATCCAAGCATAATAGAACCCAATGGTTGGCATAGACATTGAATGGAGAGTAAATGTAATCAACACTTGTCCAAGGATCTTGGAAGTCCTCTTTTGACCCGACAACATAGTCAACCAACCTATACTCTTCCTTCCAGTCAAACGGGCGATTCTCTTTAATACATTCTTTGTATTGGGGCCACTTCGCAACTAAAATGCGCTGCAAAGAAAAACATACAAACGCAAATATCAGACCAAAAGACAAATATCAAACACAAATACATACATAAAGTAACGTGACGATTCGAAATCATAAAAATTGTGTCTACAGTTGTGAAGTTTTGAGCAGAAGGTATCCCGACTGCCTTAATCTTGAAGCGAATGAAAAGAAAAAGTGCATCCAAATGCTAATAGAAACAAAAGTAAGCATTAAATGTATAGAACCATAACAATAAAAAAATTATAATGACATAAATAATAAGATAATCCCTTACCTCATCCGCCAACCACCGGCGACACATAAACAAGTATCTGAAAAATATCTTCGATTTTTTTCCATGAAAGGTTTCACGCACCTCATCGTCTGTACGCTTGTCTGTAATCGAAGCTCGAAGTCTATCTAAATCGACGTCTAAGTATTTTGTGCATGGGATCATAAACAATTGATTCACATTGAGAGGTAGTGGTGGTTAATGTCATAGACCATTTAGGTAGAGTTGTGAATGGGGTTGATAGGTAAACACTTGCACGCTCCTATGAGCGGGCCGAACGTGTGGTCGTTGAGTGGGAAATGGTTCTATCTCTGTAATGTCTGAATCAAAATGAGTACGAAGTTTTTTCCCACTGTCCTCAATTTCAACCTCATTATCAACGACATCTATTGGCTCCTCTAAACCAATCTCAACCTTCTTCTCCAACACGTCGATTGGCTTCTCTAACTCAATATTAAACCTCAACCAAGGAGGGGTACCAACGGTGTGAACATCTTCGTTGTCCTGTGGAAGCTCATAATGCATTAGTGTGGATAATGATAGAAATTAAACATCAATATTAACAAGAACATAGAACCAAACCTTCTTTTTAAGTTCAATGTGTTTCGCCCCATTACTTGTGTCATCCTCAACCAATTAGGGGTACCGTCTATGTCAACATCTTCAGTCTTAGCATTATCCACTTCTTCACTTTCTAGTGTATGATCTACTAGCCTTCAAACCCCTTGCGGTCTCCTTTGTCACCCTGTGGAACCTCAAAATGAATTAGTGTGGATAATAATAGAAAGTAAACATCAAGATTAGCGAGAACATGCAACTTAACGTATGAGTAATTACCAAATATGAAACAACTAACGTCAATACAATTAACAATTTGATTCCTAACCTTTCTTTGAAGTCCAATGTGCTTCAATATGGTTGACATCATGCCCTTCAATTCGTCAATATCTGATTTTATACTAGTAAGTTGCCCTTCAACAACCGCTACTCGATCTTTGAGATTTCGAATAGCCTTTTTCATCTTAGACTTCGACTTCTGTTTCTTACTCTTTTTGAAGTCACCTTCATCATTAACAACTTCTTTTCCTCTTTTTGAACCACCATTCTTCGACTGAACAATGGTAGATGAGCGAAGGTTTTCAAAAAGTTCACCTAAAGCAATTTTCAACTGCTCCTCTTCAGGTGTCATCTCAATAACCGCCTTAATTATCAACTACAAAGAGAAAAGGAAAATGTATTTAGGACAAAGAAATAAGCACAAAATCATTTGATCCTTAAGTTAGTTACTATTGCTTGCTACTTACTATTGGCGAGTCAAACACCTGGCTTATAGTTTGGGACTTTGATGATTGTTGGCACACCCACCTCAGCATTCGTGATATGACATCATCATTTACTTTATCTACACCACATCCAATGATGGTTGGTATAGACTCATATGCCCAAACCTATTCCACATTTGAAACAAGTTTATGAAGTGCCACGAGATATATATAGATATATAAAAAAGTGGTTTCACGATCGTTTAAATATAACTAAACGATCGTTTAAATATAACTAAACGATCGTTTAAAAACAACTAAACGATCGTTTAACATAACTAAACGATCGTTTAATTTTAAATGTATGCATAAGTTTTGAAGTAAGAAGTAATAAGTAGCATACCTGTAATGAATGCAGAAATCCATTGATAGTATATTTTTTTGCCTTAGTTGATTTCTTCTTTCCCTTGGCATATTGCTTGTCCAAGGCTCTTTTCAAGGCACTTAGCGTGCGTCAAAAACAACCCCACCCCAATCATAATTATTAAATGTATTCCAATCATCAGCAATATTGAAAAAACCAATGTCGACTTTGGTTCGCCTATCTTTTCCTAACAAAGATAGCTCTATAAAGTAGACTAAAGCTAATTTCACAATATCATCGTCATCACCTTCGTATTCCAAAAATATATCCTCTAAGTCGCTTACATAAATACACTCCTTGTCTTTGAAAAACTTCTCCAATAATCTACTATTTCCAACCAACTTAATAGACTCCTCTTTAGGACCCCATAGATTCATTATGATGTTAAACTCTCTCCTACCGAAAGTACAAGCAACGCCCCCTAGTAAGAAACTTATATAATCCTTTCCTTCATCTTCCACCTCCCTTAACAATAAGTAGTGGATGAGTGGCCCATTAAAGACAATATTTAGGTCCAAAAAGTGCCCAAACTTTGTTTTCCTAAATAAGGCTAATTGATCGGGTTTGAGTTTGGCCTTAATATTATGTTTTGTCTTTTCTAAATGAGACAAACAACTTACTAGGGCATAAAAATGATGGGAAGGATTAATCTTGTACACGGGTCCGTCGGTCGATGTTGATGTCATAATTGAAGCCTGAACAAAAAGGAACAAATTCAGAGTTAAAGAAGGGATCCAAAGAAAAAGGAGCAAAATGCCAATTATATTTAATTTCAATTCATTTCACTACCCATTTAACTTTCTAAGAACCTAAACCAAACTTTGACTAAACTAATTTCCAGCAAATAAGTCGATTCCAAAAAAGCCTAAACCAGACGGATGAAACTCACAACAAATACCTAAACCAAACATTTACAGCAAATAAATTCAAAATGGGTTAGAGATAAAACTCACTGAAATAAGAGAAAATGCTCAAAGTTGATTGAATGGTTCGAAAAAGAGAAGCGACGAAATGCACTGGAGGACCGACAAACGGCAAGCGACGAATAGTCGGAGTATCTTTGAAGAGCAGAGCGGAAAATTTCAAAAGCCAACAAAAGGAGATTTTTTTTTTACTTCAGGTGTTCTACGCGAAAGAGAAGGGAAAGCGAACATGGGAAGAGAGAAAGGAAAAAAGAGAGAGAAATTTAATGAAGGACATTTTTGTCCATTCACACCTAAATTGTTCTAAAACTTTTCATTTTGAAAAGTTATCCCAAAAGTCATTTAACCCTCCTCTTTTAACCTATTTTTGGCAATTTCCCTTGTAATTTCCCTTTCTCCTTTATTTTCTCCCTTGGTTCTTCTTCCTTCCTCTCTCTATTCTTTTTTTTTTCCTTTCTTCTTTTTCAACTTTAAATTTGTTAATTGAAACTCTAAATATCTATAATAAGAAAGTTATAATTCATCATCAAACACAATTCTTTTTTCTTTTGGATTAATCTTTAATAAGAAAGATTTTTCAAAAGGAATAAATTATCTTTCAGTTCAACTTCAATATTTGCGGAATATGAAAAAAGTCCGTTCAACAAATTTCGATATTCATTTATGTTTAACTAAGTAGATTTTTTTGTTTATTAAATTGTTCAGTCGAGTTTATTATTTTTATTGAAATCATTTTAATTTAAACCTAGAATTTACAATTCTTATCCATCTTATTCAAATATTTTAGTTTTAACTAATAAAGATCTTGATTTCTAAATAAATTATAGAAAATTATTTTTGATTTTATTGATTTTTATAAAAGCTAGTACTACCCTATTTTGTTTAAAAAATATTTTTGAAGTTACAATAATACTCATTAAATTCTTTTAAAAGTTAAAAATACTTACCGCTGTAATTGAAGAAAAATGTGTATTTTATGTAGACAAAAAAGGAATAATGAAAACTTAGATTATTATAGTTTACATCCCAAACACATTTTATAATAACACAGACTGTAGACTATAATAACACAGACTATAATAGTCTGCACTCGAAACGCATACCATAATAATCCTCATACTATTATAACACTCAGACTATTATAAGCCGCTCTGCCTCAAACCTCCCTAAAAGTACAAAAACAAAAGTAAACTAGAGAGAGAAGGAAACAGAGTGAGAGTGAAATGAACTTTTGCGTAAGTTTATTTTTGTAATTTCACAAAAACTTGACGTAAGCAAAGAATCTAAAAACTTAATTTTTTAAAAATCAGGACAAATTTCATTTCCTCAAAATTTGGGTCATTTCCTCCTATAATTTCAAACACGGTCACCTAAACAAATGAGAAAATTACATTATGGAGATTATAGTTAAATTTATTAAATAAACAACATAATTAACAAGATTAAATAAAATAACTTTAAAAAATATATGTATTGCAAAAAGAATAGTGAAAAAAATCACCCAAACACATATTATAATAACTCAGACTATAATAATCAGCATTCCAAACACAGACTATAATAACTCACAAACTATTATAACCAACTCACTTCACGCCCCAAATGCTCAATTATTGATTTCTTTTTCTTCTCTCAAAGCGTACGAAAGGCTAGATTGGGTATAAGCTGAAAATGGAGGATTGGAAAATATACATCTCCTTCATTAACTTTTTTTTTAAAAAAATTAAGCTTATAGACATTACTTCTACCTATAACTTTTTTTTTATTTTGTTATTTTTATTCTACTAATTATTCGAAAAGGGTAAAATTCACGTAAATATAACAAAAGTGCTACACATTTACGGCCCGTAATAACAATTTAAGAAAAGTCCATGAGCCAATTATTTTTTCATAAATTCCATATTTGTCCTTATTGAATTTTGATTATTGCAGGACGATTTTTCAGTTTTTTTTACTTCTTCTTTGCAATTTATTCTTTTCTTCTCCATAATATTAATTTCTTCATATTATTTCTTCTTCTTCATATTTTCACTTCTTGTATGCAATTTCTTCATTTCCTCTTCCAAGACTTTTTCGTTCTTCTTCATCTCCCATTTTCTCTCTCTTCTTGGTCCAAGATCTAAATGATATTGGTATAGGATCTAAACGATCGTGTACCAATATATAAATTAAACGATCAGTTGTCTATTCCAAATAGACAGAGATAGACCACTATCACTAATAGATTATTTAGCTTTGGTACAAGATCGCTTAGACTGGGTACAAGATCATTTAGATTTGGTACAAAATTGTTTAGGCTGAGTACAAGATCGTTTAAACTAGGTACAAGGGTACAAGATTGTTTAGGTTGGATACAAGGGTACAAGATCATTTAAATTTGGTATAAGATCGTTAGACTAGGTACAAGATCGTTTAGACTGGGTACAAAATCGTTTTTCACTCGTGTGTGATCGATTAATCGCGTGATTATTTTTGTTATTACATGTTGTGGGCTTTTTCCTTTTTCAAAATTGTTCTATACGGTGTAAATATTTTTGTGCTTTATACTATTTTTGAAAAAACCTTTAAAAAACCAAGCCAAATTTTGAAAATTCAAAAAGTAACTTTGAATTTTTTTTCCCTAGGAATTCAACCATTGTATTTAAGAAAGATGTAAATTAAAAAACAAAAAATAAAATGGTTATCAAATGAGATCATAATTATTTGGACATTTTTCTTAATTTTAATTTTTTTAGTTTTGCAATATGATTATTTATATGTTATTTTAAATTTAAATTTATTATTTTTAGTTCATTTGAAATTAGTTAGAATTTTACATCATATAAATTTTTTTACTAAATTATTCATTTAGGCTATCTTTAATATTTTACCACTACGACATTTATATAATAATATAATAAAGTTAAATTTGAATCAACATCATTTAAAACAAATGAATTGAATGAGATAATATTTCAAATCAAATTTTAACAACATATAATTAATGAAATCTATTTTATTATAGTTATTAATTTTGCAATGGGGTTTATGTGTATTTGATAATGTTTTATAATTAGTTTAATGAATTTTTTATTTTTTACCTATTTAATTTTATTTAAACTAAAAAAATAAGCCAAAATGTCAGGAAAAACAACGAAACGAGAAACAAAAAATGATTGTCAAACAAATTCCTGTTTCCGTTTTTTCTTTCAAAAAACAGAAAACGAGAATAATTATCAAACATAGTCCATTTCTTATTCTAAAAAAAGAAGAAACAAAGAATGAAAAACAGAAAACGAAAACGTTATCAAACGAGTCCTAAATGTCCAATTGAAAGCTATCTTTGGATAACACACAAAGATCTACATAAAACCCAACATGCAAACAAAGACAAATATTGAGCCTTATTAATCCACTAAATTAGTGTCAGTGGTTTATTTTTACCAAATACAAATACGTGTCTAAGGACCTAAAAACAGCACCATTTGTTTATTTTTCAAATGGAATTCCTTCTTGTTCTCTCATTTGTAAATTCCTCCTCCTTGTGTGTCTCAATAACAACATCAGAGAGAGGATAAGCCATACAATTAATTACCCACCCTTTGGCAATCTGATCATCATCAAGAAAGCTAATATTTGATTGATCCACCTTCCCTGAGATCAATTTCCCAGCACAAGAAGAACATGCTCCAGCTCTACATGAGTATGGAAGGTCCAGCCCTTCATCCTCCGCCACATTGAGAATGTAGTTGTCATCCGGACACTTTATCTCTTTCACTCCACTTGGTGTTATCAGCTTCACCTTGTATGTTGCCATCGCCGTCACTCGGCTCCCTCGCTTTTGCAACCCAAACAAGCACTCACCCACATTAGGCGCCGACCTTAACGTGGTGGTCAATAGCTGATATCGGAGGAAGGAAGTGGTCGTGATGGGGATGCTGGACATGTTGCTACTTGGAGTGGAATGGAGATATGGTGAAAGTGAGGCTTTTTATGGAAGAGAATGGTAGTGTGGAAAGTGAAAACAGAGCATGTGACTAACCCTATCTTTCAATGGCCAATGACACCTACGGCTATGAAAAACCATAAATTGGTTGACAAGTGTTGCTATAATTAGCGATGACACATTTGGAAATCTCACTTCTCAATATTGAGTAATTTTATTGCTCCATCTATATCTATACTATTTATAAAAGTAAAGATGGAAAGAAACTTTTTGTTCAATTTTTGTAAGGTTTTTCATTAGTATTTTAGTGACAATTTTGTCCTTTAAATACAAAAATATTGTGGAGTTAATTGATAAATTAAATTAATCTTTTTTAGTTATTTTATTAATAAAACGGTTGAGTGATGTGTAGGGTTTTATTTATTTATTTATTATTTTCTCCTTCCACTACTTTCTCTCTAAATGCAAGAAAATAGCTCTTTCTTATATTTAAAAAACTCACTTTCTCTCTAATTAATTATCTTATTAAAACGATTTTTTTTTTAGAAATAATACACTTCTAGTTTTACATTTCAAAAGTAGCACATTTGAGAAAAATTCGTAATTTTCTTTTTCTCAGTCAATCTTGGCCGAGTTCGGCATCGAGATTCTTCACAAATTTTAAAAAACTCTTTCAACGTACTTTCTTGATTCCTCTCGACCGAGTTTGGCACCGAGATTATTTATTTTTTAATTAAAAAAAGATTTATCGAATGATCAAAATACCCTTGAAAACTCGAACGTGCTCTTTTGACTGAGAACTATACAAGTTTGCTCCCAAACGAAGAATTGTCACTTAATTTAACTGTACTAACCTCATTAACTATATGTCGTCTTTTTAACTTGCCTTCTTAATCCAAAGATTTTATCTTCTGCACATCCCACAACTTTGGATTCGGAAAATGTCTACACATACAAACATACAAATTCGTTAGTTCTCACCTTGTCTTGGTGATTCACTACAAGAAATTTGACCTTTAATGTCGGTTTAAAACCGACATTAAAGGGCTTTAATGTCACTTGACAATCGACATCTTTGCGAGCGTTATTAAAGGCCTTTAATGTCGGTTGGACTTTAATGTCGGTTTAAAAACGACATTAAATGCCTCTTTAATGTCGGTTTAAAAACGGCATTAAAGGCCTTTAATGTCGGTTTTCAACTGACATCTTTGATAGTGTTATTGAAGCCCTTTAATGTCGGTTTGCCTTTAATGTCGGTTTTAAACCGACATCTTTGATAGTGTTATTGAAGCCCTTTAATGTCGATTGGGCTATGATGTCGTTTTAAAACCGACATTAAAGAGGCCAATAATGTCAGTTTAAAACCGACATCAAAGGCTTGTTTTTGTCCATTTTTAGAAATTTATATTTATTTAATTGTTGTATTATTGTCCATTTTTTATAAACCAACATTGAATCCAACAAGTGAAATTAACTACAAACTTGAAACTACAAGTCACATTCCGTAGGAAACCATATTATTCAAGTCTGATTCCACCAACAATGAAAATGCTATTAGCACTTGCACATAAATCCCATTCATATCTTAAAGCAAAAATAAATCCCATTCATATCTTAAAGCACATAAATCCCATATTATTCAAGTCTGATTCCACCAACAATGAAAACACGCTTGTAAAATTAACTGCAACCAAACAGAATTATATAAATTCAAAGATCACGACATTTTAAAGGTCTCGAAAATGCTTCTTCAAACAATTATTAATATTGGAAACATGCACCAAATGCAGCAAGGGCTTGACATTCCTCTTCCTGAACTGTAGCTCAAACCTTATCTAGAAACTTATCATCCTCCTCTAGTAGAAAATGACCTGGAAAAATATACAGTTATCTACATTCAATCAAGCACGACAAAAACAATTGTTATCTACATATAATATCGGAACGCTCAAAGAACACTATTGTACAAATATCTTAATGATATCAAATATCTAAATCAACCAAAAACACTCTAAATCTCTTTAGTGGTTATAGGTAAATGATATCATCAAAGAAATTAAAGATGTAAATGTTTTGAGAAGCAAAATCTATAAACACTTACCAACATACAAGACAGTTATGAAATTGCACCAGCTACTAATCACAGCACCAACCCACAAGCTTACTATGGCCTGGAAATACATTCACATTAAAGTATCCACAAAAAAGTCGTCCAGGTTAAGATGGTTGTCACAGACAGCTTTCTAGTAGAATCATAATCCAGAACTTTTTACCTTGAGGGCAATTTGACGAACTTGGCCATTTAAATCTAAGCTTCGTCCCAGAATCCTTTCCCAATACAACTGAACAATACCACCACAAATGTTGGTATCTCCGGCACCAGCAGCAACAGGTACACTTTGGCCACTCTCCACAGTATCTACTATATACACATAGAAAATCATTGCACCTACGAACTTCATAAAATTTGTTCTGATAGTTATAGCCAAAAGTATTACAAATAAAAACACAGTTATACTATAATTTAATTAAACAACATAATAAATGCATGTATAATAACCAATGTCATGGCAGACCTACACAATGGTGACAAAGAAAATCAACGGAAATGCAGGAATGACAAATCACACTTCAATCTCAACCATGCAGTCAGTCATTGCAATGTGACAGACCCTGAAGTTCATCCCAAGCTACTTAAAGAGACCTAGCAGCGCACTAGGCCTTAACAAGCAAGTACACAACGGGAGAAGAACTATAGGAGGGAGTTTGGAATGTTGAGTTGGTTTATTATAGTATGTAGGTTATAATAGTTTGTAGGTTATAATACCAACTTTTATTAAGTGTTTTAAAAAACAAAGTCAAAGCTTAAAAACTAAAATTGATAGTCTTTACAAACTTATTTTTGTTATTCGAATTTGGTTGAGAATTCAAATTCTAAATCATGTGAAAAAAAGTCATTAGGTAAAAACCAACAATTATAATTGTAAAAGAAACTAAATGATTATTGAATAAGACCTAAGAAATTTTCGATCCTAACTTAGAATTTGTTTCCATATACAAGCGTTGGGAATGAGGATACTTACCAAGGTTGAGAATCTTGAACAGAAGGTGAACTTTAAACTTCTACTTCCATCCATCTTAGCAAACTGAAGGTTAACAAAATGCTATAAATTTCAATGCACAACCAATTGACTCTGCAGTACGCCATAGCCTTGATGGTATATGCAGATGAGTTAGAGACAACAGCTGTCGAGTTGACTTACAATCACGGTGTGACACAACATTCCAAGGGAAATGGATATTCCCAGGTCAAAGGCTGAGAAATATAAAATAAATTTGGAAACAAAATAGAATTCCATTAAGCTCTTTAAGGAGGAAGCAAAGGACTGTATTCTTTGGAAATTTAAATTACATTCTCTAAATTCCATAAGATCGAGAACTTGCTCAGAAGAAGCAACAATCTCTTCTCGCAAACCAGCAACATAGATTCTGAAAAATTACTTGGTCCACAAATGCATATAAATAAACTATCTACTCCAAAACAATAAAAGGGAAAAAGAAATTTCATACCTTCTTCTTCTTCTTCTTCTTCTTCTTCAAGTTTTGTTTTGCAAACTGCAGCCAAAACAGCTGCTTCTTCTCCCATCCAATATATATTCCTCCAAATCTGCAAAGCCAGTAGCTAACAATCCCGCAAACCCAATCGACAGCATCCAAAAATCCCAAACAGAGTGGAAATGAAAATCCAGAATCTCGTAAAAAACTTAAAACAATTCCTTAAAGCCTGCAAATTCAAATGCTAAACTTCAAAAAACTAAGAAAATTCCTCAAAAAAACTAAGAAAATTCCTCAAACTTCAAAAATCCCAAAAAAACTTAATACAATTCCTCAAACTGTTGAGAATATGTGGTCCGATTGCCTTAAGAGTGAACTAAGAAAAAATAAGAAGTGATAATGTACATCTATAAGATATAAATGGCAACATTTTCGTATAGGGGTGAAAAACTACTCGACAATCAGCTTAAGTGAATTGATAAATGAAATTGGATGAGAAACTAGAAAACAATGCAAAACAGTTTGAGCTATATTGAATGAAAATAAATAAAAGTGGACGAACTTTTTAAGCTTAAATTTTGTTGAGAATCCCATACAAATTATTATCCAACAATTTACCATCTACAAACAAATTAAACAACATACCATAACGAAAGAAGCATCAAACAACGTATTATCTTTTTGGAGTTTCTATTTCTCATAAACTAACTTTGTTCTGCTTATTGCAACATCCCGGCTCATCCCACTTTATATGTGAGAAAAATTGTCAAACTAGAAGTGGAGAAAGACATCAACACTCAATAAAGAAAAAGAAAAGGGTTGGACTTAAAACAATTCTCCATAATTCACTTGAAGATTTCGCCACTTGGTACCTGGCCATCTAAGTGTATCTAAACTTCAAAAAAACCTAAATTCATCAAAACGAAAAAAAATAAAATAAAAGCATCAGAAAAACATCAATTCTGAATAACCGCCAGCGATTATCATCATCATCCAAAACAGAGAGTTAACGAGTAAAAATTAAGAAATCTAACCTCTAACACCTTTCTCGAAACCTGAAAATGAAAAATCTGATGAGAACAACTCGAGAATCAAAGGAAATGCGAGATGAAATCCAAGCCACGAACAAGAAAGCCACCAACTAAATTCGTAAGAACAACGGATCTGAGATCTGGGCGGTCGGAAACAGATTTCAGGTGTATAGAAAGTAGAATCAGATCGGAATACGACGAGGGGCGGATTAGTTAGGACCGAATTTGCTTGATGTCCAGTTTTATGAGAATTTGAGGAGGAAGATGGGGGTTTTGAGCTCTGATCAGGCGATGGAAGATGACCCATTGATGGCAGCAACGGTGAGACAGTATCGGAGTAGTCGGAGCCTCTGGAAGGCGGATTTCACGGCGGCGATGGTGAAGGTGGGGAATATGAAGGTTTTGACTGGAAGCCAAGGGGAGATTAGAAAGTGATGAGATTGAGAAAGGAAGAAAGGGAAGAAATGTTGAGAGAAAACCTTCTTTCGTAGGGTTTGGTAGAGAAGAAAGGAGAAAAGAGTAAAGTCTAGGGTTTGGTAGAGAAGAAAGGAGAAAAGAGTAAAGTAAGAGAGAGAAAAATTCAACTTTTTACAAAATTAAAAAAATAAAAAATAAAATAAAAAAGACCTTTAATGTCGGTTCTAAAAAACATGATGTTTAATATCGGTTTTAAACCGACATTAAAGATAAAGCTTTAATGTCGGTTTAAAACCGACATTAAACATCCGCCTTTTGAAAACCGACATTAAAGCTTATTTTTCATTTTTTCCACCCGACATTAAAGACCAGATTTCTTCTAGTGATTCTCCATCATATATTAATAAATTTATGATGGTTAAGTTGAATATATGGCACAAATTGATAATATAAGTTGAGATGGTTGTTGGTTGACCTGTTTGATTGACACTCCAATAAATAGCTAACACAAATATAATGTAGATTAGTTTAAATCTCCAAGAAACAAAAGCTTGTAAGCAAAATTATTCCATATATAATCCAAAGTCTGCAAAACACAAGTAATTAACAAATCACAATCAGTATTAATTTTGTGTTAAAACTCGGGGTTAATCTCAAGGCCAATTTGATCGAGAACATGACTTACCAATTGAACTGGGGTAGCATTGGTTCGAGATGCTTAAAAAACTCGTTCAACTTAATTTCTCGGTCCATCTCAACTAAGCACGACACCGAGATTGTGTGTTTTGTTAAATGACCTAGGGGGTGAGCATGATAGATCGAAAAATAGAGCCGACCGATCAAATTGAAGTTGATCGATCGAAAACGAAAGGGGTCGGTCGGGGTCGGTTTAAGAAAGTTTCAAATCGAAAATTTTCAGAAAGTATTTTGAAGTGTTAAACCGATCCAACCAACCGACCCTTACTCATTAATGTCAAGATTAGTTTGACGTTTTACTAATCGACTATGTTCGGTTCAAGATTGATTTTGTCAAAAAGCCGACTCCAACTGACTGATGATCATCCCTAAAATGACCAAAATACCCCCAAAAGTCCGAACATGGATATTATCATAAAAGCTTAAACCCTCACCACTTTGTTCATTTCGACAAAAACTAAATAAGATTACTCCCAAAATCGAACAAATTTCTCTGATTCTTGCTCCGCGAAATTTGAAGAAGGCTTCCAAGGGTATTTTTGGTTATTCAATAAATCCATTTAGTTTCAAATTAAAAAAAAAAAAGAAACAATCTAGGTGCTGAAATCGACTGAGATTGACCAAGAAAAACGAAGTTACGAATTTTTCGAAAGTATGATACTTTTGAAATGTAAAACCTAAAGTGCGCTATTTTTGTCCATTTCCTTATTAATGACACTTACACTAGACTTGTCATCCAGAGTCACTAAAATAGCAGCATGCAAGAACAAGAAAAAAGTTTTGTCCTCACAAAGAAAAGTTGGGAACAACTAATGGAATCTCCTAAAGACAGGATCTTCATTAGAGAAAATCCTTTGTTTGACAACTCTACTCCTACTTTTGATTTATTAGAGAAAGAATCCTACCTTGAATTATTGTCTATCATGATGGCAGATGTAACAGCTGAGGCAGCCATGATAGAGAAGGAGAGGAAAATAAATTTCCTAATGAAAGTTATCGAGGATCGAGATCATGAAATCGCTACCTTGAAAGATCATATGAAGGCTCGTGAAACTATTGAATCGTCTAAAACTCCTGCTGTCAAAGCTGACGATAAAGGAAAAGTTATGTTGCAAGAGAGCCAGATGCAACAATCCATCGCAGTCAACCTCACTGTCAGTCCAAGAGCTGTAGGATATGATCACAAACTCCATAAGAGCTCATTACGAAGGACAACCACAAACTTCCCTTATGTACTACATGTCATATACCACGAGAATCAATAACCTGCGAATGTTTATTGGGTAACAATTACAACCTCCAAAGTTCCAACAATTCGAGGGAAACGGCAATCCAGAGCAACATATTGCTCACTTTATTGAAACATGTGAGAACGATAGGACCGAAAGGAAACCAACTAGTCAGGCAGTTCGGTTGAAGTTTGAAAGAAAATGCCTTCAAGTGGTATACCAATCTAGAGCCGAAAGTAATTGACAGTTGGAAACGAATGGAAAAAGAGTTCCTCAACCGCTTCTATACACTAGACGTGTCGTCAGCATGATGGAGTTAACAAACACCAAACAACAGAAGGGAAAGCCAGTCATAGACTACATAAACCGATGGAGAGCTTAAAGCTTGGATTGCAAAGACAAGCTCACAGAAATGTCTGCAATGGAGATGTGTACCCAAGGCATGCATTGGAAACTTTCCTATATTTTGTAGGGAATAAAACCTCATACATTTGGAGAATTAGTAACTTGCGCCCGTGACATGGAGTTAAGCTTTGCTAATAGAGAAACTAAAGATTTCCAAATCTCTGAAGTAAAACAAGGGAAAGAAAGAAATCAAAGGCACTGAAGAGATTGAAGATAGTGTCATAAAAAAATCTATATGGTTGTCCATAGGAACCCACTAAAAAAAATTCCAAGGAAAATGACACCAAAGCTAAGAAGAGAGATGGCACAGAGAAGCATCGTCCAACTCTTAAAGAAATACAGGAAAAAATTTGTCCATTTCCTAACTCTGATGTTGCAGACATGGTAAAGCAGCTGCTAGAGACACAACTTATTCAGCTGCTAAAATACAAATTACGACCGAAACAAGCAGGAAAAGTAAATGATTTTAACTACTGTAAGTACCATCTAGTCATTAGTCACCATGTTGAAAAGTGTTTCATTTTGAATGAACTGATTCTAAAGTTGGCTCATGAAAAGAAGATCAAGCTGGATATTGTTGAAGTAGCTTAGATGAATCATGTTGCAGTCGAGATGACTTCAAGTGTTCTACCATTAACACTGTTTTATGACCAAAGGAAAAGTTTGATTCAATTAGAACTTTCGAACCCTATAGTTGTTCGATTCCAAAAAAAGAACGTGACGAAAGACTCTCAAAACAAAGAAGAGATTGTCGTAGAGGATGGTAAAGATGGATAGTCGTAACTTGTTGAAAAGAGAGAACAAAATTTCATTCAAAATAAGTCGTACTACCAACCAAAGCATGGAAAAGAAAGCAACTCGCATAAAAATTAAACAAAAGCATGGAAAAGAAAGCAACTCTCATAAAAATTAAGGGAAACGAAACAAGAAGACGTGGAAGCCTAAGCCTGTATAGGAGGAAGACGATGATCTTTTTCAACCTCAACGACCGACAACTTTGTCAGAGTTCCTCCTAAGAAATTTCCTTGATGATCATCTAGAAAAAGTGTTAGAAGTCATTGCATGTCATACAATCAGCATAACAGAAGCTGACAACAAGCATATATCTTTCGAAGAAATCAATGGCTTAAAAGAAAACAAGCAAAGAAATTATGTCGTCGATCACATCAAGCCTTCAACTACTCGATCTTCAATCTTCCAAAGATTGAGTATGGTCATGAATAAAGAAGAAAATCATCTACTTCCCTTTGGACTTCAACTTTCAAAAGGCTAAGTATCTCCACATAAAAAAAAGATTGACCTTCAACATTTGCTTTTGATCGTCTAAAGATGATAAGTGATCAACATAAAAGAGAAATGAAAACTTTGAAGGCAAACCATTTCATGAAGAAAACAATGACGATAAGATTCACAATCATGTCCTATCATGCATGAAAAGGAAGTTGTTTTGCTTATATAAATACTAAAGGTTCCTTGACGGTGAAGCCAAAAAACTTATTATATTCATCAATTCTACAAATGAAGGAGTCAAATCCTTGATGAAAATATAAGTTACTAAATATGCAAAGCTCCTATTGCGAGAGCCTATACTGCATGGTGCTCCCAGCCCACAAGAGCTTAAAAGGTAAAAAGTAAAGATGTATGTATGTGTGTATGTATGTATATGTAGTTGAATTACGTTATAACCTTTCTTCAAGGATACGTAGGCAGCTTGAAGAAAACTTTAAGTTCAGTCTATTAACAAAATAAACAAAAAGCTTGAACTACGTTATGACTTGATCCATTTCTTCAAGAGTACATAGGCAACTTAAAGAAATTTAAGTCCAGTCCATAAAATGTTTCTACAAACATATGAGTGTCATTTTCACCTACATGTGACTTTACAAAATTGATATCGCTCATCCATTGAATAATGATTTTCCAAATTGAAAGATTTTCATCTCTACTTGGGGAATCACAACAAGTTGAGGGAAAATCCCTAAATTCAGGATATTAATCCCTAGTAAGAAGGTGATACAATAAATTGAACATGTACACTAATTTATGCAAAACTATATACAAGTTGAGTGCATACAAAAAAAGACGCTTCAAAATCAAGCTCGAAGGCTTCACCAATGCTTTCTCATATTCATGTTCGAAGGCTTCATCTTCCACAAGCTCAAAAACTTCATTGTTACTTCTTTAAAATCTAGTTCAAAGGCTTTAGGCTTCATCGGTATAGGTGCGATCCTACCTCCTCTCCAAAATGTTAATACAGCGAACTCCGCCTCTTCTCTAATATGTCGCAATCGGGATGGTTTCCATCTCCAATATGTTCAGCAAGGAGGATAATCATCTCAAATATGTTGCAGTCGAAAGGAGTGACATGATAGAGTTTCTTAGACCTTTCTGCGATTATCTCTAACATGAAACAAATCAAGTTGTAGCAGGAAGTCAAAGAGTGACATAATAGAGTGCTAAGACCTTTCTGGGTCCTTTTTAGCATGACCAAACCGAGTTGCAGTAGGAAGTCAAGAAGTTCCATGATAGAGTGTCTAAACCTTTCTTGGATCATCTCTATGTGAACCAAACCAAGATCGTCTTATACATGTCGACTTGTGTAACATACCCACAAAAAAACCACCTTTTGTGTGGATAAGTTAAGAATGTTGAGGTAGGAAAATAATTCTTTCTTGAAGCTAGATCCCAACAACAATTCATGTGGAAAGTAATGGAGTAGACTTAGTAAATTTATTCTCTCTCTTTCTCCAACCTTGCACATAAGAAGTTTTTTTTATACCTTCCTTTGTAGTTTTGCTTTCATCTGCTTGATGAGAAAAGAATGATCCAAACGTGGGTCTATTTATGGGGTCAACAAGTCCAATTCCTAATAGGATTTAGAATCATATCAATTTTTTAAATAAAAAAATTCAATTATATTATGTGATGGCAAATAGTAGACATGTACAGTGAAATTAAGGATCAATTTTACCCTAAATGCATCTAAACTATTTAGAAATTAACATGTCACAATTACCCTAATTAAACGAAATTAGGGTTAAGGAAAATCTGTACCTTTAAAGCTTCCCATCCTCGTAATCTGCTAAAAAATACGAATCCAAAACCATCACTAGTGTTGATTCGCTATTTTTTGGACTTAGGACTCAATTGTGGGACCCGATAAGTGGAGGAATTGAGAGAGAGAGACATGGAAATCAGAGGTCAGAGAGAAACTGGTCCAAGGTATATTTTGTAAGTCAAAATTACAAAAAAAGAAAAATACCAAAAGGTTCTCTCATTCGAAATGTTGCCTATTTATAACCTAAGTACATGCAAAAATGCATGTAATTAGTTTATCAAATCTCAACACCTAACATTCCACAAACTATTAGTAGAACTTAGTGGGCTAGTTATTTACATCTCATGTAGCCACTTATCCCACTAATTGTTAGTAAGATTATCCAACTAAGTGTTAGTAGGATTATCCAACAAAGTGTTCAATTTTTTCACTAACTTTAGTCCAAGGAAATAATGGTCATTTGACCATTCAAGTCAAAGTCGAACTTTGACTTTTTCAAGTTAAAAGTCAACATTTTGACTTTTTACCATTTTGTCTTTCTTCACTAATTCTAACCTCACGAGTATGAATCCACATTTATTTTTCTAAAATTCAAATTGTATTTGAATATAAAGCTAGATAAAGTTTGACTTTAATTTCAAAGTCAAATGTCAACATTTTGATTTTTACAACTTTGAGCATTTCCATCAATTCGGAGCTCCAAATGCGAATCCACATTCATATTTTTTATATTTAAATCACATTTAAAAATAGAGCTCTAACTCAAACTAATAGCCAACGGTATATCACATATATTTGTCATTTCTCTCTCTTTACCTAATTCATACAATTCAAATTATTCCAACATATTGTTCTAAGTTAATTCCATATGAGCTAGCAAAGGAACCTAACGGGCCTATAGATCATGAGCTCTAACAATTCAAGATTAACTAGCTAAATCCTTTTAGACCGAGCTAATCAACATTCATTAACTAACGGGTCATTCCACTAAAGTCCTGTAGTTGCACTCCCCTCACTATAGATATATTTATGTTCATCTAATATAACCATGATTAGTAAGTTAATCCTTCAAAAGTTGCTCGTAACCTCGGTTGGATCAAAATATTGTTTTACCCCCGAGATTACATCTTGCTTCTTAAGTCTCACTAATCTACTATTGAACAATTGGTTTAAGGTCAACCTATAAATCGAATCTCTATCGGACCAATGAGAGGGTGAGGCCACTTGTTCAAGACATGAATTCAGTCCTTAAGAAAATAACCTATCTACTAATCCTAAAGCGGGTAGGAGCGAATTCCGTTTTGCACCCTATGTCCCTAGCTATCCATACGATCTTACCTCTAAAATGGGAGGATTATTGGGCCAGCGATGTTGAGCTGCTCTCACCTATGTAGATCTAAGGATAATTCTGTGTGAACAAAAGTTCATAGTTAGCTCAGGATTAAGATTAAGTTACTTAGGTCATCAATAATCGAAATAGTCAGTTTTAAACAGTCAACTATGTTATAACGTAAAAGTGACTATTTCATGGCTCTAGTCTCCTATAAATTATTTACATAGGATGCCTCCACTTTCATGTCTCCCCATCAATGATTCAAAACCACGTCGTTTATACTAACTACAAAGCGGGTTGCATCCATAGTGTCCCTAGAATAAAACGCCCAACCTTATTCATACATTATAGACCTTTTAGGCTATATACTCAAACTTGATCAACGATTATGTCTCTACATAAAGTTCAAGTCAATACTAGATAGCCTTGAGACCTTAATTTATTGGATTCAAGATTATAGTATTCAATTTTCACTAAATAAGTCCTCAATAACCACTTTATTGAATAGAATATAATTTCAAACTACAAACTACGAGTTTTATGACATAAATTCTAACATTATGTTATCCTAAAAGATTTTTTTATTTGGGGATAAGTTTCAAATTTCAAATTTCAAATTTGAGATAATTAAAATCTCTAAGTCGTTCAAAATTTAGATTTTGTCTCCAATCTTAAATTAAAATTTGGGTGTACCACAAATTTTATGCCAAATTTCACTCAAAATTCAAAATTCAAGTTAAATTAACTTGCATTTATGACCTCCATTTCTATCTCAAATTTAAATTGGAGCTATAATCTCAACTTTAACCCAAGATTGTGAACTCTTATTTATCTCAAATTTAATATTGGTCATATTTTAAAATTTTGTGCATTCTCAAGACAAATTAAGTTTATGATAAAACCTTAAATTTGTCTCAAATTAAGGTTTGGTCTTATTCCAACCCTTATTCCAAACTTAAACCAAATACATACACTAAATTAATAGTTTGATTATCTAGATATGTCAAGCCAAAAAATAAAAAAAAATTGCTCGTATTTTGAATTTAGCTTTATCTTTTTCGAGATTCATCCACCCCATATAGGTACATAAATGTCGAAAAATGGGCATTTTCTGAATAAGAAATTTTGGACCAATCATAAATTGTCACGTCATTTACCAAATTAATGACGAAAAAATAAAAATAATGAATTTGGGACTAATTAAAAGTTGACATGTGTCCTAAATTGCAATTGAAGACATAAATTAGCCAATTTTGATGACAACACATGTTTCCTTTATGACTGTTAGATCAAGTAAATTGTTTTGGTCCAAATAAATATTATTTATTTGGGCTAAAGTCCAATTAAGCCAAAAAAAAGTAAGGGCCGACAAGAAGAATATCAAAATTAGAGGTTTACTTTGGATAAATGACAATTTTATTTTTAAATTGACAAAATAGCAAAACATAAAATTTTTAAATAATAAATGGGAGAACAATGCCTTAAATGCCCCTACCTAATTGACAAATGTGATTTCTAAATACATTTGTAACATAATCCACAAATACCCTATAATTAATACAAACTATGCACCCACACTTGGGACATGACTACTCGAGGACGGAGGCTTCTTCAACGACGAGGAGAGCACACCCTAGTACGGCGCGTGCTACGGAGAAGGATGGATGGTGCAACAAGCTTCATGCAAATGGGAGATCGTGACGGCAGCTGGATTTGTGGAGATGAGACAACGGTGGTCGAAGCTTCATGGACAAATACCGGTTGGAGCAGACACAATCCACTCGCTTCAGATTCGGATGTCGCGACGCAGAGGAGATGGCTGACGGAAAGGGGAGCAGTTCGGGATGTGGCAGCTTGGGCTAACGACAAACAGAAGCTTGACGGAGAAATAAGGCGACGGTGGCGGCTTCGACGGACGGAGGGAGATTGTCGCCGGAGATCTCAATGGAGAGAAGAGAGGCAGGGGCGGCGACAACCGTGTGATTTCGAAGAAGAAGAAGATGAGAGTGGGGGGCTGCGACTGAGATGAAGAAGATGATGATGAATTTAGGGTTTTAAAAAATATATAATAATAATAATAATAATAATAATAATAATAATAATAATAATATAATTCATATTATATATATTATATTATATTATAATATTATAAAATTTATATCTTTTTTTATTTTTATTTTCTTTCCAAACTTAAATAAACACACAACAAAATAAACTATCTAAAATTAATGGATTGTACATTATCTTTGGCATAATTTTAGGAATTTAACTTAAGAATCTAAAATTAATACACTGTATTTTGTACCCTAATAATTAGGAAATGTTACAACGAATAGCATATATTTAGGAATTGTTCAAACAATATAATATTTTTTTATTTAGAATTATTGTTTACAAATACACTGTATTCGTGATATGTGATATTTTGTTTGATTTTTTTATCTCAACAAATACACCGACATGGCAGAATCTTAGGAATCTAATGTGAGCGATGCAAAATTAATGATTTTTCATAAATAATTTAGAAAAAAAATGTTAAAATTAAGAGAATGTAAACTTAATTTATTATGTGTTTTTTTGGTAAATAATTTAGAAAATAAAAAATGATGAAAGTGGGAGGTTGAATTTTGGCATAATTGTAGGGAGGGGTTGAATTTTGAATTTAAACTTAACTAATTTACAAAAGATAATTATTTGCATTATATTTGCTATGATTTTAGGGAAGGATTGGTATGTGGTGCTTAAAAAATTGAATCTTTTAAATTCTTTTTCGTTAATTTCTTACCATTATCTTTGCCATGATTTTAGGGAGGGATTCAATTTTAAATGTATAATTCCAAAAAGAAAAATATTGAATATTTGAAATTCTTTTTTTGTTAATATTTGCCTTGTATTTGGCATGATTTTAGGGAGGGTTGAATTTTGAATCTAAACTTAACTAATTTACTAAAGATTTTTATTTGCATTATATTTGCCATAATTTTAGGGAATGATGGGTATCTATGTGCGTTTAAAATTTGAATTTTTTAAATTATTTTTTTTGTTAATTTTTAATGTGTTTGTTAATAATTAATTGTTGCATTATTTTTGCCATGATTTTAGGGAGAGGTTCATTTTTGAATGTATAATTCCAAAAAGGAAAAAATGAATATTTTAAACTTTTTTTCGTTAATTTATTATTTTTTATCATAATAATTAATTATTGCATTATATAATTTTGAATCTACAATACTTTACATAAAATATTAAATACTTGAAGTTATTTTTGATTAATTTGAAGATAAAAATTGGGATAATTAGGGGATGTTGAAACCAATTGAATATGTGATATTTCATTTGATTTTTCGATCTCACAAAATACACTGTATTTGTATATGGACAATGGTCATCCGTGAAAGGGTAATTTTGGGCAAAAAAAAAGTCGGAAAATATTTAAGACAGTTAGTTTTGGCATAAATCAAATTAAAATAACAGTTTGCAATTTTTCTATTTTCTATTCTTATATTTGTCATTTCCACAGATTCCCCAAAAAGTAAGCTTAATTTAACCAAAATGCTAAATATGACCCAAATTTATATGATTGTGCTCATGGGTCTGATCCATTGACCAACCAGGCTTAAGCCCATAAATAGAGTAGTTATCATCATTTGTGGGAAGATAAAAAATTTTACTCTAAAAGGTCTAGAGATAAAAAATTATGATAGTTCTACTATTATGATAGTCCTAGTATTATAATAGTCCTAGTGTTATGATAGTCTACGTTTGGGGGAAAGGGTATGGTAGTATGCTTTTGGGGGAATGAGCTCGAGTATGATAGGTAGTATTAGGGGTGTTCAAAAAAACCAGTAACCCGACCAACCCGGATTACCCAACCCAAACCATAAGGGTTGGGTTGGGTTAAATTTTATGTTGGGTTGGGTTGGGTTAGAAAATTGGAGAAAAAAAGGTTGAGTCGGGTTGTCGGGGTTGGGCAAGTTAGGGGTAGGGTTGACCCGGCCCAACCCGATTATATATACATATATAGATACATATATATATACACCTAAAACCTAAAAGTAAACCTTATTTTGAATTAACATTCTATACTTGAAATTTGAATGTATAACACACATATATATTTGTCACCTTGTACCTTGAATAATAATTTGTTCACCTTGCATATTGAAAAATAATATGAAAATTTGTCTAAATAAATTGTGGAGAGATGAAAAAAGAAAAACATCCCGCCAACCCAACCCGACCCAACCCGAATTTTTTGGGTTGGGTTGGGTTGGGTTGACTCTTACGAATTGAACCGATAGGGTTCATTTTTTGCCAACCCGGATACTTTGGGTTGGTCCATAATTTTCCTCCAACCCGACTCAACCCAGCTTATATACACCCGTAGGTAGTATTATGATAGTATGTGTTTGAGGGAAGATGTATGATAGGTAATGTTATGATAGTTTGCATTTGGGTCAAGGAGTATGATAGTCTGTGTTATGATAGTCTACGTTTGGGGCGCAGACTATCATAATTTGTGTTATTATAAATTGTATTTGAGGTGGAGACTATTACAACTTGAGTTTTGAACTTTTTTTTTTCTAAAATATATATTGTAGATCCAATACACAAATTTCATAAATTTATTTTATTAAATAATCTTACTTATGTTATTCGTTCAATAAATTTAGCATCCATCGATGTTTCATATTTTTTTAAGGGTATATATTATACATCGAATAAGCTTCCTAAATTGAACGATAATATCAATAATTTAAGCTACACTCTTATGTTTGCACTAATATGTTTTTCCATGCATATATATTTGTCATTAGATGCAATATTTTTCTTAAAATCATTTTCCTTAATTTTCTTAATTACGACGTTCATTCCATAAATTTGTTATTAAATATCCGTACGTGTCACCACTTTTTTTTAGCGTACTCATGTAACTCGTAAACATGTAAACACAAACCACTATCATTAAAATTGCTTACATAAGAGACTTACTCCATTAAATTTCGACCTATCCCGACAGAGTGCTTACACCAACAACTTAGGTCATTGAGATCCATCCTAATTGAAGCATGCATCGGTACTATTCCTAACTGTGGTAGTAAAGCAATGCAAACGACATTTCAAATTTTCATTTTCCCAAACATAACTTAATTAATACAGCTATCATTCATACAATAGTTTGTTACAATAGACATCAAAATTACGACAAATACATTCAAGCAGATGAAGTAGTAGACAGACGGGAAAAACGAAGGAAAAGGACAATCACTCAAGCGTTATCTTCGGGAATAACCGTGTAGTGGTCCAATTTAAGCTCATCAGGTACCTCCAAGAATGCTTTCATGTCGTCAACATTGCAAATTATAATCCGCATAAGCGCACCCTATCGTGGGTACTCAATTTAGAGATTTCCTGCAATTGTCTCACGAGTTCTGCATGGAAGGTGCGCTCATCTTGACGTTGTAAATTAGGCCATTCTATAATGGCCTTCAACTGGTCATTTATTCCATTGCATTACGAATGATTTCCACAGTTTCAACCGTCTAGCCTCCCCGCTTCCTCTTAGATCTACTCGAATAAATCCTGCCCTCACTTAAGCAACCAGGTTGTGTGCCCATGATGTCATCAAGCGACATGTCTAGTCCCAAACTGTACATCATAGGGATCTCCATATTGTTGAAATTTGTGTCCTAAAACTTGTACTTTGTTATTTGATTCAATAAATTTTATTATTGAATGCTATAATCTTAAAACCAATAAATTAAGATCCCGAGGCTATTTTACTAAGTTTGTAAAAAACACTTAAACTATATGTATAGACATAAACATGGATTAAGTTCAAGTTAATAGTCCAAATAGTCTATAGTATATAAATAAGGTTGGACGCCTTATTCTGGATAAACACTATGGATGCGACCTACTCCGTCGCTAGTACAAACGATGTAATCTTGAATCGTTCATGTAGAGACATGGGAGTGGGGGCGCCTATATAAATGATTTGCATAAGACTGGAACCACGAAATAGTCACTTTTAGATATAACACCGTAAACTATAAACTAACTATTTCAATTATGATGACCTAGGTAACTTGATCTTAATCCTGAGCTAACTATGAACTTCTGTTCATTCGGTAGTATCCTTAGATCTGCATAGGTGAAGGCCATCATCACTGGTCCAATAAGCCTTCCATTTCAGGGATAAAACCGAGTGGATAGCTAGGGTCATAGGGTGCAAGACGAAATTTACTCCTACCCACTTATAGGATAGTAGATAGGTTGTTCCCTTAAGGACTGAATCCAAGTCTTGAACAAGGGGCCCCACCTTCTCATTGGCCCGAGAAGGATTCAGGTTTATAGGTTGGACCTTAAACCAATTGTTCAATAGTGGATTAGTGGATCTTAAGGAACAAGATGTAATCTCGGGGGTAGAACGGTATTTTGACCCAGCCAAGATTACGAACAACTTGTAAAGGATCAACTTACTCATCATGGTTATATCAGGTGGACAGAAATATATCTATAGTGAGGGGACTGCAACTAAGAGTCTTTAGTGGAATGACTCTTTAGTTAACGAATGTTGATAAGCTTGGTCTAAAGAGTTTAGTCAGTTAATCTCGAATAGTTGGAGCCCATGATCTATAAATCCATTAGGTTCCCTTACTAGCTCATATGGATTCAACTAAAAACAAGTATGTTGAAGTAATTCGAATTGTTTGAATTAAGAAAAGAGAGAGAAACTGACAAATATATAAGATATAAGTCGGTAGATATAAACTTTAAGCTTTGTGTTTAAATATGATTTAAATAAATATGAACATAGATTCATATTTAAAAGCTTGAAAAGTTTTGAAACGGTCAAAGTTGTAAAAGTCAACATATTGATTTTAACTTTGAAATTTGACCGGATTTATATTCAAATACGATTTGAATTTTAGAGAAATGAATTCGGATTCATACTCGAGAGGTTAGAATTAGTCAAAACGGGAAAAATAGTAAAAAGTAAAAAAGTTGACCTATGAAAAGTCAAATTTTGACTTTGACTTAATTGGTCAAATGACCAAAATACCCCTTTGACTAATTATTCTATTAATAAACGGTTAATGGGAGATGTGGCTTATTATTGTGAATTTGAAGCCACTAATTCCATTAAGAATTAATGGAACAATGAGGTGTTGAACAAATATGAAATAATTTGCATGTGATTTGCATGAAGATTTCATATAAAAACATTTCTCATTACAAAATGAGATGAAATGATGTTCGATTGAAAAAACCTCCCAAACGATTCACAACCTCTTCTCTCTTAAAAAGTTTTACTTCACAAAACCGAGTCCCACAACTCAGTTTTTGGTCCTAAGCATAGTAGATCAACTTGGTGGTTGTCCTTGTACGTGATTTTCAGGCAGAGAAGGAAAAGGATTTGAAGAAGAAGTACAGAACAATAAAAGGTAAATTCTTAATTTACCTTTAGGCACTTCCCTTAGGTTCATCGTATAGCATGTCCATTGCCTTCTAAATTGTTTAGATGAATATAGAGTGAAGCATGATCCTTTATTTCCGCTGCTGCATGTCTCTTATTGCCTTTCCATCACATATCGTTTCCATCGTCAGCGAGAAATCCCTTGTACCCTCTAGGGACATTCAGTTTCACATTGACGAATGTATCCGAGCGTGCTCCCATACCACGATCTTTTCCAAACACGTAGCACATGTCGTCGTAATAGAAAAATAGTTTGTTTAGGAAGCCCCTTGGTGGGAGGATGGCTATGTGGAAAGGTTTAAATAAATTGTCAATTTTGTTTTATATTATAAACGAATAACGGTTGACATAAAATTGCCTATAATTCCTTCACTTCATCGCAATGTAATATAAAACAAAACTAAAATAATGGACTTCACTTCATCGTTTTAACCAAATCCACTGCATGATGGGCCCTGCATTTTTGATATGGTCTGGAACGTCTTCTTCAGGATCTTTATTTGATAATCAATAGTCGAGATCCCCGGGATGTTACATCTTGACAGCTTCTCCGTCACTAGTGTGTAAACGGGTTGGGTTGGGTTGGGTTGAGGGACATTTTCAACCCAACCCATATTTTCTGGTTGGTTGGGTTGACAACTCGAATAACCCATATTATATTCCCAACCCTTAAAATATGGGTTATTCTTGATGTTTGTGCGGTTTAAAATTGTTGTACGACGTCGGTAAACACTCATATCCAAAGTTTCAAACATCTATAAATTTAAAGTTTCAAATATCCATAAAAGTTCAACATTTTAAACATTATCTATAAATATTAAATAAATAATAAAATATCTATAATATAAATATAAATATATATATATATATATATATATATTATTAATTCAGCCAAAAAAAATCAAAATTTTCAACCCAACCCAACCCACATTTTAAACTAACCCAACCCAATCCATATAATATGGGTTGGGTAGTCCAGGTTATCGGGTTGTTCGGGTTATTCTTACACCTCTATCTGCCATCATTCTCTGTAGTTGTGTCGATACTCAGGTCTAAAGGTCCCATTGTCCATGTTCTAGCCATCAGCGGAGGTCAGTTCCACAAAGCACTCTACTAGGGTGGACTTCTCCTCTTTCATTCAAAAATGCTTAGGTGCCCGTGATGAACTAGCCATACTAGAAAATAAACGTAAACATGTTAATCAAATGAGTTACAGAACCCATAAACACATCCAACATAATACATTGTGCTTCAAGTGATTTTTTAGTGTTTCATATATTTCGTATGTAAACAAATACATTCCAAAAAAAAATTAAAATTCACGAAGAAAATGTAGTAAAATGGCCATATTTAACAAATAAACGCAAAACGATACTACTGCTACACTAGGGATACTACCAATTGCACAACTCCCATTGACTAAACATTTCTTCGGCTAGCTCATCCCTCCACTAACTCCCTTTGTTCGAGGTCTCAATGTATTGAATGTTGACATCTGCAGTTGTTGTGTAGGTCGAGTCACCCTCATCGATATCCTTCAGTATATCGACGTTCGTCATCTATCTATTGATGAGAATATGCAGTAGACAACATGTCAGTATCGTGCGACATTGAACTTGGACCAGCTAGTAGGACTTTCCTCAAAGGATTATCCATCGATCCTTCAACAGACAAAAAGCTCTTTCAATAACATTCCGTGCAAAAGAATGTTTCACATTGAAGAACTCTTTCGCTATTGTAGGTGCATTTCCCGCTCCACATCACTCCTGCAGGTGGTATCTTTGTCCTTTGTAAGGAGCCAGAAAACCCTCAGTGTTGGGGTACCCCACATCGCATAGGTAGTAATACCGTGTTAGGATATCGAACGTGTTAAATTCCGTAATTGAGGAAGTTCAAAATATTGTTGAAAGGAAGTATGTGTAGGCAGTTATCCTTTGGAACCTTCAGGTCGTTCGATCTTGAAATAACATTTTGAAGGATGCGCGAGTCGACCACAAATCCTTCCTAGTCAGCTAAGACGAATACAAAATCTCCTTTCGTATCACATACTCCTAGGACGTTTGTGGCAACTTTTCCCTTCCACGTTCTATATCTCGGCGATCAGTTGTCATCACGTTCATCTTTATGTATATGTTGTCTAATGCAGCAAGACAATTCTGCAGTGTACAAAAAATGGCGAATCAGTAGATCGCAATTGGGAGATGTTGAAGTACCGACTATATATAAAAAGCCAACCTCAAACCATCTCTATTAGGGATCTGTGCTTGCGTTTGTTACTAGTTGTGGTTTTTTCAGTAACTCGTCATGGAGGCATAGCACAACCAACAAAACTAGGTTGAAATACCACAAAATTGTCTCACTCGAGCGCATGAACTCCCTTTGGATCTTGACTCTTCATGTCGCGCGCCAGTACGTGCAGGAACATGGCAACCATCTCCCCGACATCGACGATTTCCACCAACGCTAATCCAACGGTGATCCTAAGTAGGTGGCATAGAATGCAAAAACATCTTTTGTCCATTCTAGTACTTTGACGACAGATTAGGTTGGACTCATGGATCATGCGAAAGTACGCTAGGTGCCTAATTCTATGCCTAGTGTCGTAAGGTGTTTGCGGTAGCCTCTTCTGGTCATTCATTAATAGCTCCAATATCATTAGTAACTGACATTGGGAGACTATGAACGCGGTTAGTATTCTGGCAATGTCTTTTGAATCCATTGCAAGGTGCAAACTAACAACTTGCTCAAGTACGTGGTTCGTTAGTTTATTTTGAAAATAACAAATGCTGAAGTATGCCTCTTATTGTGTTCAGAAAGAAAGATGGTGTACTTTTGTGCATGTGTGCGCAAAAAATATTTCTACTTCTCCTCCAATCGTATTGTGTGAACAAAACAAGTTATTAAAAGGAAAACAGTTGTTAGTCTTCTATGTCTCACTCTCGTACCCAATCTCTCATGATAAATCGTTATATAATTTTAGTTTGAAAAAACTCATTACCCTAAATTTGTTAAATTAATGAAATTTGATTACAAGTTTACTTGAAAGTGTACTATCAATTTTTTGACTAAAGACAAATTTTACGGTGCATTACATATTGTAAAATTCATTTGTACTTATTTTTTCCTAACAAGGGAATTATGTGAATAATTTATTAAACCATAAACAAAATTTTTTACCATTCTCAAATAGACCGAAAAACAAAAAAAAATGGTTTATGTTAATGTGCAGTGTCGTATCAAATTTTTTTACTAAATTAAGGTTTGTTACATTGACTATAAATCATTTTGTAATTATTTTTGTCTAACAATCATATATGTGAATAATTTGTTAATCCATAAACAATTTTAATAACCAATTTGAAATATACCGAAAAACATGAAACTGCCTTATGTTAGAGTGCATAGCCTTTTTTTTTCACTACTTTCTTTCTACCAATCGTTTTCATTTTTGAAATTTTCTGAGTACAAAATTGATGTGAATGTCTATCGTAAATTTTTAATACGTCGTAAGTTAGAAAATGTCTTTCATGTTTTGAATAAAATCTTTGGACGTATCTTTCTTCTTCTAACCAAGTGTCTAATTCGTACCTTTTTCCAAAGCTAGATATACGTAGTTTGGATTTGTACTACAAAATTAGACATAAAAATGGAACGTGCATAAAAGATGAAAATGGAAGGAATATATTAGATTAAAGAAAAGGCAGTCCGCATACAATGTTTTACATGACCATTGTTTGTGACAAATGTTTCCTTTAGTATTACAACATACTAACCATCAAAATAAGACCAACAAAAAAAGAACTTACTTGAAAACAAAGGAACCCCTAGTACCTCTGAAATTTCAATTATGAACTTGGGCATCCTAGAAAGATGAAGAACAAAAGTACTATTAGAAACATATATTATTGTTGGAAGAAGAGGGAAATAAAAGTTTCAATTACATATCATTTCCTATCTAGAATGTAATCGTACGATAGAAAAAAGAAGAAAATCATTAAGAGTGAGGGACAAAAAGAGAGCAAGCAAATAAAGAAAGAAAAATATTTTGGTGCCTCCGAGGAATGAAATTCGTTCAAGAATTTGAACTTGAATTTGATGTAGTGGAAAAAGTGTCTTCAAATATGCAATACTAAGAAATGAGTGACATTATAGGCATGGACAGGAAGAATAGGTAATGGAAAAAATGACCTTCAAGCATGGATTATAAAGAAATCAATGACCTTATAAGCATGGGAATGAAGAACAAGTAATGGAAAAAGTGCCCTTCAAACATGGGTTACAAAGAAATCAATGACATTACAGGCATGGAAAGGAAACAAGTAATGGAAAAAATAATTTTCAAGATGGATTGCAAAGAAATCAATGACATTATAGGCATGGAAAGGAAGAACAAGTAATGGAAAAAATGTCCTTCAAACATTGATGGCAAAGAAATCCAATGACATTATATGCATGGAAAGGAAGAACAAGTAATGGAAAAAATGTCCTTCAAACATGAATTTCAAAGAAATCAATGACATTTTAGGCATGGAAAGGAAGAACAACAAATTTCCAAACATGCATTTCAATAGAAAATGACACTCATACAACAAAGAAGTTATGGAAGTTCTAGGATGAGCAACGAGGAAAGATGCACACAGGTTAACAGAAGAACACAACATATATATATATATATATATATATATATCTGTGTGTGTGTGTGTGTGTGGGGGGGGGGGACGAGATAAATAAATGATGCATTGAAGACCTCTAAACCAAAAAATCTAAAGAATCCCTGGAAATGACTAAGTCAGTAGACAACACAAATCTGAAGGAAAATGACATATCTCAAAAGCAAAAAAGATAGTTAAAACCCTAAACCATGAGACCTACCACAGTAACTACACAATGGGTATGCACATGTATGAAGAGATAGAAGCATCAGCAATGGATGAGAAATTACGAAATTAGGATTTCAGAACAGCAGAAACAGAAGGGCCAATGTGCAATAACAGATAAACTCAAAGAAGAAGAAGAAATCGGGGAAAAAAGGTAAAACAGAAATAGAGGGGCCAACGTGCAGTAACAGATCAACACAAAAAAGAAGAAATCAGGAAAAATGTAAAACAAAAGTAGAAGGGCCTACGTGCAGTAAAAGATCAACACAAAAAAGAACAAGAAATCGGGAAAATGTAAAACAAATAACATATACATAGAAACAATCAAAAGAAATTTTGAAATGGACCTCATCATCAGTGTTTGAAATTTGGATTCAAAACGAGAATTTTCATCTCTACCTTGCTCGAAAATCTCCAATGCCCACTCCAGATGTAGCATCTGCCCATTCTCAGTCAAGGGAAAGTACGAGCGACAATGACGAAATACTTGTATGTTCACCTAGAAGACTCTTCGAACATATAAGGAGCAGTTTCAGAGGCAAGATGGGAGCCCAGCCGTTCAACGAAACCGAAGAGAGGAGAGAAAAATGTTTCTAAGACAACACGTGAAAATGAAGCCTTCAATGAAACTAAGGACAGATTCGGAGAGAAGGAGAAACCCATTAAGAGAAGAAATGCAAATAGAAGACAAAACGAAAAGGAGAGGAAAACGAATACATGTGTTACGTCGGAACGAATTACCTTCAGAGATGACAACGACTACAAACCCATACCCAAGCGTTTTTGGGAGGAAGACGAAAAGAGAAGTGGGAGTAGAGGAAGAACACGAGAAGTATAGGACGGTTTAGACATGGAACAGAGGAAATACTATGTAAATCCTAAAACTATTGTTTCCATAATATGGACTCCAAACAAGGAGTGGATTATTATAACCCACTGCAATCCACCTTAGTTTGGGCCCAAACAACCACAAAATCACTTTTAATTCTCTCTCATTTTTCACTTTCATTTTGGAATACTTTTTTATGTTCTTTTATACCTTTTGTTTCAAATGATCTTTTGTACTTTTTGAAATTAAATCCGTTGAATTTTGTTATCATGTGATTTTTTGGTTGACCTCAAATTTTCTACATTCATTTAACAAGCTAAAAAGTTTGCATGCTATGCACTTGTTGAAAGACCAGTTATATTAAATTAGTGAATAAGAAAATTACTTTTGTAGTTTGAGTTGGTATTGGTCTCTAAAGTTTTATTAAAAAGAAGTAATTTTTCTTAGTTTAGGATGAAAAGGTACAAGTAATTTTCATTGTACACCACATTTTTAAGCTAAAAATAATATGAAGAGGAAAGAAAAGGTAGAGAGAGGAAATATAATTTTTTTTATCATTATATCTTATTTAGTATGGCAGGTTAAAATAATATTAATAAATTACTCATCGGCAATTTAAACTTACACTTAGGATTTGAGAACTAAAATTACGTTTTTAGAAATATTCAAAGACCAAATAAACTTTTCGTTGAAACTCAGCAACTAAAAGAGGTTAATTGTATTCATTTTTATGCTATTAAAAGTACACCTCAAAATTGCTTCTATGATTAGTGTGTAAGCACTTATTAGTCATAGTTAACAAATGAACCTAAATGACATGAAAATTAACATACCATTCAATTCCATTCTACAATTATTTAATTTTTTGTTCTTAAAATTTTTAAAATCATACTTGTTTTTTTTTTCAGTTTCACGTTTTACCTATAAAAGAGTTATATTCTTAATCAAATTCAAGGAGCAAAATAGATTTTTAAGAATATCGAACAAACATAGATAACAAGAAAAAAAAACTATTGAAAGAAGAATTATCTTATAAGCTTAATTTTCAAAATTCAAAAATAAAAAGTAAAATGTTAACCGATGAGATGAGAGCCCTATAAATAAAGATAGATTAATCTATAGTACTATTCAGTATTCACAACTCGGATATCAAAGAGTTATAATAATAACAACCCAACAACATAAAAATAAAACAAAGAACAATATGATTTCCAAGCCAAAGATACATTAAGCTAAAAGACAGTATGATTTACGTTTTAGAAGCCAAAAGAAATGAAAGTAAAGAACCCAACAACAGATAAACAAAACCCAAGTTATGTAAATAAACTTAAACCAGTGATGAACGATACAATTTTCAACAAACACTTAAAAAGAGAGATCCCATCATCATCATCATGAAGCTAAGAAAACAATGTCCATTATGCTTACTCTCATCAACAAAGATTGAAAAGATAAAAGAAAAAAAAAAAAGTTTAATCCCTTCTTGTTCCTCTGTTTTAACCAGCAAAGACATCCTCCTTGTGAGTCTCAATTACAACATCAGACTCAGCCCTAGCAACACAAGTTAAAACCCAACCTTCAGCTACTTGATCATCATCAAGAAAACTCTGATCAGATTGATCCAATTTCCCTGATACCACTTTCCCAATGCATGAAGAACAAGCCCCTGCTCTGCAAGAGTAAGGAAGATCAATCCCATTTTCCTCAGCCGCATCTAAAATGTAAGCATCATCAGGACATGTAATCGATTTCTCTCCTTCTGGGGTTATGAGCTTCACATTGTATGCCATCGCCGTCACTCGTCCGCCGCGGTGTTTCAGCCCGAACAGAGACTCACCCATGTTGGGAAATGGCTTGAGGCTCACTCCACCGGTAGGATTCCGACGGAGGAAGGAGGTGGCCGGAAATGGGGAGGTGAATGCAGTGGTGCTGCCCATTTTTCTTCTTGTTTTTGTGTTGGATTGGAGATGAGATGAGATGAAATGGAATTGAGAGAGTGAAGAGGGTTTTTTAAAGAGGATATTTGGGTCGTGTGGCTATAACGTGCAGAGTGAAATAGAGAGCGTGTGGTTGTGAGTTAAGGCCTTATCTTGGCAATGAATGGTAATGGTTGTGGATTCTTATCCTTCCAAAGATTTGGTTTCAAAATATGAACAACAGCCGCTTAAAGTACTAATGGCTTCATAAACCATTTTGTTCCTTTTTTTTTCAAATAAAATAATAATAAATAAACAAAATACACTTCTGGTCTCTAGATGTAATGCCCAAGCTCAAGTATTTAGTAGGGTTTGGAATCTAGATTCGATCTCTAATGGTCTCAACATTCCTCTTTATCCCTATGATTTAACAATGCCATCCTTGTTCGTCTTAAATTGCTTCTAAGAGTAAAAGTTATTGGCACCACAAACTAACACCGCATGCTTTTTAGTTTCTATGATTGAGTCATTCAAGAGGAAAATGCACATTGTTGGTATATGTAGTAAAATTTGATTCTTTTAAGTTTTTCTTAATTATACTTTCATGTTCTTAGATCTATTTCAATCAAAAGTCATGATCCTAATTCATTCATGGCCCCACCTAAACTTAGGACATTACACAAGATTTGAACTTTTTTTCATAATCGAGTTTTCATTTTTGCAAAAGTAGTTCAGCTAACATTAAGGATGTGCTAATGTGACTTTGGAGCTTGTGATTCAAATTCCTACAATAGGAACTTAAAAAAGTCTAAATAACATATCTAACTATCACGTCGCCATTTTGTTATATTAGCTAGTTGTAGACTTATCTAGAAACTATTTAGAAGTTCATCTTAAAACTCGAAAGAATTAAATATCACTTTCAAAACTTAAAGGAATTAAATCAAACCTAAAGTCAAATCTCAATTGCTCAAAATATAAGTTTCGGAAACTAAATGATCAAACAATAACTAATTCATAAAGAGAATATTGTCTATGGGTGGCTACTTGTGTCATAACGATGAATTTGTATGAGTATTTTCTTTTTTTTCATTTATATGATAAGTGGATCCCACTAAATTGTTTGTAACTAATAAAAACGCACTACATTAAAAATTAGGACATTGTGTAGACATTCTTCTTAAGACAAGGGTGGAAACTTCAATCTGCTCTCATTGAATTTTTGCTTTGGTTAGTAATGGATAGAGAGGAATTGAAATGGATGAATCTTTTCAGATTTGAATGAATTGACACATGAGGTTTCTTTAGTAGGATAGGACGAGCAAAAATTCGAATCATTGAATTTTTAGTCTTTAACATATGTTGATGGAAATGTATATCGATAATAAGTTAGATTTAGACTCATGTTGTCTCTTTGAATTTCTTTTTTATTATTATTATTTTGAATTCTGCAATTGTAAAGTGAGAGTGAAACTATTGATATATTTAAATGATAATTTAAGTCGTCTTTATTTACTAAATTATCTTATATTGATTTTAATTTTCGTACACAAGAACATGTCCATGCTTTACATGATAGAGTATGGAAAGTTGATCCTTTCATTATCCTCTGCATCGAGAATGTACTCATTATCCAGATAATTAAAGTTCAAAGTTTGAATTGATATAACTTAAAATTTAGATTTATAAATTGACACTGGCCCTAAAAATAGTTATAAATTAAAAAAAAAAATCTTTTCTTTGAAGATTTGGAACTTGTTGGATAAAATTGCACCCAAGGAACCATAACAAAGAATGCAATAAGAATGAAGAATTACTTTCTATCGATCACTAAAGTAATAGTTGACTATTTGGAATCTATCACAATTTTTCATGGATAGAAAGTAAAATTTTACTATATTTAAAAGAAACATTAGCTCATTTTCTATATTTGAAAACATCATCTACTATAAAGAAACAAACAAATATATGTATACATTAATAAAAATAATAATAATATTTTTTAAAAAAAGAAAAGCATGGTCACATCAACTTTCCTAAGATAATTAATTAAAATTGGATGGATGGACAAAAATGTTCATAAAACATATTAAGCGCATATTTGAATTAACTTAAAAAAATGTTTTTAAAAACTTCATTTTTTTTTTTAACTCATGTGGTAAAAACTATTTAAAAAACATAACAAAAGTTATTATAATTAAACATTTTAGAACGTATTTCATAAAAAACTTTTCAAACCATGGAAACCAAAACATGGGATCAAAATAATGCTTAAAAGGCACACCAACACAAGAAAAATGACAAATCTCAACCTATGGTTTAGGTTTGTTATATATTACATTAAATTTGTATTTACCTAGATTTGAAGAGAGACTTGAAAACCACGAAATTTAAATGGGAAAAACTTGAAAACTTTATGAAATATCATGAACCAATAAAGAGCATATGTCACTTAATTTCATTAGTAAAGCTAAAGTTAAATCATTTGCAATTTAATGCCTAGCTTAACCTAAGTTAATTAACGAAATGGACTTGACAATGTAATTAAGCTCTCAAACATGAAATTAATCGAAACTTCAATCTTTCTTTCCTTTAGACCATCTATGTTTCTTTTGAATTTTAGTCAATTTACAAAAGACCAATCCAACACGTAGTTACTTCATAACACAACTTCAAAAGTTTCTATGAACTCTTTTTGGCTTATTATTTTGCAGGAAATACAAGGAGACCGCAATCCACAATATGTGGTTTGTGTAAGTTTGCTCAAAAGGTGTGGGAACAATACTTTCCTTAACTTATTTGGTTCACTTATCTCTTGCAAAAAGAGGATTGGTAGTCGATGTCGATGGACCTTTAGGCGAGGACCGTAGGCAAACTGAGAAATGAGGTCCTTTCGAAGGTGATTATTGTTTTGTGGAGCTACAAAAATTAACTTCATTCCTTGGATAGCGATGATGAGAAGTTCAATCTTCATTGCATCTTCAAGATGAATGATAAATCTTCAGCTTTCTGGAAATAAGGTCAGTGAGGCGTGGGAGTTAGGATAGGTGGTTGGAGGGGTGGGGTGGGGTGGGCAGTTTGTGACTCTCAAAGATCTTCTATTTGCATGGCGCAGGCATTTTGACTACAAGTAGCCCATCGAGGTATTGGAAGGAGAGGTTATATTGTCAACAGCCATCTTTTGTGAGTATAATCAAACTTGTTATACATCATTCGTGCTCTCAACGAGCTGTCTACGAATCTGATGTAAACTAAGGATGCTCCCTCTATGGACTAAACTAAGGATGCTCCCTCTGGAATTTATTGAAAAAGCTTGTTGAGTCTTTAATTGTGTTAGTGGTGTGTTTTATGCTCTAATTACGATAGTGGAGGATTCTTTCTGCTTGAAATAAGAACCTTAGTTGTTGATAGTCTGTTGCACAACGATGTTATTTAAAATTAGAGCAATTATCAATTTGTATCCCTAAATTTTGGGGGTTTGAAACTTGGACTTTGGGTCATGTTAATTTAAACCCCAAACTAAATACTTGTACCAATTAAAACTCTAAAATTTTCACAAATGTATCAATTTAAACCCTGACCTAAAATTGGTTTTAGAATGGTAGTGTAAAACTAAGAGAAGATGAAAACTCCATGAGACATCTGATTAAGGACCTGAAGGTAAACCAGAATTATTTCATGGAGATGAATAACTAGATCTTGAAGCAGACTTAACTAACTAACTAAATAGATATTCCTCCTTGTGTGTCTCAATGACAACATCTGACTGCGGGTAAGCAACACAAGTTAAAACCCAACCTTCATTCATCTGATCCTCGTCAAGGTAGCTCCCATCTGACTGATCCACCTTCCCTGATACTACTTTCCCTGCACAGGAAGAGCAAGACCCTGCCCTACATGAATATGGAAGATCAAATCCCATTTCCTCGGCTCGATCCAGAATGTAATCGTCATCCTGGCACTTGAACTCCGTCTCTCCTGCTGGTGTGATCAGCTTCACATTGTACTCTGCCATTGCAATCACTCGCCCACCTCGGCTGCTGCCGCCCTTCAGCCCAAACAAATCTTGGCCAAAGTTCAACACCGACCCTAGCCTTGTTGCTGGCTGCTTACGGAGGAAGGAGGTGTTCAACGTCGCACTGGAAAGCGCTGGTGAACTGGCCATTTTGCTGCTCTACCAATATGATTGGCCACTGCCTTCTGGACCTTGTTCGTATGCCTTACTCAGCTTGTAGTAGAAGAGGAGCCCACGCCTGTAGATAAGAAATGAAATGAAAGGCTACAACCTAATACTGTCATTTCATCAACAATCATGGGACCATGGGAATGAGAGGCCATGGCTTCCACACGCTCCTCTACTTTCCAACAGAATCATATGGCCTTAATCTAATCTTCTACATCATTTTAAGCTTCTCTCTAGAAACTATACAATAAACATTCTTTTTGCTTTTTGCTTTTTCATTCAAGTCACAAAGTTTTCAGTAATTTGGGATTCTTACATCCTAAGTTTCTTCCTCCACCCAACGACATCCCAAACTGCCGAACTCAAAATCACATCCTAAAGCCACTCTTACTCCTTCAGTAATTCTTGAGTGTCAATCCATCGACTGTCATTTCAAATAGAACCATAATATAGAAATAAACCTCAGTCATTTCTTTATGTGTGAAGACAAAAAAAAAATATATATTATAAAAATGACACGGGTCTAACAATTTGGTCAACTTTTCTACATTACGAAAAGCAATCTCTCAAACTCTAAATCAAGATATTCAATTACAGCTTGGGCAAAACGCATCAATTACCAAAAAGAAAATATCTCAGAGCTAAGAACATGTCCCCATCTCAAAATCTTTTAATTTCTACAGGTATTACTGCGCTGCTAGGCCTCCCATGTGTCAAGGGCTTCTCGAAGTTATTGCCTCCACTATGAAAATGCTTCAAGGTAGCGTAGGTCTTCTGCTTCCAAAAATACCCCTAATCACATTTGATGTTCCTGTAGATCCTCCGTACAAACAAATTGGAACCCAGGTAACCAACAGCTCCTGCACAATTCAAATTTTATGTCATAAGAAAAGGAACATGAACAGAAATATACAGAAATCAAAACAGAGCAAGAAATTTGGCTCTCAGATGACCATCAAGACATTTGATCACAGATAGAAATCAGAGAGACAATGCCTTCTTCATGTTCAAGTGTTGAAGTTGCCACTTTTAAGGTGCACGAGAAAGCATCGTAAAACTCACCGCAAAGAATTCCCAACCCAAGGCAGAACATCAAAGTGTATCCAAAATAGAAGCTGGTTTGGAAAAAGCCTGACATCTTGGTCTTCACATAATAGTAGTATATTGAGTAGAAGTAGACATAGACAGCAGTTGAAGCAGCAGAGAAAAATGAAGTCCACTGCCAGTGATAGTTCTCGGCATTAAGCAAGAAATATGTTCCCACAATGGTCACGCAGACAGTAACTATGATGAGAATTAAAAAAACCAGCAGCATGAATCCATATACGTAGTACACCTGTGGATAGGGGGACAACAAGTTATAAGCCAAGCTAGTATGTTGCTATGCCAACACTGCCAACACGTCCTAGACCGTCTTGTTGGAATTCCTTAAATTGATTTTAAAACTTGAAGAAGCAAGCATCTCATCCATAAAGTGCTTTAGGGTGTGTTTTGTTAACCTTTTAAGTCTTTAGTGTGAAAATAAGTCATTTTGGAAAAGGATGAAGTGTCAACCTCTCAAAATAGTTTACAAGAGATTGACAATTATTTTAAACAGTTTTTATCAAAAGAGTTCAAATAAAAATGACCTTTTGGAAAAACGTTTTTTTCTCTAATTAATCCAGACATGACATAAAAGTAACCAATAATTATTTAAATGTTATGGTGCTTAGCATGCGGTGTACTGAAGCTTTGAACTACTACACTGCCAGTTAATTAACTACTAAACTCCATATTATCTTCAAGTTCCAACAAGAAACAAGAAAATACTACCTTGTAGTTCCAGAAGGATGTAAAGACAAAATACATCTCTATGAAAATACTGCCAAAAGGCAGCAATCCTCCCATCATGGAGACAACAGATGGTGTGAGGTACCATTTCTTCTCAGGGATAGGACGAGGAATGGTCTTCACACGACATGGATTGTTAGGAGCACCACTCCAGTTACGTCCAATTACCGTACCAAGAAGAGCCAAAGGAAAAGAAATGAAAGCCCAAATGACAAAGACCACAACCATCGTACCAAAAGGAATGGCTGCTAGAGACCCATAGAATATAGCAATAGTGTTCAAGATGAATCCAATTCCAAAGCACAAAAATGGAAATAGAGATGCTGTGAAGATCATTGATTTTATCCAGTTTTTACCTGTCACGATAACAACATTATAAAGGGCCAAAGAATTAAGCACCCAAGTGCTGAAGCCGCTGAAAGAAATCTTTGAAGTATACTGGTATTATAACCTCAAAGAAATATGTTGGGTAGCTTTACAAACCAATATTGCGCTAAAGCCTAAAGTTAACAAATAAGTGGAGTCACTAAACTAGTAGAAATACTTACCCCCATTGCGTGAGTACATCCCAGCACTAACATAACCAGAAATGGATGACGTAAGAGCATAGCATACAATGAAAGTTGTGACAATTGCTCCTCTCCTGTATATAGAAAAGCAACAAAAGTGTCACTTGCAATCCTCCCCTTTGTTTGTAATTAGATGGAGCGGTCATAAGGAGCTTGTGATGAAAGCTTATAGACACAATTTTTAAAACATTACAAAAAAATTTACTTAAATTTGTTTCCTTATACACCTTAATTTAAAATGTCAGACACACTTCCATACAAAGGTTAGATTTCCCGACTTACCCAACATACAACATTCCAACAATTGCCAATAGGATGACAAGCAGAACAAGCAATGCAAGCTGAGCACCTGTACCAACAACAGCTGAAAGAATTACTAAGTTACGAGGAGGCCGGAAAACATCCCCATGCACAAGTTTCCAGCCAGACTCTTCACTAACATCTCGCTCCTGAAAAGGAAGATGAAAGGGACAAAAAGAAAACAAAAAGTCACAAGATAGAGAAAAATGACGGTTGAAGACATTGAAGCTTAAACTAGCATATAATATGATAGGGAAGAAAGTATGACCAGGGTTTCTAGATCATCATCTTCACGTGCATATTTAGCATAGTCATTTCTAAGAGTCCTCATCAATATCATAGAGACCAAACCAGTGAGGAAAATGACCATCATGAATGAATTGAAAATGGAGAACCAATGAATCTGCAAAGTTTCCAAATGCCAGAAAATTATGTCGATGTGGTATGTGAACACAGGCATGTAACAAAATACCACAAGAAGTTAGATGGAAGGAAGCATCTCTAGATATAGGGCAAAGATATGAAAATACCACAATAAGTGAGAGGGAGGATCATCCATTACCTGATGCTCAAAGAATGGGTAGTCCAAATAAATATCAAACCGTCGAGCGAAAGTGACATTAGTCGAAATCCACTTCACAGCATATGTCAAGTCCAATGTCTTCCCAACTTCCAATGGTTTTAAGTTTTCTTGAGTGAGATTCACGTGAATAATCTATAAAAATCACAATTTAGTTGTTAAATAATATCTATATTGAATGCCAAACCCCCCAAAAAAATTTAAGAACTCTGCAAATCAGGAGGTGGAAAACAAACCTGGTCTTTATTATATTTGATGATGATGTTCTTATGTGTGTAAAGAACATGCTTAACGTTATTGCTATTCTTGTCAGGATGCAACTCACCAACAAAGCCTAAAATGAAAAGGGGGCAATAAGCATCACTTTGGACCACCAAATTGTTCATTATTCAAGATATCAAACTATAATGTAATAAGATAAATCACTTACCCCACAGAGGCAAATCATCTGAAGATTATTCCCCATCAGCATCATGAAATAAAACATCAGAAGAAAGTATGGATGAGATATGAGTAGGTCTTTCCACAATTTTTTGTATAACCAATAGACATAAATAAATTTTAAAAGAGAATCCATACGTCGAGAAAATGAAAGTCAAAATTTATGTTTTACACTTCAATCAAGAATTGTTATGTACGACAGTCAGAGAGAAACTACAAAATAAGAACATGTATCGAATATTTAATAATAGATTTGAAGCTGAAAATGCAATTCCCTTCCCTTGGGGCTTACCGGTCATACAAGAAAAGTTTAAGCATATAAATTAGCTTAAGAGAAACATGAAACTTAAGTAAGGGAAAAATATGGAAATTCAAACAGTTCTAGTGTCTTCATGCATGGTCGGAGTACCAGTCTTCAAATGCTAGACCTTTAATCTTCTAGTGACAGTCTGTTCACCGAATTTCAAATTTCTGTTCTAGTTATAAGTATTTCTTCGGATTTGGATCACTCTATTTGAGCCCCCAATTCTAAGTTTTGAATACAAGAAACCTGTGTAGAACATACCCATGAAGAACTCAAACCAGTAGCCATTCTCAATTGCATCCTTAAACTGCTTGACCTTTGATTCATCAAGCTCCAGTTGACAAATAGTGGTCCTCTCCACATTTTCTGCAAAAAAGAAAAGTCAAGTAGCAACAGTTTGTCCATGATCACCACAAGGCCTAAATTCAACCTTCCAACATGAAAAGAAGTTGCGTACTTTGGAACTTAATCTCAATTTGGCTGTCAATAAGCTCGTTTCCTCCAAGGACCTCGCCAAGACCACCCCACTTGTGAGCAGAATGACCAGATGGATGACAAAATGGAAGGCTGTAATAATTGTAAGTTTCTTGTGGATTGTTGTACGGACCAACTTTATTCACCCATAGAGTTACTAACTCATCTTGTTGATACTACAAGGAAAATAGAAAAAGGGTTGAGAAATGGAAGGAATAGCTTAACGCAAAAATAATATTATCTTAAAAGCACGGAAGAAAACATATCAGATACAATGACAGTGTGACAACAATCACGCCATGGTTGAAAATTTGACCTAGATAAGAAACGACTATGAAGGCTATTTCAGATCTGAACTCTGAAATAACTGCAACTGATTATTGAAGTATATATAAAGGCAATATTTTGGTTTGATCCAAAATTACAATTACCACGCGCAGCAACAGCAGAATAAAGTGATAGGAGAAATTACACAAAATGATTAATAGCATAAAAGATATCCAAAGCTGATAGAGCTATTAATCTTTCTGGAGGCAGATAGCCAGATACCATTAGACTCTTATTACGCTTTAAAGAAACCCTAAATTTGGATCCATTAGACTCTTATTACAATAATGGGTTGATACTCTATATAGAAAAGTATTGCCAACGAAGTACGGATACAACAATGTGCAAGAAACACAATGATAGTTCTCCTATCAGTCAGAATCAAAGCGCATAGGACACGCATCAATAAGTCAGATTGGTAGCCTCCCATCCAAATTTAATGTCAATGCAGCGATGATCGGCAATCAGCTAGAGACTATTAATTCATACCGAGACATTTTTTCTGGTCATATAACACTTCGAAGATAGCCCAGTGCAAGAAGTTGAAGTATGAATTTGATTATCCCATCTAATTAAGACAATTATCAAAGAGCATCCAGGCACACGACGAGCATAAAATATAGTGATAAACCCAAGATCTCTCGTACGTCCCAATTTCGTTTCACTTCAGAGGCCTATTTCGGACATGAAAGACTGTCGACATAAAAAAGATAGCATACGTACAACCCCAGACGAGATTGAGATCTCGTAACTCTTAGCATCATCCACACTCCACTAAAACGAACATCCAACGAAATTCATGAAGTTCGTGAGCTTAAAAATATAAATAATCAGACAAGGTATCCAAAATCCCCCTCCCCCATCCCATCCCCAAGCATCCAAGACCTAGAAATACCAATTTCTACAACCACTAAACCAAAATCCCAGATCTAAAAGACCGCGGGATTCCACAGATCTGGGTCAATACAAAAGAAGATAGCAAGATCTGACAATTTAATGGCTAAAAGAGTCAGTGAAGAGCCAAAACAATGGCGCGTAAACTAATTAACATCACCATTTTGACTTTCCTGCAAGTTGGAGGGGGGAAGAAAATGGAGAGATCAAGAAGAAGGAAATGTGTACCTTGTGATCAGACTCGGAAGCGAGGACTATAGAGAGTGAGGAAATGAGGAGGGAAGAGAAGAAGAAGAAGGTAACGGAGGTGGATCGTAGGGTGGAGGACATGGTGATCACCGGCGAAGGTCGAACTGAATTGGGCGGTCGAGATGGCCTCCTTTTACCTCTACCTGGATTTCTTCGTTCATTCAAGGCGATGCGTTTAAAAACTCCGATTCTCTGCATTTTGCTCGACCATCAAGTACGAAGTGGGCCACCTCGGCCCAATTACTCCGACAGTTTTACATTTAAATTGGGCCTGGATTTTCGGAATCGGGTCATCCAAAAATACTTATATTTAACTCTTTTTTTTTCTTCCCCTTTAATATTATTAATAATAATAATAATAACAGTTATGGATCTGATAGTTTTCCTAACTACACTATTTCGTTAAGGAAAAAAATAACTCCTAAAATCATTTATAAGTGGGTAAGACTTCTATAAAAAATAATAATAATAATAATAAATAAATAAATAAAATAGTGAGTAAAATAGGAGGAGCTCCGCATCTGGAAATGTTGGGCTGAAACTAACTATTCCCAATTCGATTAATGCTCCAGAAATTTGACTTTTTCTTTTTCGAATTTTCAGTCGCCACCAAGGTTTCTCTCACTTGCTCTGTGTGGGGTTTTCATTCTCCTGTTAAGGTTTTGCCTATTTCTCTTTCTTTTCATATTGTAATGATCGATTACTAGTTTTGTAATTGTGTTCTATGAAGCCTGCTATGAGTTTTTGTCTGATTTTCAGTCGTCTATGAAATTGGTCATCGACTTTTGTTAGTGTGTTCATGTGCATCAGATTTTCATATTTGTTTGATAGGGTTTCTCTGTCTTATTCATATTCAATGACATTCTCATTCTTTGCAACATAAAATATGAAGTATAGATTTAATGAAGTGGAAAACGTATTTTGAAAATTGAAGGAATTAACAGAGAGATGAAATTTGCCGATTCAAAATAAACTCTAGAGTAGCCACTTGTTTTAGGGCCACAGCAAGAGCTGCAATATGGTTATTGTGCGGTCCACCTTGTAAGGATGTAAAAACAGCAAAGTTTATCCTCTCCTCAAAGTCATCTTCCTTGACCTGATACAGAACAATTTCACTTCCCCTTGGCTCACAACCCTTCTTATAAAAAAATTATACCTCGCCTTGGACTTCGAAGGCTCTTATGAGTAGTTGAAGTCACAACATCACAGTACTCAAAAAGACTCGCACATTCCTGTAACAAAATTTTAAACCACAATCAAAGTATAAACAGAATGGAGACAATTCTTCATTCAAAATTACAAGATCACATGTATGAAGTAGTGATGAACTGGACCAAACAATGTAAGTGAAGAAACAATTACACATGTAAACAAATAATACTGAGAACTACATAAGCACACAGTTGAACAAAACTGTATATTAGAACCAAGTAGAAAAGGAAGAGAAAAAATAACATCCTACTGCTGAGAAAAATAATAGATGTTGGTCAAGCTTTCAGTTTTTCTGATAAATACATATCCACCATGAAAGAATAAATACCAAATCGTTTTGGTCCAAAAAAAAAATATCCATGGGTTGACATCTTGGCCCAACGCACTTGTAAACTAGGGTTAAGTCCTAAAATCAGTCTCTACCATAATCTCTCGATAAGTTACATTTTCCTATCACTAAGTTTCATAGCCATTCATAACCTAAATGCTAAAAACTACAATAAATTTCCACACAACCACATTTGAAGCCTTTTCTAAGTGTCAGGTAGAACAATTCAATTATTATGAATATATTAACAACCAGCTAAATTGCAACCCAAGAGAATGAGAACGTCATAGTAACTAGAACATATGATAAGAAAACCAAGAACTTTGTGGACCCGAACCAATTTTTTTTTTTACACAGACATTAAAGGGATAGTACATCGCTAAAGATGACGAAAAATTCACACCTTAGCAGCAACAAGGCCACTAATTTGAGCCATATCACACATCAGAACTGCTCCAAACTTATCTGCATTCTGCCTAAACCTTGCATAATCCAATTCACGAGGATACGCGCTCCCTCCACAGATAAGTAGTTTAGGGCAAAAGGCAAGCGCCCTCTCCTCAAGCTTATCATAATCTATATAACCAGTTTAGACGGAAAAATTTGCAGATGTGCATGAATAAGGTTGAACGTTAACTCCCCACGTGTGAGGATTAAGATCAAATGCTGCCAAAATGCGCGCTCATGACAAAGGATTTCAATCTCACCTATATATTGATTTCCACCGTAGTACCTCGCACCAGGAATACCTTTTGAGTACTTATTAGTCAAGTGGCTTCCAAGTGCTTCCATTACAGCTCGACGCACATAATTTTCAGAAGCAAACAATTCAATGCCATTGATTTGGAATTGTTTCTCTTTCTTTATAATCCCATACAACCTAGGATCCACAGATCGAAGGGTCTGATTACCCCACGAGCGTACAAATCTCCTTCGTGTCTCCATACCAAACTCACACGAAACTCTCTTCGTAGAACCCAATTAAGACGAAGATTCACCATCTCTTCGCCGCTTCAAGCACACAGAATGATTTTCTTATAAACATTTTAATGTTTGTTCTAAGCTTTTTAAGAGTGATTTTGATTGCTTTTTATTTTACTTTTTTATTTATTATTTTTTTTACAATGACTTGAAGGGAATGTTTGTTGAGATTAATTTTTAGAATCGGTGTTTTGAGCTAAACAATTTAACTATAATTAGATTTGTAAAAGTGTGACAATTTGTGTTAAAGTTTCATACTTGTATATATAATTTAAATTCAATTTAAAATATTTTAAAGTGATTAATGTTTATAAACAGTTCACGTGGACTTTACGAAATGCAAGTAAGTTTTATTTAATTGGCTCAATACCGAATAGTCCATACTTAGGTCGTGTATGATATTGTACACTTGTATTGTAGATTACAACATTGTGCTCTTTCAAGGTTGCCAATGTTATATATGCATTTCGGTACATCATACACGACCTAAATGACAATAGTAATAATAATAATATATATATCTGCAACAGATTTAAAAGAAATCGAAAAAGAGAGAGAAAATTGAGATGGAGACAGCGGGGAAAAGCAATCTTAAATTAGATTTAAGTGTGGCTTACGTGAACGGTCAGATGTGTGCCACGAAGTGTTCTTTTATAGAAAAAAAAAATTAGTTTTCAAGACCATTTAAAAATTCATATATATATATAGGTGGAAATTGGAATTTAAATAAATAAATTTGGATGTTTATTTAACTAAATTGAGGAGATGGTTCTTTTTAGATTTAATAATATTATATATATATATATATATATATATATATATAAATAAAGTTGTTATGAAAAAGAAAAAAGTTATTATGGAAAAGAAAAAAATAATTATATTTCTTAAAATTTAATTATTTAAGTAAAAATTAGTTGCATTTTGGAAAAAAAAAATGTTATTGAGGAAGAAAAAGGAAATTAATTGTATCGTTGAAAAAATAATTATTAATAAAAGAAGAATTGGATGAATAATTTAGGAAAGAGAGAAAAAAGGAATAAATAATGTATATTTTTATATATCGTTCTGGGTGCAAAGAAAAGGTTTCTCCTTTCTTCGTGAATTCTATCCCGCTGGCCTCCAAACTATATCTTTGTTTAAAGAGCGAATTACATTAGCCATCCCAAAACCATCATCTTTGTTTCTTCTCTTCATCCTTAATAATCCCATGGCGACCCTCTTCTCACGCTCTCTCCCTAAAACCCTAATTTTGGGTTCTACATTCTCACGTTCCTTCCTTGCTGCCACCGGAGCCGCCGTATCAGCCTCTTCTCGCTCATCTTTCTCCCTTCTGCGCCGCCTCCGTCCCCTCGCTGCTATAATCGCCGCTGATTTCGGGTTTCTCTCTTCTGCCACGAGCGTGAGGTACTTCTCTACGTCTGACGATCCGAAACCTAATGGCCCACCCACATTTTCGGATGATGGCTGTGATTTCAAACACTGGCTCGTTGTCATGGATTTGCGAGGGGCTGAACTCACGAGGGATGAGATGATCAACATCTATATCAAAACCCTTGCCATGGTTGTTGGGAGGTGAAATCTCTGTGGCTTTTTTATTATTATTATTTTATTGTATTTATTTTCTCTTTTTAATGTTTCTCTTTTGGTGTTGTAGTGATTATCATTTGACATTTAGAACAGATTGGCAATGAATTGGTTCGTTTTTAGTGGTTGCTAAAGAAAAAAGAAAGGAAACAAAGGGTTTAGTGATTTTCAAGTTTTAGTTTTTTCCAATGTTTGAGATAATTTTTAACTATAATATTACTTATTTCAAAACCCTTAACTTTTTGTCTTGAAACGAATTCTGTTTATCTATACACATATCTATGTTCTGAATTTGAGAATTATGAATGGAATTCCGGGTCACGATTGGTAATAACTTGGTCCTTGTGTGATAAATGGCATTGGTAGTCATTTGTGCCTTTGATTTTCTACTTCATACAGTGAGGAAGAAGCTAGGATGAAGATGTACTCTGTTTCAACTAAATTCTTCTTTTCATTTGGGTGCCTTGTTTCTGAAGAACTTTCTCACAAAATCAAAGGTGTATATATACATACCATCTTTGTGTCTATTTTTGTGTCTCTTGTATTGTTGATTGTTTGAAGTTGTAACGTTTCCTTCTCAGAGCTGCCTAAGGTTCTTTGGGTCATACCTGATAGCTACACTGATATTGAAAACAAAAATTATGGAGGTAATTGATTTTTAGTTATATTTATTTATCACATCCTCAACCAATTAGTTGTAAGTTTGTCTTAATGTGTATTCATGGTTTATTTGGTGTTTGACAGGGGAGCCCTTTATAAACGGACAAGCTGTTCCATATGACCCTAAGTACCATCGGTCCTACTATGAACGAAATAATAGACAGCCATGCATAACATGTAAGCGGCGATTCGGATGAGTTGGACTTTCACAAATTAGACTTTGGACAGTAGGAGTTAGACTAAACAGATGTTAGACTAAACAGATGGCAGACTTTTAAATATCGCATATTCTCAGTAGCTAATTTTATTTTCTTTTTCTTTTTCTTTTTGGTTTTACTATAGCTCTTTTAATTATGGAATGAAATTTCTATTTTATCATTTAAGTTATTTAATTTTTCTTTTTGCCCTTAACTATCTATCTATTCAATTTATTATTATTTTTCCAGAACAATAATAATAATATTATTATTATCTATAAAAAAAAAATCGACATGTCAGCTATCGTGTTAGAGACATGTCAGGAACGTATCCAACAACAATAGTTGGCCATATTAGGAGTGTTTGTGCTTAGGTGGTGTGTAGGTGGGTGTGGAATTAAGCATTAAGTTTGAAGTGTTGAATAGATGAATAGGCGAATAGATGGGTGGAAGTCCTCACATGGGACTCGACAATTATTTCTTTTGTGTTGGAGAGTTCCCAAGTGTGGAGCGAGAAATGAGAAGATATCCCAAAGTTTGTGTAAAGTTTAAACTATGTTCTTTGTTGTTCTTCCTTGTATCTAGTAGATATCAATTTAAAATGGATAGTTTTAAAAAGCAAAGGTCATGAAAGGGAGATAACTAGCTTCATTTATACACAATCGGATTATATTTGTTTGATACACTGTTGTCAATATTAATGTGAATAATGAAAAACGCCTATAATGGACAAAACAAAAGAATTATAAATGAATAAAAAACCAATGGAAATAACAATTTGAGTTGAATAACTATATTTAACTAGATAAAGTTAACAAAATAGAATAAGAGAAGATATTCTAATAATAATAAATTCTATTAAAATAATAGAAAAGAATTAAAAAAAAACTACGTACTTAGATTGGCACTATAGAGATAATCAACATAGATAGACATAAAAGATGTTGCCGAAGGCAGGGCTAGTGACTGGAGTGAAGTCGTAACAAGGTAGCCGTACTGGAAGGTGCGGCTGGATCA